>NC_092424.1:21158245-21476995 GCF_036169615.1 Heliangelus exortis | reverse complement strand
GAAAACAGTGCACATGGTTTTGCTGAATAGTGCTCAAACTTGTCAAAAGAATGGCTGCTGTGTTTTTCCTTTTTCTTGTTTCCTTGAAAGACAGTAACAAAAATGAGAGCTTGTTCATGCAAACAAGAACAAATTCAAATTCTAAGAAAATGAAATATCTCTCTAAGGGTAACAGAAATTTACCTTGTATTTGTAAGCTAAAGACTGTAACAGAACTGAAAGAGTTGCTTGAGGAAGATTTAAGCAGGAGCTTGTGATCTTCAAAAGTGGAAATTTCATGCCACTGACAACCTTGATATTCTTTTCTTGTAACTTCTACAAAGTCACTTCTGGGGAATTTACGACATGTTTTTACTGCATGATTATTTTCCTTCCTGCTCACTGAAATTGCAGTCCAAGTTGGGTCATCATACTTATGCCACAGAATGACACTGAGAATCTCAGACACCTGATGAAAATCTCATTTTTAAGCTTTATGTATCGATAAGCTTTTTCCATTTTAGTTTTATAAAGATTATCAAAACTAGGCATGCAATTCTAGACAATATGTTTGTCACTGACTAACTGGCTTTCTGAGGAAATAGAGTGCTGCTCAGGAAGCTTATTTTGATTTAATCTGGAACAGTTTGTCATTTGACTGAAGGCCTTACAGAGACTGGTATCAGCATACCCTCAGGACAGTAATACCTTGTATGAAATACAGTTTCCATCATTTGCTAACAGAAATACCAAAGATTGTGGGTATCAAACTGAGTAAATACTTTTTTTCACACAACTCACTGATTAAAGGCAAAAGATGCCAGTTTTTAATTCCTGTTTTACTCAGTGCACAGACAGTAAGACAGAGATAATAAAAAAAACCTTTATTCCGGCTGTGTGACCAACTGATGATTTTGATAAATACATGAAATTCATTGCTGACTTCAAAGGATTCTCCCAATACCCTACATTTAGGGTCCTGGCAATAGATCTAGTTATCAAAGCTGGAACTTGAAAGCTCATGATGAAATCAAGTTCTGGTTTTGCTAATGTGTTGAAGAAAGACCTGCTGTTATGCTGGCATATTTGTTTTGTTTTGTTTTTTAATCCTCTAAAAACTTCAAGGTCAGGTGGACTTGGTTAATTCTGCCACGGCAGTGGCATCTACATTCAGAATGCTTTGACTGACCCCACTGGTCAGCATACCCCCAAAATGATAAATAAGTACCACTTTGACAACATTTTTATTAGCTCTACTATCCGCGACTGTGAGCAATAACTAAAATCTTCTTTTACCTTACAAAAAAATCCAGCAATAAAGGCTAGAAATTCCAATCAATTGAGAATTGTGGTGTATGTACAAAATTCAATTAAGGGCTCTCAGAACCTTGTAAGAAACCTGAAACTTGTTTCCAGAGAAGCAGGATATTTAAAAAGTGTTATACTCTTTAAATTACTGATAGAACAGGAGTGACAAGTCTGGCTAGCCTAGCCATGGTAGAACAATAAACACTGAATTCTTGCTTTGTGGAAAGCTCCCTGAACTGATCTTGGACTTGATTTTCAACGGATAAGTAGCAGTAATATGGCCTACATCTATATAAGACAGAGCAGTATGACTATATAAACCCTCCTCTTGATCACAGTGAAGGTAGCAAGTAGCCCATGAAAGAGCTGAAGTAGTGAATTTAGTCAGGGAGTTTAAAGCAACTTGCAAGGACTATCCCCCCTTGGGGGCTGGTGGAGGAACTTGTCAAGCCACTCTCCATCATTTATCAGCAGTCCTGATTAACAACAGGAGAGAGCCCAGATGACTGGAGGCTTGCCAATGTGATACTCATTTAAAAGAAGGGCTTGAAGGAGGATCCAGGGAACTATAGGCCTGTCAGCCTGACCTCTGTACCAGAGATTATGGAGCAGTTCATCTTGAGCATGCTCACATTGCATGAGCAGGACAATGAGGGGATCAGGCCTAGACAGCATGGGTTCAGGAAAGGCAGGTCCTGCTTGACCAACTTGGTCTCCTTCTATGCCCAGGTGACCCTCCCGTGGATGAGGGAAAGGCTTTGACACTCTCCCACATCATTCTCCCAGAGCAGTTGGTGGCTCATGGCACAGAAGGTGTACTCTTCACTCAGTAAAGAACAGACTGGGTGCCCGAGCCCACAGAGTCGTGGTGAATGGAATTAAATCCATTTGGCAGCTGGTCACAACTGGTGCTCCCCAGGGCTCAGTTTTATAAATATGAATTTTAAAGTTTAGCCTTCCAAATAGAACCCTGAACGGCCTACACCATAAGAACACAGTAATAAAGTCACCAATAGGCCTCTGTAACGGCCAAAAATTCACAAGAAAGAAATGCCACTCTGAAAGTTTTTGTCCCAACCTTATAAATCAATAAATACCCATTAGAAAGAATATTGAAGATATGCCACACAAAGGAAAAATGCTTTAAGCACAGTGCATAAACCAATGTATATTAGATTATTAGCCATTGACCTCAAAGTGGAGAGAGCATGCACATATATGTGCAAAAGAGAGCATTTTTATACCCTACATGCATAAACACCTTCACTCAAAAAATGTATAATGAAAATTATTCTCTAACATTCTGGATATTTATAGTAAACTTGCATAAAATAATCCTTCAAGCATGAATGAATGTCTACACCATTCTTTGTTTGAGGGATCACATCTGGGAGTTCAGAAATTGAGAACATTATAGAAAGAAAGAAAAATAAATTTAATTCTCCACAGCAAACATTTTCATATTGACAATTCATAATGAATGATTACTAGATTTGCTTAGCAGGAAGAGGTGCATTTCAGTCCTTGAAACTGTACTTCAAAAACCCATCTAAAGAATCTAAACCTGAATGTTTTACAACAAAAGGCAATCTGTGGGTTGGTGAAGAGGACTGCACTTATTTTTTTTAATCTTTTCCAAACAGATTTCATTCATTATATGTCTATATGTTTTTATAATCACTTCATACTGGAGGCTGCTGTTCACTCTCAGGAAAATTTCTTTGCTTGAGAAGAATGAAGAACAACTAAAAATACATCCATGGGGATTCTTGAAGAAAAGTAACCAGCATCACAATGGATACCAAAGTCCAAGGCAGGCGACCAAAGATTTTTCTACCATTGTAGACTAAAAGGAAAATTTCTTTAAGAAGACGTCACCGTTTGAACAGGAGGGACTAAAGAAGGAGGGCTTTTGGACTCTGAAAGTGATGGACTACAGGGGGAGGGATCTACTCCCTCCCATTTCCTGCCATTCTCTATAAAAGGTCATAAAGCCAGCAGCTCCTCCCTCTTTTTCCTCCCACTTCTTGCTGGCCTTGCTGTTCTTCATTACCACCAGCTCACCATGTGCTATCCAGTTGTGCATATAGATAGATATAGATATTTGTATATATTTGGGTTTTTTGTTGTTTTACCCTTCATGTTATTATCTTTCCCTTGTGTTAGAAAAATCTGCATTCAATTGTTTTCAGTTTCCAACTTACAAGTCTCCAGTCTTTATTCCCCTTTTATCTTCCCTTTGGCAGGGACAGGGGGAGCAACAGAGAGAAATTCTGCCCTAGGCTTGCAGTCTGCCCAAATTTTTAAGCTGTGACAGAAGATCAGCAGAGGTACTTCCTAAGCAAACTATACTCAAACAAAACCACAATGTACAGCCCCAGTATTAAGTTTTGATGCAATGGTCACTTTCTATTAAATCTGAAAGGGACGGTCTCAGATCACAGTGACAACTGCACTCTAGCTAGATGATGGTTCTGTTGCTTCTTCCTCACTCAAACATACCCTGCACTTGGGAGGAAGGGTGTGATAAATAAGGGGGCTCCTTGTTATGTGGGACAACTACAGCAATACAGGAGTGTCAAAGGCAGATAGCAATAGGACTGTAGATAGTAACTTCTGATGCAAGAATTATATGCAATGTAGGAAGGCGAGGAGCAGGATGAAATTTTAGGTGAGGAAGGTAATTTGTGAATATATTTGTAAATTTGAAGCCATAAGTAGATTTGAATCCTACTTAAGCAATACAGAAGTATCATGTAATCAGCACAGCACATACTTATCCACATTTTAGGGGTAACTAGAGAGCTGCAAGCCCACTTGTGTAAGCATGCCACCAATGTTTCAAAGGCATTGAACTTCTTGGTCTACCTTTAACCAGACTCCCTGTTTAACAGCTTTAAGGTATGTCTGAAAAAGTACTAAGTATTCACAGGATACAAACTGTAAGAAGACAGAAAATTAGCTAATAAAATACACAAATATAATATTAGGCACAGATAGAATAAAATAAGTTTCTGCAGAAGAGATTAGCATAGATATTTCAATGGATTAGCATGTTTCGGTGACAGAGGGTATATTTAATGTATAAACTTGATATAATGAGAAGCAGTGGAAAAAAATAGGGCAACTGTCATGTGTCCAAGAAATATCTTTGTAAAAAAGATGTCAAATATAAACACTTCATAGCAAAAAAATGCTCTGCAGCTAAACAATGCAAATTCAATTCAGAATTTATGACGTACCTCATAATGGATTTTATAATTACAAACATCCCTGAACTGCTGGTTCTCTCCAAATTAAAATAACACTTACCTTCTTGTGATGAATAACTCCTCCTTGGCATTTATGATAATTTGCTCATAAAGATCATTGTTGATTTATTCTAGCAAAAGGACAGTTGAAAAGGAGCACAACTAATGTGTATAAATAGAACCAGAGGGAAACAATAGAGAAGGGTAAGAACTAATTAAGCTCAAGGACCATGCTGGTATAAGAACAAATGGTTATAAATTGGCCATGAAGAAATTTGAATTGGAAAGTAAACAACCTAATTTTTTCAGGTGAAAGCTCACTGATTTGTGATCAGGATGACCTGGCTGTTTGCCTTAACAAGGGCTTGAACTCAAGTGACTCAGGATGTCCCCCAGTTCCAGGCATATGTCTTAAAGCAAATTTTAACATTCTAGCAAAACAACTGGATGTTAATCCTGTAATAGATCTGCTCACTGCAAAAATATGATATAGGCTATAAATAATAACAGAAAAATAACTATAAACTCAGGATTATTTCCAAAGGTTTTAAAACTGATTGGCATAGTTATGAAAAAACCCATGGCTCCTCATTCAAGCTATAAAGGCTATGAAGGTTCCTTTCCAGCAACGGGTAGGGCTAAGATAAATCTGCCTAAATCCCATTACAGCAGCAAACTTTGAAAGATACTTTCACTTCCTACCAGTATTTCTTATTCTTGTTCCTCTCCCCAAAAAATGAGAAGATCCCTTACCATCACAGAAAATAAATAACAATCTCAATAAAATCATACAGAAGAATGTAATGCACATATGGCATATACCAATCAACCAAAAGTCTAAGCTATTAATTGGCCTCTTTCACTGACTTTGGTAAATTTTATACCAGAAACTATTGATAGTGCTCACACACATTTAGCAAGTGCATTTAGAATATTCAGTGTTTTGTTTCATGGGATATTTTTTTACCAGCTGTAAACCCAGCAAATTCTGCATTAGGAAAGGTCACACTCAATAAGCCACCTCATCACTGGAAAAGATTTGTACTTAAGAAATCAAATATTCTATCGCCAGTTGATCCTCCATGAGGTCCAAATTTTACTTACAGCTTTTACTAATTCTAATTAATATATTTTTAGTAATTAAAGAAAACGGCACAACATTTTGAGTGTATTTTGCACTATTTATGTTCAACAGAAATGCAGTTTCATTCCATCTGAAATTTTTTTGAAAATGTAGAACAAATGAACTGCATTGTCACACCTGAAAACATCTTTTTGTTTCTTTCCTTTACCTTCCTCTTTTTCTTTTATTGCTGGTTTAATTAAATCTCTCTAAATGCATGTGTCCAAATAAGGATGCTCTTGCTAAATCACTTCTCTTTCTCCAGGTCTGTTATTTAGCACATACACAGCTCATAAGCAATGAACATTCAAACACTCCTAGCCTAGAAAGCCATGACCAAAACATCACAAACATTTTCTTTCTGGACAATAGTGTATTTAAATATTTTTTAAAAAGGAAAAATATGTTGATCACTGTCCATACAGTGATTTCTGCATTTTGATAATGATAGCTAGGTTTACCTTTAATTACTGTTGCTTTGCTTTATTAAAAATACTACACCATTTTGGGGAACAAAAACTTTTGCTCATCAGATAGGTAGGGGTCTTTTTCAGCAAAGGTCCTCTTCAGTTGAATTACTTTTAACAGTATCTTTCACTTCAGACTGAACCAGAAATCAATTATTTACGAGGTTCTAATCTGAAGTTATTAAAAATGTCTTTGTTCTTTAAAATTTCCTCTTTCCTATCTTTCTTGCTTGAAAGAAAAATATTTACTGCAACCAAGTTTTAACTGCAACAGGAGAGCGTTCACTAGTGTAATTCTTTTTTCTAAACTGAAATGCTGTGGGTATTGGAATAAAGATTACACTATTAAATATATATATGTATGCATCTGTGTGTAAATGTACAGATATTTACCACTGTATCCCTATTTATAAATCGGAAATTTGTAAGTAATTGAAAGGGAAAATATGGGCAGATTTTGGAGGTGGAAAATGAAGGTAGTTACAGAAGCTCTAAAGAAATTATTGTTGTGATAATCTGGTGCTATGACTGCTGAAAAAAATGGAGTGGATGTGATGACTCTATAAATATACACGCTATTCTTACAAAATTCAGGACACTGTATATCACTGTATTCTTACTCTGCCTCATATAATACTCACAGACAGACTGTAAGAAGGTTCCAGTATCACTGGCACTGACATCTTCCCTTGAAGATTCAATTTTGTTAAGTAAAAAATCTTTTCTCCCACAATCCTCTCTTTTTTCATGCGACGTATGCTGTACAGTCTAAAGCGAACTGCATAATTCCCAATCATCTCAGACTCAACGTGATTAAATTTGAAAGTCTCTGTGAAGACAGGGCACGGTCCCCGCTGGATGCTGGTTTTTGCTTTCTGCTTCTTTATAGGGAGAAGAACTAGGTGTACTTGCCACGAGCTTCCACCTGCCCTGCTGTATGTGGGAATGTCTGTGACAGCTGTCACTGTCACCAAAAGCTTCTGTTCCTGTGAGTCATAGTCAAAAGTCACATCCAGTGTGCCATATTTAGCTACTGGCTCAGGATCAAAAGGTTTAGGAAGCTGTGAAGACGATCCCCGAGCTGACATATCCTGAAGAAGAAGAAAAAGCAGCTTTGAAATTATTTATTTATTTATTGTATCCTATTATTACAACTAGCATGGAAATATCTGGTGTTCTCTAAGCAATATGAAGCGACCATGATCTTTTTGTTCATTCCACAAACAAGTTAATTAAGCACTGAAAGCCTGAGGAAATGGCTTTTACAAAAAGCAAAAAAAAAAAAAAATCAGATGACTTTACCTGGCCAACACTGCCCAAAAGCAGGAGCTGTTCAGACAAGAGCTCAGATTAAATCAGGCTGTATTCATAATCTCTGCTTCTGTGCCCCACACGTTAAAATCCATACTCATTTGTTACAAGACAGAACAACCTTATTTATCGTGAGCATACAAACATTTTTAAGTTAACTTATTATAGTGCCTTAGGAGCCTGCTAGTGATTGAGAGCACAGTGAGACACCAGCAATGAATACAGGAATTACAACATCTACTTGCACATGCAGCTTTTGCATGGAAAATGTGCCCAAAAATATCATGGCTTTATTAACCCATATATTTTTAAAACAGCTAGTTTGTTAAGTAATACTGAAACACAAAAAATTTACAAGTACAGGTCAACCTACTAGTCATGTAACAAGTTAATTTTCTGTGTATTTTTGTATAATCAAAGATATAATTGTTCACGTAAATTAATAAAGATCACAATAATGTATTTTGGATTAAAAAATGTTATGTTCTTGTAGTAAACTAGTTGCTATATAGCTATGGGAATTGATTCCTCTGAAAGCTAAGTTGTTAAGTGGCTGTGAAAAAGGCTGGCAGTACTCTTTTTTATTGAGTAAATAAAGCAGAACAACTAGGATTAGATTTGCTGCCATCTGACAGGGTTCAAGAACCATGTGTACACAGGGTGTTTTTACCAGCAATCAAGTGGATACAAATTGTGTTTCTAGCTGACCACCTCAGCTGCAGAGGTGGCTCTTCCAGACATTGCACCAACACCCCAAGTATGCAACACCAACTTACCAAGAGGTCTACTATGACAGAAACAGCTGCTGGGACATCAGGACTGCACTCCAAAACTTCAGGTGAGACAGAAGACAAATAAATACCAAGAAGAGCCTCTTCTGCACGTGACATCACTAATGCAGACTTATCTACAGATATCAGTGCAGTAACTGGTTGTTAAGGATATTTCAAGGGCCAGTATATGTCAGAAAATACTATTTCTTCATTGTAAAAATGAAAAGATATCATTGCAGTTGGTAGCAGAAAAAATGGAAAATTAAATGGAACAATTCTTTGTACCATCAACATTTTAAAAAAATTCTTTGCAATATTTTTTTCATAAAAGATGTATTAAATTACGGGGTGTTCACTTTGCAAGGTATTAACAGCTTTTTTTTTGAAGTTGCTTGAAAAGTTATGTGGAAGAAAACCAATTTTGACTACAGTCCTTGTAGTGTGATAATTTTTTTGACTTGTTCGAGCAAAATTCACTCTTATTTGAAAGTTAAGATGCCATAAACAGTCTGAAATGCTACTGCAATATTTTCTGACAAGCCAGTTTTTATAATTTAATAAGCTGCAGTATTAGTGTTCATGTATCTGTACACGGATCTTTATTTTAACAGAAAAGTCTCAGAAGACTGCACTGCATGATGCTTCAGAACACTCAACCATTTTCATTTACCTCTGGACTAAGGACAGCTGTGCTATCACTTGGTACATCCTCTTCATATCCTTTGTTATGAAAGCTTTCTATTTCATGTCCCGTGCTTCCCTCACTTGGGCATTTATATGAACATCGTGGACTGTTGCTACACTGGGAAAATTCACATTTACTGTCTCCAACTTCAGAAGGTGTACATGAAAGATGAGGAGAGCCACTGTCATCCTGGTAGGGAGGCGGCTGCAGTTCATCTAGTGGAGGTGTTCTTCTCATCCTCTGAATGCAGTTTGCTGAGAACAAGTGAAAATTCTTTACTTACTTTCTGATTATTCACTGTTGAACAGTTCTGTGGAAAACGGTAAGTCCAGGTAACTGGACAGAGTATTTAAAATCTACAGATGTGTCCTTTTATACTTTACATTTTAATTCACATAATGAACAATACTGAAAAGTATAGGCTTAAAAATGGAGACAAATGATCTCTCAGATGAAAGAGATGTTGGGAAAGCAAAGTATTGAACATACAGTCACAACGGACTGTGTAAACCGTACGTAAATAAATACAGTACAAATATGACATGACAAAAATTCTACACTTGAATTTCAGGGATGCTTACCTTGCAAAAGCATTTGGATATCTGAACTTGGATTCTCTGCAGGTGGAATGCAGACCAATTAAGGAAAGAAAATGCACACCCTAAAGCCACGATATCAAACTTCTGATTACCTCCCATGCTGTTGCTCACCCAGAAAGATATTAAATTAAACTCTGAAGACAAATAAGGCACAAAAAAAGGCAGACAAAAGCCTTTTCACACAAGTGAACTCTGATCACCAGTGAATTTAACACAGAAAGCAGTGTCTCAGATTCTTTATTACTTGTTAAGGACAGATCAAGGGTACTTAACCAGACTCTAGAAGTTAAACATTAGTTCCAGCCACAAGACAGCAGAAAAAGGACCATGAGCAATCTTGTGCTTGGGATAAATACTTAATGCTGATCATCTTTGATTCTCACTTACACAAGCTAGATGGAAAGAAATGTGGTTATACATCTCAGAAAATACATACAGGATGCATGGCTAAGGATACAGAAATGTAATGCCAAAAAATTACATTTCAATTTTGATCTCATACTTTACTACACTGCATTACACACTTGACTGGCGCTGGGAAAAGACAGCAATGTGTGCAGTAGTTGAAATGAAAGCAAAACCAAGATTAGGTAAAACTTTACGACATTTTTTTAACATCTTCTGTAGAGGTGTTAATGAAGATTTTGATGCCCCTCAAATGCAGAATTAACTTCTACACAAAAATTTCAAAGCAACAGTATTTTCTGGTGTCAGATTTTCAGTCACAGAGAAAACTCTACCTAGCAGGTAAGTTAACTAAAGTACTGATATTAGACCAATGTGGGTTTTGATTTCAGATGCATCTAAGAAATCAGCCTTTCTGACATGATAAAGGTGGTACATTTAAGTTTCATCATCGAATTTTTGCATACAGGATTGCCCTGCCTGTATCCTAAATTCTCACCAAGTACATCAGTTTTCTAACTGCTTCAGAGGTAATACCAGATGTTCAACATGTCACATAAAGAGAGCATGAATTAAAGTTAACTTTTACAGAACAAGGCTGAAAAAATAGTAATGTGGCTCTCTTGGGAAACAACTAGTCCTTGTGACAGGCTCCCTTTTGTTTTCCTTTCCATTAGAAGTCTGGTCTGTATCTGACTGAGGCATGCAGGAACACTTCATAGCTTCTGGTACTTGATGTAAGCCCAAACCACCATGGTTTCTGTGCACACCATCCACCTGAAGTAAACCCAGGCATGGTGGCTAGAAGGGAGGCAATGTGCATTGCAGATCTCCAAAGTTGGGAAGTACAGGAAGAGGACAGCTCATTATGGAGCATACCTCCTGCACAGATAAATATAGGCTGCAAAGATAACTGGGAAATGCAGGGCTCTTCTCTATTGCACTTGGCTTCTAATGGAACTCCTCTTACCTTTAGCTAAGGCAAGTGAGTAATTAAAACAACGTGAAGCACCACTACTAGGTAACACCACTGCAAGGAATCTTCTCTGATTAACCAGTCACAGCCAGTCTACCCTGGAGAGTGATTCCAAGTCACTCTTACTGCACTCATGCAAAAGGCCTTCTGTTGTTAGTTAGCCCAGTGCCACTGACCCCTGAAACTACCAGTCCCATGGGGCTGGAAAGGAAAACAGGAGACAGGGAATTCTATACTTGAAATATAGTTATCAGTCCAGCAAATACACATCAAACCTTACATCTGAAGTGGAATTAGGTTGGACAGTCAGAATCTTGAAACTGCAAAGCAGTAACAGTGAGAAAGCTTAGAACGTGGAGAGTTATTTTTTTTTAAGAAAATTGTGACCATGAAACTAGATGAACATAATTTTAGAACCTAAAGTGCTATTTTAATCATAATAAGATAATAGTAAATATCCTTTCCATAATCTACATAATTGAATATCCTAGCAAATATAAAGCAACAGATCTTCCGCTCAGTGTTGCTAAATTGCAACAAAGAGCCTTAAATGAGACAATAACCACCACATGGCTATTATTTGGTATCTTTCTTTCTACTTGTAGGCTAATCTGCAAGGACTTTTTAACTCAGCTTTTCCACAATGTACAGAAATGAAACCATGTCCAGGTAACTATCAACGCCACTATTGTCTTACATGAGTAAATAAATGACTGTGTGACTCACTTTTTTTACTTTGATGAAACTCTATTATATGTCCCTATGGGAAAACTGCACAGGCTGTGTGACAGAAAAAAGTATTTTTAATGAAAATAAGGAAAAAGTGAATAAAATAAAATTCTTATTAATCAGTTGTGATCCAAAAAAACCCCCAACAAAACAACAACTTCAAAGGAGCTGAAATACTGGGGGCTGGTTTTAACAATTTATTTCTGAAAGTTTAGCCTACCAAAGAGAAATAGAATGTAAATAACCTGTAAATAACAGGTTTAAATAACCTGGTTTAAAAATCTAAGGACTAGACTAATCTCTGTCTAAACATGCATGCACTGTTTTAGAACAACAGGATTCTTTAAATAAAATGGTATTAAAGTTTACAAATGAATTGTTAAAGTATAAATGCCCTGTTTGCAATTAATTTTCCCCACCCCACAGTAAATGATGCAATAAAATTTTCATTTCATGTTATGGCTCTCTGAAAACACTGCAGATTTTAATTACATTAAGACATTCTAATAATTGATGACATCAAAGACAAATTATATCACAGACAGAAGTGAGTACTGATACAGGGTATTTCCCTTAAAATTGTAAAGAATCACAGAATCACCACAGTTGGAAAAGACCTCTAAGATCACCACATCCAACTGTCAGAATCCCCCTCAACCAAATATAAGTATCAATATCTGCATCACCCACTAAAGCATGTGCTGAAGTGCCTCATCTACACGGTTTTTAAATACTTCCAGGGATGGCGATTCCACCAGTTCCCTGGGCAGCCCATTCCAATGCCTAACCATGCTCTCAGGAAAGAAATTCTTCCTCAGATCTAGTCTAAACCTCCCCTGGTGCAACTTCAGGCCATTTCTTCTAGTCCTATCATGATTCATTTGAGAGAAGAGGTCAGCACCCACCTCCTGACAACCTCCTTTCAGGGAGTTGTAGACAGTGATAAAGTCTCCTCTCAGCCTTCTCTTCTCTAAACTAACCAATCCCAGTTCCCTCAGCCTCTCCTCACGGATTTGTTCTCCAGACCCTTCAGCAGCTTGGTTGCCCTTCTCTGAACCTGCTCCAGCACCTCAGTGTTTCTCTTGTACTGAGGGGCCCAGAACTGACACTTCATTCAAGGTCTCACAAGGTGCAGGGTACAGGGGCACAATCACTTCCCTTCTCCTCCTGGCCACACTGCTCCTGATACAGGCCAGGATGCTTCTTGGCCACCTTGGCACACTGCTGGCTCATAGGTAGCCTGGCATCAACCAACACCCCCAGATCCTTTCCTGCTTGGCAACTTTCCAGCCACTCCTCCCCAAGTCTGTAAGGCTGCATGGGGTTGTTGGGACCAAAGTGCAGGACCCAGCACTTGGCCTTGTTAAACCTTATATTGTTGACCTTGGCCCGCTGGCCCAGCCTGCCCACCTCCCTTTGCAGAGCTTTCCAACCCTCAAGCAGAACAACACTTCCACCCAACTTGGTGTCATGTGCAAACTTAGTAAGGAAGGCCTCAATCCCCTCATCTAGATCATTAATGAGAATGCTGAGCAGGACTGGCCCCAAAACTGAACCCTGTGGAACACGACTAGTGAGCAGCCACCAACTGGATTTAACCCCATTGACTGCAACTCTCTGGGCCCTTCCATGTAGCCAGTTTCTAACCCAAAGAGTACAAGAGTCTATGCCATGAGCTGCCAGCTTCTCTAGGAGAATGCTGTGGGAGATGGTATCAAAGGCTTTACTGAAGTCCAGGCAGGCATTGTCCACAGCCTTGCCCTCCTCCACTAAGCGGGTCCTGTGCTGATAGAACAAGACCAGGTTGGTCAGGCAGGTCCTGCCTTTCCTGAACCAGTGCTGGCTGGGCCTGATCCTCTGGCTGTCCTGAACTTGCCATGTGAGCACACTAATTTATGAACTGCTCCATGAATTTCTGGGCACCACAGCGAGGCTGACAGGCTTATAGTACTCCAGATCTTCCTTCTGTCCCTTCTTGTGGATGGGTGTCACATCAGCAAGCCTCCAGTCATCTGGGACCTCTCCTTTAACCAAGATTGCTGATAAATGATGGAGAGTGGCTTGGTGAGCTCCTCTGCCAGCTCCCTCAATACTCTTGGGTAAATACCCCCATGGACCTGTCCAGATGCCACAGAAGGTCATTAACTGCCCCTCTGGATGATGAGGGAGTTGTGTTGCTCTCTGTTCCCATCTTCCAGCTCAGGGAGCTGAATACTCTGGGAGTGGCTGTTAGAGAACAACTAACTTCAGTAATCAGTTTGTCAACAATATTTTGCATATGTATCAGTTTAAAATGAAAACAAACTGCTAATGCATGCTCTCCCAGTACCAATTGTGTTGGAGAAAAACATTTGGAGCTGAAAGGAAAGCATGTTCTGAAGTGTTACATATTTAGATATAGAATGACTGTCTATAACATACCTTGTACATATAATATAAGGTGTAAACTTCCACGTTTACAATTGTGCATACCTGTATACTGTGATGAAGCCACAGAATACTTTTTGAAGACCACTTAGTGTGGCTAATCAATTCTGCTGAAGAGTTACTCTTAACAAGCAAATGGGTACAGTGAAGATCTAAAATTAATTGTTGCATCATTTCTGTGCAAGCTTCCCAATAATCCTGGAGCTCATTTCTATTTAATTGTATTAAGTTACCATACCATTTGGGACTAGAGAGGGTGAAGAACAAGCCAACATATATCCCAAGACTGAAAGAAAGGAATAATCTTAAAGAAACCAAATTGGGTCTAGCCTGAGGTTCCTACTGGCCAGAAACTGCCTCAACAGAAGAAGGACCCAAAAAAAGTTAACAGGATGAAGATCCCACATCTGTTTTTCCACCCAAAATATGTGTATTCTCAGAACATGTGTATTCTCAGAAGATGAGTGAAACCAAGTTGTTTAGTAGTAAATATTTAGCAAACACTAAACTGAGAATACAGTGTGTTGCTGTCTACAGGCAGATTTGAATAATCTATGGGTTAACTGCTTTATTTAAAATTTTCATCATTTGGTGAGCTGGGAGAACACTCCTCCAGTAATAAAGTCCTTGCTTCACAGCTGAAGAAACCAGAACTCTCAGGAAATGCCTGACAAACACAAGCAGATTAGCATTTTGCTGGTATGCTCAGAAATTACAGCATATAAACTGTCATTAGCACATTTAAGTCAGAAGTCAATAAGTACCTTCTTTTTTAGTACTGTTTGTTAAACAACAAAGGTTAATCTGTTTTCAAAATCCCTGTACAGGGGATTGATTGAAAGCCAAGGGGCAATGGTACTCTTGCCATCACCTCAAGGGGCTGTCAGTAAAACCAACACAGTAACCATGGGCAAAACGAGTCTTCCTTGAACACAAGATTGGTAGCTATGAGAAAACACACAAACTTTGCAGTCATTTTTCTGAGTTGAATCACAGTCTAAAAATACATGAACTTACGATAGAAATTACTATTTGAAGTAACTCTTAAGCTATAGGAAAGTATAGTTTTAGTTTTAATTCCCCTGTTTCTTAAGAAGTAATTGTCTACACTTTTCTAAGATGAAGCTGTTGAAGTGAGGGCCATAAAGACGATCAAAGGGCTGGAGCACCTCTCCTGTGAGGACAGGCTGAGTGTTGGGGTTGTTCAGCCCGGAGAGGAGAGGGCTCCCAGGAGACCTTAAAGTGGCCATCCAGTACCTGAAAGGGCTACAGAAGTGTGGAGAGGGACTTTTCACAAGGACACATAGTGACAGGACATAGGATAATGGCTTTAAACTGGAAGAGGGTAGATTCTGGTTAGGCATTAGGAAGAAATTCTTCACTGTGAGGGAGGTAAGAACTGGAAGGGGTTGCCCTGGGAAGTTGTGGCTGCCCCCATCCTGGAGGGTTCAAGGCCAGGCTGGATGGAGTTCTGAGCAATGTGACCTGGTGGGGGGTGTCCCTGCCTATGCTGGGGGGTGGAACTAGGTGATCTTTAAGGTCCCTTCCAACCCAAACCATTCTATGAAACTGGAGTTTCTAATATGTATATTACTTCTTTGGGAACCTCATTTCCAGTTCCATTTAAAACAGTAATCACTATAGAAATTAACATTTTTGCTATTCATATTTTGTAATCATAATATCTTCATACTGAAACAGTACCTTCCCTTCCTCTAATATATCTCCACATACACTATGCTTCATAATTATTTATTTTTTAACCTAACGTAAATTTCAAGTTTTCAAGCCTTCAAGGGGTTCTATGTAAATGTTAAAACAATTTAAATAAAACATAAAATGAAATACATGTTTAAAAATTAAAGAAACCTTTCTTATTCTAAAAGATTAAATACCCTTAGAGATTTCTGATATGCAGAACAGACAGTCCAAATGGAATTTCCATGTTTGAACTTTTCTACCATCCAAAAATATTACGTTGACTGAGTTAACCCACATTATGAGGAGTATAAAATATGAATATTAAATATTGAATGAAACCTCAGGGCTCTACTTCCTTTAAAATGAACAGGCTTACATGCATCTTTGTGAGAAAAAAAAATATTATTTCACAATAAAACAAATTATTTTGGCATTATGTTATTTCTTTTCCAAAAGAGTTGTGTCACAAGACTTACTTAATGAAAAAAGGGGAATGTAGGAATTATATGGGGTGATTATGGACAATAGACAAAAAAACCCCACAACTTTTATTGTCTTTTTTTCATTTGCCACATTTTTTACACTTATTCAGTTGAGCTATCTTCTACATTAAGCTACTCACCAGTAAATAAGAAAAGTAATCAGATCTGTGTATTCAGAAAATTCCATACACTATAAGCTTAATTCCAGATATAAAAAAATCAAAGCAGCATTGCTGCCATATACTGCATTTTCCTTAACTTCTAGGGCTAATTCTCCGAGTCATTCATGTAATAAACATATTCTCTTCTGTTTTTCAATAAAACTAATCCAAAATCATTACAGTATCTTTAGGTCCAGTCCTTAAAGATTCAATTTTCTTCCTCAGGAAAGGTCTAAGACTTATCAAAGTTACTGATACCCACAGTAATATTTTTTATTTTAATTATCTCTTTATATATATAATAAGCCTGCAGAACTACAGCTTGATTTTGTTTGCCAAAAAAAATTAAGAAAACAAAACATCATTCTCTGGCTCCTTATACAGTATTTCCATAATTTGATTATGAAAGAGTTCTGGATACCTGGTTCTGTATTTATAATTTCCAGCTGTCCAAAATATATCTAAATAGTGCTTAAACCTACTGGTTCGATCTCTTAATCTCTTATTGATGCAAGTATCAATAAACAAAGGTTTCCAGAACTTTTTTTTTTTTTTTAACTTCTAAAAGGCGACTTCAAAACCTCTTCCTTTCTGAGTCCAAATCCAGTTCCAAAGCTTTTTAGGAGCTTCATCTTTAAGCTTCTTTAGCTTCATCTTTAAGAAGTAAAATTGTTTGCCTTCCTTTCTATAATTGTATTACCCTAGGTAAATCACTTGTACAAAGCATATTCATTCAACTTCTAGGTACAAAAACCGATTTGCAGTTCTATTCAGAACTGGTTTCACTTCTATTGGTTTTAAAAGCAGCCAACTGTCCTTTACACTGCCTCTCTAGCACTGTCAGCTAACTGCTTTGCACTTCTGTTCCCTTCTCATTTTATCAAAATTGTTAGAAAAATACTGCTTTCAAAAAGATAAGTTAAATAAATTCCTAGACACCTCATTTTATTTTTCCCCCCTCTTTTAAAATACAGTAGAAGTCCTTCCTGCCAGCTGAAGGCAACTGACAAGCGGCTTCGAAATCTTAGAGTGTCTTCGTGACAAAGAAATGCCTTTTATCATCTGTGTGAAAATTCACTCCAGTCTGGCTATCTCACCAGCATTTATAGATGCTTAGTAGAAACTCAGAGCTAAACAGCTTTGAAAACTGCACCCACTGTGAACCATCTCAAGCTCTTGTGACCATCTACCCCTCCTTCTGACCACTGTGTGCATGCTAACTCCCTCTCATACCTCTGGACCACAGCAGCTGGATGCAGACTTAGAAAAAAATTTCCTGCCATTGCTGTACTTCATTTAAGTAAACTTTTAAATTAAATTATAGTTCAAATTCCAGTCCAGTTTAATATTACTACAGCTGCAGTATTAAGCACGGGAGTCAAGTAGCAAGATAAAGTGCTGAAAAGGTGAAAAAGATTCCAAAGAAGTCTAAAATTAGTTCCTAGTAAAGTTTTGCAACACTCAGCTAATATTCTTGTGATGTTCCTGCTCTCGTCTGATTTGGTCTCAAATGAGGAAAGAAACTGTGATTAGAAAGCAAGAAATTCTTTCCCCATTTTTTATTAAAAAAAAAAGTACAAAATTTTCTAATCGATACAGAATAATAGATTTCAACAATTATTTATTTGATGATATAAACAAGATCTGTTTAGTAGTATATACTGCACTTAAGCATGTTCCATAATTACTTCTTTTCACTGAAAACTCTGCAGTTAAAAATGAAACAAAGTCATGATTTCATAAAAACAGCTTCACCTCGGTAGCTGCATTTTATAATTTTTTTCTTAAAAGTTTTGTTAAGTCCCCTAAGATTTCAGTTCTCTATTATTACCTAACTGTAGAAAATTAATCAAGAAAGATATTTTCCACCAACAGCTGTTTCCTGAATAGAAGCACAAAGCTTCCTTTGACTCCTTTGCCTTATTTTCATAGAAATTTTGAGAGCAAAGGATGCTCTGTTGAAGTGAGTCACTAACACAGAGCAGGACTACCATGATTCTGCATGAGCCTTTCCAGTAGGGCATGGTTAAATTTTCTGCCCATCCAGTTAAGGTATCTATATGAGCCAAATCTAGGTATCAGGTAATTGTTAATATGTGCTAGTGTGAATAACAGTACTACTATAGTAGCAGAAGTCAATGTTTTTGGCATTTTACAGGTGGAGAACTAAAGTACAGGTTTCAATAAGACATAATAAACATGGCTGTGAGTCTAGTTCAGAAGTGCTCATCATCACAGAAAGCTTCCAGTTAAATGTGGAACTGAAACCATGTCTTCTGAGACTAGTAGCCTAGCTGTTTCTTCCAGCTGTTTGGGGTTTTTTTTAATTTTTATTTTTACTTCAAGCCTTGTAAATTATTATTAATCTAAAATTCACCTGAATTGTGTACCACCACCAACATGGAAACCTCCAAGCCACTAGCTTCTTAAGAGATATACACCCCCACAGAATTTTCCATTATCATCAGCTCTGTAGTGGAAGAGAAGGAAGAGAAAACAAAAAATATAATATTAGGGTGGGGATAAAAGTAAAAAGAAAAAAGTAAAAGGCAAAAGGAAAAGCATGTGCAATGATTCAGTGATAGGTTGTTGGTAAATGAACAAAGGAAAGAAATAAAAGGATGGAAGTTTCCTAGATCTGTATAGAAAATGAGAAAAAGGGCAAAGAGAGGAATAAAGAACAGACAAGATGCAAACAGGAATGAAAAATTACAAACAGCAAAAATAACAAAGTAAAAATGACAGAAGAAGAAAGGTTAAGGAATGAGGAAAATAAAACAACGTATGACATGCAAAAAAAGTGATTCAGATCTGAGAAAAAAGCAATGTCAACAGAGCAACGAGATAAAAGAGAAACTGGTGATATTTGATGGGTGGGAATATCCATATTTGTAGGTAAAAATCTGCACAACCTAGAGAACACAGCTATTTACATTCCAGGCAAGTCAAGAAGTTTCCCAGAATAAGCCTTTTTTTTTTTTTTTTTTTTTTTTTTTTTTTTTTTTTTTTTTTTTATGTATACATACATACAAAATTTAATTCACTATTTTTCCTTTGGAGTATGGAGACAGTGGCAATTATTTACTGAAATCCAATGGACCTTGATTTGTGTTATATATTCAGGAACTTTTCTGCCATCTTTCCTAGACACAATAGTTTTTCAAAATGGACTGTATTTCCAGCAGTATGTTAAGAGTACTCATGTAAAAAGGATTAGAGAACATTGAAGATTTTTGTTTTGTTTTTTTGGTTTTTTTGCTTTTGAAACAGCTTTCATAACTTTACCAAACAGAAAGCAGCCAGGACCCAGAAAAAACAAGGAAGATCTCAGCAGGAGATCTATCTTCAACAATAGAAGAAAAGCATCTAAATATGCTCAAGAATGCCTCCACAACCTTTTAGATACCAGTGCCTGTAAAAAGTATGATTAGGAACAATGTTTAGGAACTAGTACCACTTTTGGGGCCAACTGTGCAGATAAAGGCACAACAGACACTGAAATTACAGGAAATGGGCATGCTTTGAAACCAATGTATCTTCCCTTCACACACTCAGGGCTAGAAATTCACAGAAAACACATGATTAAGCAGCAGGGATCGTCTCAGTCTTTTAAACTCATTCCAACAAGGCCTCAAACAAAATTTTTCAGGGAAAAAGAAACACAATTACTCAAAACTAAATTTCTTGTATTGCTTTGCAGCACTTTTGAGACTTTCCACTGTCACAGACAAGATGCTTTACTAGGCTTATACGTAACACATGATGTAGTTGTTGCTATGTTTCCATAGTTGTCATATAATTCACAAAACAAGCTATTTTCTGCCTTTTGACAGGACTGGGTGAATTTGAGTCTGGATGGTGAAGATATTTTCATTCAGCCATAGCACCAGTCATTAGAGCAAGAGCTTCTGAGGATGAGAGAATAGTGGCCAAGCTGCATATTGCACACAGAGGGCTCATTAGGTTTTCAGAATGATGCTTCGGTCTTCAACAACCAGTAGGAGAGGAACTGGTCTTCCATATCATCCACCCAAAGAAACAACAAGTGCTGAACAACCAGGGATCAGAATGCAGGATATCATTCTCAAATCATTTAACTTCCCAAAACACTAATGGGAAAATCACATTGTCATGAACACGGTCTTATATGTAGAATATTAAACTTCTTACCCATTGTGACAAGTAAAAACAACCATATCTGTAAAATTCAGTTTCTCATGGACCTCTCTTATGCTAGCAAATATTTACACCTAATTAGAAAGTACTGTTTGATGCTGCATGTTGAGTAAGTGACTTAAAGGTGGTGCACAGCAGTTAATTAGTAATTAAAGTCTGACAGCTACAGCTGCAAAATGTTTGTATGGTAATTTCAAAACTGAAGATTATTTATTTCACTCTAAATGAAATTAGTGTACACTCATTAGAAAGTCAGTGATTATCTTGAAAAGTATTACCAGAACATTTCAGTAGCTTTGCTACAACATCAGAAAGTATAGAATATATTTCTCCAGACTTACTGCCATACAACCCTTTTGCCTAATCTGGTGCCAGCAAAGTTTTAAGAGTACAACTGAGAACACACTCAGCAGAATGATGTTTCACATGGTTCATAACCAGAATGCTACTGTTGTTCAAATCTCAGCATGAAGAGTTTAAACTATTTTATTAATACAAATTACTTTATCAAGCTATATACAAACCCAACATGTGACTGACACACATCCACACTGCAGCAAAGGAAATTCTACTTAAACGTAAGGAAAAAACTTTAAAATCAGAGTGGCTACAGACTGGAAGAGGTTACCCTGAGAGCTAAGTTCTAAAAGCTTTTCCTCCTTACGACCATGAGCAACCTGGTCTAACTTCTCCATTGGAAAATCTCCGTCTCCATTGGAAGATCAGACTAGGTGACCTCCACAGATCCTCTTCAACCTGTTATTTACTGATTCTACAATAGATATTAAAACCACCAGTTCAATACTCTAATAAGCAAGCATGGAGATTATCTCAAATACAGGTATCTCATTAAATCTATTAAAGCTCCTTCTGTAATACAGCAGTTATACAATTCACAGGCAAGTATGGCTCCCATGTATAAACTACCCATATTGCTGCATCCTGCATTAAATACATACACCTACCAGCACAGTACCTTCATTGTTACAAACAAACAAACAAATAAACAAAATAATAATAATTAATAATAATTTTTAAAAAGCCCACCATCCCCACTACAGAAAAAATCAGCCCCAAAGATAATACAAAAAAAGAGCAAAAGATTCAGAATACTTCGTTAACTGGTGACATTCTGCTGCAGTATACCTTGTAGCTGACTAATTTCAGAGAGTGTAGTATCACTAAAATTTTTACTTTAATAAAATGAACACATTGAGATACAGAATTTTAAGTTAAAACCTTCCTAACAGTAGTTTACACATACATATACGGACACATATGTAAATACACATAAATACACAGCCACATATCAATAACAGGAGCTTAAGGTTTATGAAATATTAAGTATAATTAAGATTACACTCAGGAAGTAATATTCATTACTTATGTTAGACAGCAAATATTGACCCTTATAACTTATGAAAAAGCCCTAATTTGCTTATTATTCAAACTTTAATAATAAGTATGATAGCTTAGATGGAAGAAAGGGGAACAAAACAAAACCCAAAACCAAAAAACAAAAATAAACCACCAGCATTTGCTATCACTTTGCATTAACATTTTGACCAGTCAACAATTCAGCAGTGGTGAAATGTGCAGTTTGATTTAAAGTAAGACAAGGCTATTTAAATGACTCAAAATAAGAAATGGCTATTGAAACATTAGAATTTTGATAAGCGATCACAGCTGCACTAGAATTAGTTTCTATAGCAACAGAGGAAATAATGTGGAGAACTGTACTGCAATACAAGATGGATTCCTTACAAACATTACTGTTCAAATAGAAAACTTTACAATCATTCTCTGTATTAAAATATTTCTATTAAAATGGTTATTCAAGAATCTTATATCTTGTACTTCATACATTGTTCTGTTTTTATTCTCCAGGACTCAATTCTCATCCATCCATTCAAGATCCATATTACATTTTCACACTTTCCCCCGTTGCTCAACTTCCTATTTTAAAATTAATTAAATTTACTTTTTCTGAAAAATACTGTATCTCTGATCTCAACCTAATCTGCATTTTCAATAATTTTTTTTATTATCCCTACACAGAAGCACATTCACTTTTCCAGCAGTGTACTTGTCAAGCATAAGAGAATGCTTTGCACATACTTTTCATAAGAAGCTGCATCACAGCCATGAGAATTAACCTCACTGTGGAACTTCTGAAACTTGTAGTCATATGAGACGTGCACTATCTTTTACCAGTGTCTGTTCTCATGTCCTAAGCACGATTAAGAAACCATAGCAAATTTATTAGTATTCGTGGACCAAGTATCCATAAAATGGTTAGATAAAAGCCTTTCAGTTGAGCACATCTTTAGATTTCAAACACTGCCCATTTCTAACACTAAGAATTATTGTTTCATTGCATCATCTCTGATTCTAGCTATTTTTGGCAACTAATTAAAAGCATATGCCTGAACCTTTTATGTATTTTGCCCCGATAATGAGACCTATTACTCTGGCTTATTCTATCCCTTTGAGTTTCAAAGTATCTTTCAAGTTACCATGGATACAAGTGATATGCTTTCTCCCACAATTGCTTTGTGTGCCTTATCAAACAGCAGAAAACTGACACCATAGGAATCTATACAGGGTGAATATCTAACCTCTTGGAAGTGTACCTTCCCCCCCTTAAGAAAAAAAAGTGAGATATACTATACAGTAACATTTGTAATGAAATATTAATGCAAGCTCTTTCCTATCTAAAATCTAGTACTTTTTCTCAAGGAAAACAAAATGAAAAAAAATGCAGACATAAAAAAATTTAATCTGATCAACCCTGAAATGAGCTAAAATGAAAAGAGGACTTCAATGAATCATTCTGAGTTTCCTGTTTGAGTTGACAAGAGTTTAAATGTTTCCAGATCAATGTATCAACTAAAGATGTAAACCATAGAAAATATCAACAAATATTTTAGGAAGGAGTTGCAGAAACACTGTATGCAACTCCAAGACTATGTATAAACCACAGTAAATAAAACTCCCTTAAAAAGAAACTGTTAGGCCTCCTTATATGAATTTATTACAAGCATTTTCAAATGCAAATTGCATTTTAACAAGCTGGGAATAATTTGTACTAATCAGTGAAGAAGAGGGCAGTCAGTAAACTGATTTTCCCATTATGTTTCTATATTCTGACCTCTTCTTAAAAACAAAAGACTCTCCTACTCAGGCAGCAAAATTTAGACAGAATTTAAAAATCAAGTGCTGATACTAACATAATCTGAATTAGTGTATGGAAAGTAAAGGGGAATAACCAGAAGGAAATATAAGCTATTGTAATATGAACCTGGTATAGATTCATTGGAAACCATCTCCCAACTTCCACTCCATTAAATCAGTGAAAGGCACGAGCTACATAAATGAGTGCCACAAGGCAGTTAAGAGTTAGAAAGACAGAGGAGGTAAATGCTCTTCTTGCTTTCTTTTCTCAGTTATCTAAATTTCTCTCAATATTAGAGAAAAAAACTTGACATAAACCTTCGCTTGTTCAGATCCACAAACTCAGCCTTGCTTTAAAATACAGGGATTTTTAAGCACCATATCTAAGGTAGAGACACTAAGGCATAAAAAACCCCACTCTTACCCTTGTTTGTAGTGCATTGTGAAATAACCATCATTCTGGTAAGTTTTTCACATGCACATATGAACTAAAGACATTTAAAATGTTTTCATTTTTTCTACTAGTGTCTCTGTGGGTGAGACTTACATTTGCACGGATTTCATAAGATGCATTTCTTTTAACTTTTACATGTAACTTGAAGCTGTCTCAGGATATGATACTCTCTCTTTTACAGCCAAAATACATCCACATAGTGATTTTACCGTGAACATTGAGCTATAATTAATACAAATAATTTAAAAAAATTAATACAAAACTCTTTTTTCACCCTGAAAATTTAGAAGTAATTGAAAGCTAGAGAACAATGAAAAGGAATTAAAAATTCACTGCTACATTGTGGTATTTATGGTAAGTCATTTGATTTATCAAAATATTAATAGTTATGTACTTTAATGTTGGAGTCACTCACAAAAATATTAGCATCTAGAACAGGGAGATGCTTACAAAATGGCTGTGTCCTCCTGCCATCACATTCACCTTTGCACATGCTACACATAGAGCTCCTTTGTATAATACCTGAATTATCTGCACTGTGCACTAAAGCACACAAGAGATCCCTTATTCTTCTCTGAGTAGAAATAAAGTGCAAACTACTATTTTAAAAAAATAACTACAATTGTTACCACTCTTCACAAAAAGGGTTCTTAAGTTCTTCCTTCACAGGATCTTAAAGCTGTGTGGAATGGCCACTGTTGCTGTCTCTACCTTTAAGGCAAACAGATTGCCTTTAACATTAAAGATAACTTATACTTTTATTTGGGACAGGGATTTACTTGAGAGAATACAACAGAGGGCTATGAGGATGATAAAGGGACTGAAACACCTGCTTCATGAAGAAAGGCTGAGAGACCTGGGGCTTTATAGTCTGGGAATGAGAAGGCTGAGAGGAGATCTAATTCATGTGTTTCAATATATGGGGGCTGGGAGTCAAGAAGGAAGGGCCACCGTGTTCTCACTTCTGCCCTGTCTCAGGACAAGGAGCAATGGATTCAAGATAAAGCACAGGATTCTCCATCTCAACAGAGGAAAGAATTTCTTTACTGTAAGGATTACAGAGCCCTGGAACAGACTCCCCAGAGAGGCTGTGGAGTCTCCTTCTCTGTAGACTTTCAAGACCCAGCTGGATGCATTTCTGAGTGGTTTTGGTCCTGCTCTGGCAAGGGGGCTGGACTTTATGAGTTTCAGTGGTCCCTTCCAATCCCTGACACCCTGTGATTCTGTAATTCTATTTCCATGTATTTTCTTCTTTTAAAGCACTTTCTTGTTAACAGGGAGGAAATAACACCAAGAAAGCAGATGATTCAAAGCAGTGGTTCTCAATCCTAGGGAAAGGAATCTTGCTCTGAAAACAGTCAAAGATAACAGCCATTATGAAGCAGAATGATGAGTTTCTCTGATGGAGAGCATTCAACATAAGTCCCTAAGCAGATAAATTATTCCTTAGATATAAGGGAGGATGGCCACCAACAAAGTATCTTTTCAAATTTATCTATTGCACAAATTTTATGTGGATATGCAATTCATGATCCAAGATTTGACAGGAAAAGAAAAAAACCCCAATAGAACGGTACAAACAATTTCATCTTCAAGAAAAGCTTTTAAGTCATATATATACTAGTGGTTTTTTAATATAATTTCTATACTAAGACATAAGCAAATAAATGCTGTAAAAATCAAGGAAAGCACATCATTATTCTCTCTTATTATTGTAATAATCTAAAAATAGTTCCATTCTGGCACTATGTGCAGAATTTAACATAGCTGAATATAAAGCCCTCTAAGCAAAATAATTTTGAGAAGGTAGTTACAAATTAATGTAAAATTAAAACTAGTTTTCTGGTTTGTATCCATGAAAACTTAAAAGGGCAATATATTTTTGTTATTTTTTTCATTCAACTCATCAAACTTCCAAAAATGCTACATATGCAACAGAAACACTTCAAAGTATAATAAATCTTAATAAAATGTAACATCGATGGCATTGTACTTTTAATTACAGTTGTGGGTTTGTTTGGTTTTTTTTCTGTTATAATGCACAGGAAGCTGAAAAAAATCCTAGAAAGATACTATCTGTTTTAAATCTTATTAATGCAGTGATTTTAGTGCTGAGGATTTAAAAACGAAGTTTCAAAAGCCAAATACACATATCACCAAACTACAGATTGCTAAAATATGGGAATGACCAACCAGACCAGATTTAACAAAAAGAGGAACTATGAGATATTGGAAGCCACAGACAGCAAGAAAAAGTAGCATTCTAAAAAAGATTCCTTGAAGACAGGAATAAATTAGTTGAATCACTAGGGTTAATCTTGACCAATTTAAACAAGAACAGATGCCCCCTCTCTTTTATTTGCCACGAAGTGCAGAGCTGGCCCTGACCTTCCAGATCCAAGTGTGTTTTCTGGTACAGGTGTCAACTCTTTGCAGTAAACAACACCAATCATGTCACCCGTTCAAGTCATCTACATAAGCTGCATTTGTTCAGGCTGAGCATTTTCAAAGAAAAGAAAATCACACCTGAAGTCAGCCTCTTGAAAAGATGAACCTTTTGTAGTTTCATTCTCCAAGATTCGGATTTTTCAAATACACATGCTCTTATCAGCTCTATTTTTAACCTGCCGCTCATATAGGATACTTAAAATTCTGAACATGTTTACATTATCCATCCAGCAGGCTAATGGAACTGCATACCAGACAGTCATGCATAATTCAAATCAATATCCTCAGGCTTGCAACTCTAAGTCAAAGCTGCCTTTAAATAAGCTGGGTGTGACTTTAACATGAATAAAATGTATCTGATTTTTAACCTTTATTTGACAAATTGATATATTTGCAAAGGAATGTCGTAAATCTTCCTGAAAAATTAAAACAAACAGAAAATAATTATAACTGAAAATATTTTCTGAAAACACTTCTAAGGACAAAATTTAGAATGGTGCAACAAGATTGAGCATAAATGTTTCAAATAGAGAGTTGCATCATTTTTATGGTTGGTTTTTTAAGCAAAATGTATAAAATGTACATAATGTACATAAAACACATGCTGGCAGGATATTCAGTGGTGTAAAAGGTGAACAGAGCAGGATTTCCTCTTTACCAATTTAAAGATCAAGCGTTAATTGAATTGGGCATAGGTGACTCCACATAGAAAATCTCATACCCAGTTAAGCACGTCTGCTGGCTTCTCTCTAAGGAACAGAATCAGAATTTCTGTAATAAAATAATATTCCCTTTGAGTTTTCCTGTGTGCTTTCATGAGACCTCGATTCCACCACAGCAAATAATGTTCAGCCTCACTGAAATGACCAGAAGCATGGCAATTACACTAGCTAAGGATCTACTTTCAGATTAATTGTACACAGAGTGGAGGAAAAGTAACTCCCACAAAGAAACTTTTTTCTAGAAAAACGAAAACCCTCACCCCAAACCAAAAGAACACAAAACAAACAAAAAAATTACTTCAAGTTGTACTATATTATAAATCATGCTTTCCCCTTCACCCAAGGAAAACACTCCCATTTCCTAAAAGTTCAGATGACTTTATAACACAGAACTGTTCTAAGTAAAACATAAAAGTTCAACAAGAAAAATAAATCAAGACAAATCTTTGCCTCCATAGAAGCTAAAAACAGAACTTATGCTGTGTACTCAGATGCCATAGCCTTAATAAATAAGATACACAATTAATGTTGCTATGAGAAAAGTCATCCTAAGAAGAAAATATGTTATTAGATAAGTGTTAAAATTACTCATCTTGTACAAGGACAAAATATTCATTAAATAATTCAAAGAGAATACTTTTGATATAGTTTCAGTATGTTTATGAAATTGATACACATACAAAAAAAATGAAAAAAATCACATTAAAAAAAAAAACAAAAAAACCCACAGAATCATAAAATGTTTTGGGTTGGAAGGAACCTTAAAGATCACAGGGTTATGACTGCCCTACCATGGGCAGGGACACCTCTCACCAGACCAAGCTGCTCAAAGCCCCATCCAACCTGACCTTAAACACTTCCAGGGAGGGAGCAGCCACAGCTTCCCTGGGCAACCTGTGCCAGGGTCTCACCACCCTCATAGTGACTGAAAATAATCTACACTGACAAGGCAACAAAACAAAAAAGAGTTCAGTTACTCAAATAACCTGGGTTTCTTCTTTTACCAAAGAGATGGCTAATGCATAATGTAATCAGCTTATTAAAAACAGTCTTGATGGTAGCTGGTCTTTAACCTACTGTTCAATCCTGTTTCTTAGACACCCATTCCATGATACAGCCATGGGACCTCTGCAATTCAGGACTAACAAAAACTGTACCTTCTTTTGTATATTCTGTGGAAGTATTTCATAATAAGACATGTCTTGCAGTATAAATGCATCAACTGAATGATGCAACTGAACTGCAAGAAACTGCTCCCCTGTATCACTAGATATTACCATATTACCATAATACCAAGAAAAAAGAATGTCCACACCCAATAACTTTTAGACCACATTAGTACAAGAAATACCCAGTACCCAGTGTGAACCTTCAGAATCAACAAAAACACAAGGTCATCACAGAAGGGATCTCTTCTGCTGTGATCTGTACTACCTCTTGTATTTGTATCACAAATCAGTTCCACATTTTAGTTGTGCAGACCATCTATATCAAATGCAATGCCACAAGGAACTATTTCAGGCACAAATAAGTATATTAACTTTTCCCCTATTAATGACAGATCTCGATCCTTTCATAAATTCAAGATTCAAACAGATTCAAACTTACAAAAACATAATAAGTTTACAATAAAATGGAAACCTTCCTGCAATTATTAATGTATGATTTACATTGCTTCAGAGACATCACATTGCTGAGGGTGACTTTGTTCAAAGCCTTCACATCAGCGCAAAGGATATTTCTTCAAAGACTTCAAAACGCTGGCAGGAGGAACCTAATTTGTGAGATTGCTTTGCTCACTTCTGCACATCAGGAAAAAAAACCCTTTGCCATTGGAGGACAGTTTTCCCTCCTCTTTAGAGTTGCTATAGCTGGAAAAAGATTTTTCTTGTTGAAAATCTTATCATCATCATTTACTTTGAGTTTTGTCACTAGTATTCTTCTCTCAGCAGCAGATGACACGCATGCTGTAACATCTTTTTCCAGCATCTCTGCTCTTAATCATGGGGTAAATCTGTAATTTCAGAATTATTCAAATTCATTTCTCTCAAGCACTTTCACGTGTTTCCTTTTGTTGACAAGATATTTATTGTGCACAACTTTGATATGGTCTGTCTGGCTTTTCAACTCAAAATTCTCAATGTAACTCCATGCTCTTCCAAATTGTTTAAACTCAGACACAAATCTCCTTCACATTTAAGTCCCACGATTACTTCTTGCCCCGTCTACAACATTCCTCTAGAATACTACAATAATTCTGAATGACACCTGTAATTTCTACCCTTAAGAGTGAATTCTGCCCATTCCAGACCTCCAGATTCTGTAAACACTATGCCTGTCGGCCTTTAATGCTGGTAAAGAACCATAACCTCAAGATGATCACAGGCTAATATGTGAATTACTTATATGGAACATTTCTTAATCTCAGGAACCTTTAAAAAAAGACACAGGGTAACACTTTGGCACTGGGTTTGCATGGCAAGATTTTGGGGGTGACAAGTGGGGGGACACAGGGATGGCTTC
This sequence comes from Heliangelus exortis, assembly GCF_036169615.1. Taxonomy (NCBI): domain Eukaryota; kingdom Metazoa; phylum Chordata; class Aves; order Apodiformes; family Trochilidae; genus Heliangelus; species Heliangelus exortis. The sequence continues at coordinate 21,447,121 of NC_092424.1, read as the reverse complement.
TGTGAGAATCTTCTAGAAGCTTCCTCCATGTCTGACAGAACCAATGCCAGATGGCTCCAAGGTGGTCCCTCAGTTGTCCAAGGCTGAGCCCATCAGTGAAAGTGGTACCACCTCTGGGATAATATACTTAAGAAGGGGAAAAGAAAAAACCTGAGCAACTGTAGCCGGAGAGAGGAGTGAGAATGTGTGAGAGAAAGCATCCTGCAGGCACCAAGGTCAGTGAAGAAGGGGGAGGAGGCACTCCAGGCACTGGTGCCGAGATGGCCCTGACACCCAGTGGTGAAGATCACGGTGAGGCTGTCTGTCCTATGTAGCTCATGGAGGTCCATGGTGGAGCAGATTCCCACTATCCAAGTGGATACCCAGAGGAAGCTGTGATCCCATGGGAAGCACGTGCTGAAGCAGGCTCCTGGTAGGGCTTGTGGACCCATAGAGACAGAAGCCCACACTGAAGCAGGTTTGCTGGCAAGACCTATGGCCCCATGAGGGACCCACGCTGGAGAAGTCTGTTACTGAAAGAGTGTGACCTGTCAAAGAACCCATGGTGAAGCAGTTCATGAAGAACTGCAGCCCATGGGAAGGACTCACGTTGGAAAAGTTCATGGAGGATCGTCCCCCATGGCAGGGACCTCACTCTGTAGCAGGGGAAGAGCATGAGGAGTCCTTCCCCTGAGAAGGAAGGAGCGGGAGGGACAGCTGTGAAGGGGAAGGTAGAGAATCTGGGAGCAAAGTAATTTGAGCCCAGGAAGAAGAGGAGAGTGGGGGGAACAATTATTTGGGGAATACTGCTCTGAAGATCACTTAAGACTTGTCTTAGTTGTCTTTACTGCAGATGCTAGGAAAGAATTGCAATGACTGCACGATTTGAAGAACTAGATCTCTCCAAAGTTGCAGGGAATATTTTCTTTGAATAGGTATTATATTAGAAAAATCTCACAGGTAACCTGATAAAGACACATCAGAGAAAAATGTGTGGCTACCTTTTTCCTAAATACATTTTCTGTTGTATTTCTAATTAATTTCTTTAAACCACAACAGAGGTAAAATAAGATAAATAAATGCTTGTTATATCATAGCTTACGGTTAAGTTATATTTAAATTTTTATTCAACTAAGTTTCCAGTCTCCTAATCTGAATACCATTTAATCATTCTTATTCCATGCAAGCCTTTAAACCTCAGCAATGTACAGACAGACCAATTCTGAGAGACCCTTGTGACCTTATTTTGCTAAACATGATACAACCATACTGAGGTCCTCACTCTGTAATTTTGAAACAGAAAGTCTTCACTCACACCTGTCATGAAGTCAGGTCTGCTTAAATGCAAGGAATAATCACAGAAACTAAAATGGAATATATGACCAAGATATATAAATGACCAAAAATTACCATTTTATTTACTGATGAATCCATTCTGCCTCTCTCAGGCTGTCCGGAGTTTTCAGCTTAGCTTGATAAGTCTGAAGATGTAGGACCCTGCTTTACAGAAAGTATTAGTGATGAAATTTTCCACAGGTTCCTTTAACAAACTGGGGAGATTTACCTTCCTACCAGTTTGGAGCTAGTTATGAAAGAGTTTTTTTGTTTATGCTTGGAAGATACTGTAAGAAAATGTCTGTATACTCCAAATAGTTCATGAAAAGACTTTTCCCAAGACATGAAAACTAACAAAAAAAGAAAGAAAAGGCAAAAAGCTACAGAAAGAACCAGATCCAAGAGATTCCAGAAGAACAGTCGCCCTCACATGCAAAGATTGACATTGAGGAGCAAGGCAAACATATGTCCAACAGACACATCAACATAAAGTGCCGAAAGCCTAGAGAAGAATAAAAGTGGAGAAGATAAACTACAAAAATAACATCATACTCTACCTTCACAATATGGAAAAAGATGGATAAAATCCAGTAGCATATGCCTGCTAGAGCAGCAGATTCTCATTTAAGAGAACTTATGTTTTCTCACTGCAGTCTTTTAGTGCTTCCATATGTTTTCAAAAAACCTTGTGAAATGTAAGGCACTTGGGCCAATCTCAGAAATAGAGCCCTCGAACAAACATGGCTTGAGCCATAGGGCTTTATCAATTGAGAAGTTAGATAAGACTTCAAAATAGGCTGGAGCTGGAACCTGTGGTTGTACTGAGCTGGTAAACTACATCTAAATAAAGTACATCTAAGCATGCTAAGTAGGCAAGCGAGCTGACTACTTTTTCCATCATTATGTCACTTTGCCTCAGAATTGGGATCAATCCCCTTCCTTGCTTGCTAATCCTAGGACACTGCACTGCTGTTAAAGAGGTGATTTGGGCAAGACATACTCTAGGAACACCACAAATTAAATATATTTAAAAATACTGTTTTCTTCCTCTCTTCAGTTTTTCTCTCAACAGATTCAGAGAATCTAGATTTTAAAAGAAAAGGGCCACCTCAGGCTTTTGACTTTTTTTTTTTTTACATTACAATATATTTACTCCATCATTTCTAAGCTTAAAAAAATACCAATTTTAGTAATTGAATGCACTGCTTTTTAAAATAAATTACATCATGCTTGCCTGTGAAGCATAAAGATATCAAAGACACCACAATATGCCTATAAAATGCCTGAATATTTTAAAGTTCAGGAAGTAGCCACTACTGGAGAAAAAGAGGCTAGGTCAATAGTGTATTTTAAGTTTTTTCGAAATTGAGGTTATAAAGTACAGTCCATCTGCAGTCAATATAGATACTAAAAATATTTTCAATTACTAAAGTACAAAAAATAATGCCAATTTAATTTAAAGTTTGTAAACCGATAGACTTTCTTATTTAGATCATTAGTTCAATTCATAATCTAGTTGATACCATAAATATCTTATGGTTTTATTTTTGGCTTTTTTGTGCTGGTTTGAGGGTTTTTTCCTTCTTTTTGTTCTTTATTTTCTGAAGCAGATGTGTAATATCAAGCCCCTCTTCCAAAATATTACAAGTAACAGGAACACAAAGACAATACTACTTATTCAACAGAATGATAAGAGCATTTGAAATGGTAAGCAGTAATAAAAGAAGTAGGATGCACATTATAAAAAATGAAGTCCACAAGTCCACACAGTTATCAAAAAATACTGTAGCTATACAGGTTCTCTTTTCTATGGCTAACAGTTGTGAGCCATTTGTGCAAAAGTTGGAATTTTCAGGTGTAAATGTATCTTCTGTAAAAATTTTTTTTGCCATCTGTACTGTTTTACTCTTTTTTTTTTTTTTTTTTTTTTTTTTTTTTTAGGGTTTTTTTTTAAAGTGGTGTATTTTTTTATTTTTTTTTTAGGTTTTACTTGATTTTCTAATGAACGAGATTTTCATTAAGAGGCAGTTGGATAATTATCCCTTCTGGTAAGGGATCTCTGCAAATTTTGTAGATGTGAAAATGTACAATAGCTTGAAGTCTGTAGAAATACTTGCAAATAAGCACAACATCAATTTTTTTTAACATTTCAAATATATATTAAAACTCATCACATCAAAGTCCAGGTGCACCAAATGTGCTATACAAATATATAAAGTGGATCAGACACTGGTGATAAGCAGATGTTTATGAATCAAAATTTAAAAACCTAAATTTTATAGAATGAAGTGTTACTCAAGCATTACCTCATCAAAATACACTGATAAAACCATACAAAATATCTTGCTTTCCTAACTATTAAAAGCATTACACAAAATGCCATGTCAGTTCTATATAAATATGTTTAAAAGAAAGATTAATATGGCCATCTAGAGGAGAAAAGAATGATGTGAAAACATGCCACACACATTTTCAGGTTTCAGAATGAAATATTTTAGAGGCATGCAGGTAGAAAATAGACATAATACACTAATTACATAACTGATAATAAATGAACCTTAAAATAATATCAGACATTTTTATGATCTTAATAATGCAAACGCATTAAAACTTGTTTTTAGCAATGCAAGTAAACCTTACAGGTTGAATAAATAAAGACAAGGTATTTATGTCTCATTGAAAAATTTTGTGCTTGTACTGTTAAGTGCAGACACACCGAAACAAACAGATTTTGAAAGTGAAGATTAAAGTGCAAACATTTATTAGTGAAACTGTTTACTGACTCCTTCGAAAACACACAGGACACAGTTGCAAGATACATGTTATGGAGATTAAATGCTGCAGAGAAACTAACAGAATTATCTGAAAACGAAATACAACTTTTCACTGCTCATACTACTCTGCCTCTGATGGAATTTTTAATGATATGATCACAGAATGATTTACTAGCAGGAGGGAAACAGACATGAGACAAAAATGAGTTCTCTCCTCTCATCACTTCACTGCAACACTACCAAACCCTGGTCAACATATGGACTGATTGGTGCCTTAAGCTGTAAATACAGCTGGAATGTTTAAGTCTTAAAAGTACAAATGATAAAGAACATATGAGGAAACAAAAGCTGATGAAGTTTAATATATTGACAATTGTTTCTCATAATAAAGTACATAGGAACACACGGGCTGTTCCCCCACCACTACAAAGAATCAAGAAATGGTTCTGTCATTTGCCTTTGCACTTCTTATAAAAAGAATTCAACAGCCATAAAAAAGCCCTACTTAATGAAAAATTTCAGGATTCCTATGGCATCACATATGCTGTGAATTTATTTTGCCAATTAGAGCAGGAAAGCTTTGAATTTTTAAAAAATTACAACAAAACATCTCTAATGTTGATATTCTCCACTTGAAATTCTAGATTTTCAACCTCATCTGCTCAGTGAACTGTTTCTCTGAACACTGTAAACTGGTAGCAATAGCAAATCTCTCATTTATTTTTGACTGCAGGCTTTCTTCATGAGGTTTTCACCCTCTCTTTTCATCAAAGTTCTAGACTGGGCAGCTTTTCCTCTGCAATAATGATAACATATGAGGCATACTCTGTCTTTTCCTCTGTTCTCATTCATTTTATTATTATGCAAAGATTCTATCTTTCCTGTTTGAAATAATTCAGGAAGAACATACAAAGTTCTACTAAATATTTTGGTGTTCCAGCTTCTGGTCACTGAAAAGGGAAAGATACTACATTGTTAATCTGTTGCCAATACCACAAAATTATTTTTAATACTATTGAACTTAAGTTTTATTGAGAAAAACGGATTACAAAAATGAAACAAATTATCACTCTAATTTGCAAGCATTTTGCAGAAAACTGGGCAATGACTGCAGGCTAGCATTTCATAACATCACTGACTCTCCACTCCCTGTAATACATGGGAAGAGAACGCTCTCACAAGCAGCAGCAAGAGCAAACCACTGACAACATTAAGATTTTTTGGAAGTAGATTTATGTAGTGAAAAATTTATAACTTTCTGCGTTAGCATGTTTTGATAGTTCCAAACCCTGAATGTTCTTTCCTTATAATAAATTCCATCTGCACGCTAATTTTAGAATAAATATGTGTGTGCATATATATAAATGGCCTTTATGTCCAGTCAGCTTCCGAAATGGAAAGAGCATTTATAAGGGATAACTGATGGTGCCAGGTACCTTCAGCAATAGAAGAAGAAAAAAAAAAAGAAAAAAGAAAAAGAAAATAGTAACTTTCCTGTAAAATATTTGGACTTTCCGACAAGGCTTACATTTCAAGACTGGAGTTTTCATTCTCCAGAAGAGGATAAAAGTCCACGACTAAGAATTTTTATGATCAGAGAGGATGATAAGGAAGACAATTACTAAACAAACAAACAGAACTCAGCACAGGCTAGCACAAAGCCTTTGGAGCTTAATTCCTACAGGGCCAAAGTGAAAAGCTCAGGTGAACAGAGAACTTCTTGCTCAAAAGATTAACAAAGTAGGATAAAAAAAAATCTAAACAACTATGAAAATTGGAAGACAAATGTCACATATTCCTTCCAACATGAACTATTCTAAAACTATTTCAGCAACTGGGCCAAATATTTCGAAAACAGACAAGTACATTTTTCTGGTATCTGAAAGTAGTCTCCTTGTATAATTTTTACTTGGTACTATTTGCTGACAAATACAATTGAGTTTTCTATGTCCTGTTAATATACATCATCATTCTTTCACAACAGTTACATAACACATATAAAAAAATTAGTATCTTGGCTTTTATATTTCCCCTATAAATGCTGTAGATAGATATCAACAGATATTTTAAAAATATCAAAAAATGATACTTTCACTATCCTTCTTCCTTCTTGTCCCTTCTCCATCAGAGTGTCCAACACTTGGTTCTTACCTAACATCACCTCTGCATCTCCTTCCCTATTAGCTGGAACTCAGACTCCCAGCCTTCTGACAGTTTAACAGCAGAGGAAAGAACTGAAATTTCTGATGATCAGAAAAGACTCCACTCTGTGTCTTAATTTATAATTATGAATGGGCATGCACCCATTTCAAATTTCAGTGGTGAATACTTTTATATAATTCAATTACATCACATAGTTGAAAATGTAAAGAAAATACCAATCTCTAATAAACCTTTGCATTTTAACATACCAAAGGGAGACCAACAAATACCACACTGTGGCACAGCAGTGTCTATTAGAATTTGACTTCATGTAACTTCAACCAAAGCTCACTTTTCATGTAAGAAGGTGACAATAGTCAGAGTTCTCACAAGAAGCTATTTTCAAGCACAAAAAGCGTATTGACACAATATTGACAGAAAATTCTTAGCTACTACGCCAGGCTGTCACTCCAACTTAAATCAAGAAATACAGACCACAAAAGAAAACATCATTTGTTCACATCCAACCTTCAAGGCTATGGAAAAATTATATTAATCTAATCTTTGGTGGTTTCAAGACAAGAAAAGATACAGAGCAACCCAGTAATGCACACTGCAATGATCATATGCACCATAACTAATCCTGTTAACTTTCTTGTTATGACAGCTTATCAATAGAGAAACAAAAGGTGTTCTTTGTATTTATAATGCCATAGAATTTATCAAGAATGCAATGTTTCCTTCTTAAATCAGAACATTTTAAATTCCCCCCAAAAGAAAATTACTAATCATAAAGCTGTATGAAACTTTATATAAGAAGATAATTTTCAGTATTTCCAGAATAATGTTCACAAGGCTTTTTTGTTTTTTGTGGCATTTTTTGTTTGAGCATGCATACAAGTCAAGCTGTCCTCATCTAGGACTTAATTATCCAGAACATAATTCTGGAATTTGGAATAAAAGGAATCTATTAAATCTTACCTTCATCTATTGAGGCTTCACTACTGTATCCATCATATTCTGCAGACAGGGGACTATATTTTTGTCTGGTTTCCCACCCATAGTTTTTTTGCTGTCTGTTATCCACCACTGGCATCCTGGAACTCTGGGTTCTTGACAAGGCTTCATATTTACCCAGTGCTTCATCTTCACTCTCAGATGATGAACCATGCTGGTCTTTACTCATGTAAGAGTTGTCTGTTTGAATAAAACAAAGCAAATTGACTACAGCTCAAAACAGAAAACAAGAAACTAACCATAAGAGGTTATAATTGAAGATACTCAAGCTATTTCAATTAAAATAACTGTAATATTTTAAATATATACTCTTCTTCTAGTTGTAACTAATATGTGATTTTGCAGCTTTGTGGTTATTAAGTAAGAAAATGCACAAAATAGTTTATCCTATAAAGTAAATCCAGCACTGCTGCACTATAACATTTGTTTAGCTAACATATCACAAAAGCAGCTCTTGATCCTCCATTCCCAGCCAATCTTTCTTGTGAGAATGGAGTATAATACAGAAATAAAACTTATTTTCAAAGAGCAGCCTACAACTAAATCATCGTAGTATATTTATGTCAGTAGTGTTTAATATCACAATAGCAAATGGCAAAATGTTAGTGAAAGGTGTTTGCAAGCCCAATTTTATTTAATTTACAATAAACAGCTTCTTGTTCAGTAACTGAAATTAATGCAGAGTGACTCCTGGCAACAGCAAAAAACTTGCATGGAAGAATCTGCCTAGTTAATTCTTTTATACCAGTTCCTCTATAATGCCCATTCCTGTGGCCAACTTTGTCAAGTATATCTCAAGTATGACTTCCTCTCACAAGTCAAAAAATCATCTACATTTTTATTTCTGTAAAAGGAAAGTTTCTTCTTCCCATTTACAAATTTCAAATGGATTCTGTCCAAATTTCACATTGCATTGTGTCACATCTGTTCAGAATTTTCTGACATAAGTAATCTTTAATCTCAATTCTTCTTCTGAAACTTCCAGTGTCCTTCAGTAAACATTGGTATCAAAATCAGGGTAAGACCTGCTCTGTTCTTCAGCCCCTACAATGAAGCATGAAGGCAAATGGTACAGTAAGTAAATTTAACAAATAAATTATAAGTGTTTAATACGCCTTTTACAAAGAAAAAGCTTACAAAGATTTGCAATGTGGTCAAACTTACATATTTTTCATATCAAAAAACAGAAAGGCTTGGGGTGGGAAGCACTCTAAAAATCACCTAGTTCCAACTCCTCGTTGGGACACCTCCCACTAGACCAGGTTGTTTAAAGCCCCATCCAACCTCTCCTTGAACACATCCAGGGAGGGGGCACCCACAACTTCTCCGGGTAATCAATATGGGCATCTCTGACATGGGGAAAGTGCTCTGCCACATTTCAAGAACTTCAATATCAAAAGATGACAAAGCATCTTAGGTTTTTTCCATATTCAGTTCCTGCAAAAAGCTAAAGATTTTAAACCAGAGCTTAAAAAATATCTCACCAAGCAAGATATATTCTAGCTAGCTAATTTACTGCAAGAGGCTCTCCAGAAAAAGGCGACTCAACAGACTGAAATCTGCCACATAGAAAACTTCTACAGATTTCCTCAACTATAATTGAAGCAGGGCACACCAGGACTAACATATAGTGCCAGACTTCAGTATTAGACACATCGTTTATCATTACAAGAAATGCATTCATAACTATGAATTGTGTTCATTAATGAGTCTGCATACAGAATAAATGGAGTAGTATAAAACACGGTAGCAACATGTTTTAAAGAAATGCTCAAAGTCAGGGCCTCTAATAATCCACTGAGGTTTGCAAGCATTCAGAAGTTCTCAGTTATTCAGGTTTTTTTCCTCAAGTTTCTAGCACAAAAAGAATGAGGGTGTATACTATTATTACAAGTCATGAAACAAGACAAGAGGACTTAAAAATCTTATTAAACTGACAACACAAGTTATACATGCAAGTATTTTTAAAATTAACAATACAAATCTGTTTCAGTTTCTTGGGATAAAATAGCTTCTTGCGCATTATAAAAAATCCTCAGGGCTTTTTCTTCTCCTTGCCACTTCTCTTCTGATTTTTGTATGTTAGTTGCAAACTTGCCTAAGAGAATTAATGTTTGCATTAAAACCCTTTCTTTATTTGGCTAACATACGTCCTACTGAAAGCTATACTTTTGCTTATTAAACTACCATTTTTTACACAGAATATACCTTACAAATATTGTATTACATTAAAAAAATAACAGGTAAGATCATAGAAGCATGAAAAAAATCTCCTAAACATAATTAAAACCAAACACAAAATAACAACAAACCAAAACAATAAACCAATGTAAAAAAAAGCCAACAACACGAATAACTGAAATTTTCAAATACTAGAAAACACACACTGAAAAAAATCCCAAACAACTGAATGCGACTATGAAATCATTCATTTCTCTATAGAATCTCCAGTCTGTCCTGCTTTCTAAAAATTCACTATAAAACAGTCCAGTAAAAATTGAAGAGTTCACTTAACTGCCTCTTATCATTGAGTTTTGTCTTGAAATTATCTTACATATCCTAGAAATGCATTCTTAAGTTCTGCTATAATGTAAATGCAACAGAAGTTATTTTTTTCTTTATCATCTTATAACATTTTATGCTTTCAAAATACATAAAGTAAAAACTATTTTGACAGAACAAATGTTCATTTCCAGTATTAATTAATTCATAGTTTTCAACAGAAACCACACAAGGCACTGCAGAGAAGGTAAGAAAAACTATATAGAAAAAGAGAAGTTAGAACATGGCATTTACTCATCAGTTTCTTTAAGTAATATTTTAAAAAGTAATTAACTTCCAAGAGATATCAACATAATTAGAGAATGAAGCACTGACAACACAGACCTACTTTCATCCATGGGAAATGCTATTATTAAATGTGTAAATTAGGTGAAAAAAGTAGGAAGTATTTAAGTTTCAGGAAAGGCTGAAGAATGCAGATTGCTGACTCCTCACCTTTTCCTGCTGTCTTCTTTTTACATAGCTCTCCTGAATTCTTTTCTGATTTGTTTGAGTTTTTCTTTTTACTCACTTTCACAATTGTGGCTGACACTTTGTCTTCATCCTTTGATACAGATTTTCCTTTTCTGTCAAAAAGGGCTTTAGACTTCTTTTCTTTGACTTCATTAATGCAATTGGGGGGGTCATTGTGTGTCTTCTTCAAGATGGAATCTGATGATCTTTGCTTCTGTACTTCAACACGTTTTGTTTCTCGGGGAACCTTTGTTCTGTGCACTTCTTCAGAATTCTTAATATCAGTTCCAGGTGACCGTGGTTTGACTTTTCTATCCAAGTGATTTTTAGGATTATCTGATACTGCATTTAGGCAACTATTTTGGTCCCCATCAGCTTGCTCCATTGCAAATTTATTACTTTTCAGGTTACTGTCCTTCAAAAGTTCATCATTTACAAAACACACATCACCTCCTACTGCTTCCCTTTTAAAATGTCCTCCTACATTCTTCAGATCCTGAGGTACTTCTGTATCACTTAAATGATTACTACTATCTCTGCCTTTTAACTGGCACTGGGCTTTGTCTGCAACATGGTCAGATGTTGCATCTTCACTTGTACATTTTTTTACAAAACCTGATGAATTAGAATAACGAGTCTCTTTGTGTTCTGCAGTACCTCTCTTTGCTTTCATACCAGTTTCCTGAGAATGACTTAATGACATCGTTGTATGTTCCTCTCTCCCTTGCACAGGTTTATCATTCTGCATTTTTGAGCTTTCATCTTCCCCACGAAGGCCATTTATCATGTTTGTTACTTGTTCTGTTACTGAATCAGCTACACTGTAGCTGACTTCTTCAACAACACTGGTCAGATCCTCCACAGCACTGCTAAGAGTGTCCACCAAAGAGGACACAGAGGGAAGGCCCAGATTTTGGTGGAGGTTTCTGAAAAATGCCATTTTTCCAGCCTATCCAGTGACAACTTTTAATACAGAACAATCTTCTGTTTCACAAACAGATCAATTGTATTTCTCCAAGTTCAACTTCCGAGCTATTTTCATTTCGTTACCTTAAACTCAAAATATTTACCACGGGAAGCTGCAGCTTCGCTTTTTTCATTCGATATGCATTGAAAACAGTAAGAAAGCAGCAAATTAAATATCTTGAAGCAACCATCAGCCAGCAAAACTACAGACTTTCATCAACTGCAGCATCACCTAGCTATACTAAAATTGTCAAAAATATTTTTTTTCAAAAATAAGACAACTGCATGAGATGAAAATATGGAAGGTTTATTCTAACCTGCAAAGAAGAAGTTGTGAGACATTTAAATTACATTATTTCATCAATGTCACACTGAAACAAGCTTTTAACATAACAGCTGCACAAAACCATCATGGAGCATTCTTCACTGCAAAATATTGGTCATCTTTTACATACAGTATTTTGGAATATGAAGACTGATTTTGCAGCAAAAAGAAAGTTAAGATGGTGGACTTAATTTTCAGGGGACAGAACTTTTTCTGTCTCCAAGACAACTGAAAATAAAAATTTAGCTGCACCTTATTACAAGCAAGAAGGGAAGAAAACCTCTCAAATTTCCCATTATGTTCTCTGGTGCTGTCTCTTCCTCTCAAGCCAGCTAACAAAGCCCATTTTGCTTTCCACAGGACAAGAGTAGAAGGGTTTATTTTAACAACTCTCAATATAATTTTTTTTTTACATATCCTTAGAGACACTGTTCTATTAAAAAAGTTTGCTAGTCAAAGATAAAATGTCTTTAGCTTCTAATGTTTTACTTCTTTAAAATTATTTTCCATTTGAGTTAGGGCAAGACTTTCTCTCAAAGGTAGGTGAAGGACTTTAATATGGTGAGTGAAAACCAGATAAATTCACAAAGTTACTAGGGAAGATTTAATTATACACAGCTAGAGAATATTTAAAATATATTCAAGCATATTCTTATAATGCAACAGAAGTATCTTCCCATAAGTAAATGTCAACTCTTTGCTTATATAGCTGTTGAATTTCTGCGACTTGTGAATACAAAAGTTTCTTCATTTCCACATACTGAACAGTCAGGGGAAAAGTCAACATTCTGTATTTTCATCCCTTGAGTCAATTGATTATTGGTATATTTCAACACAACCTTGTGAAAATGTGCATTCTTATAATTAAGTTTCGTACACTACGTATCAGATACTTACAAAGTTTATCTTGTGAATTCTTTCTTGCAGTGTATCCTGAATCGAGATCTGGGAAACCACTAACATTTTCAAAACACATCTTCTTATTAATATACAGGAAAAGTAGTAACATGAGAATAATGAACACACCAACAGCAGACAGGAATCCAATTGCTTCAGGAGATACTAAAAGAAACAGAAAGAAACACGTTCTTATAAGTCTTGTAAAAATTTAACTCATAAAAGTTACAATATTTACCAGGATTTACCACTAATAAGTATTATTAAAGTTCTAAATATATATATGCAAGATATGTGAAAAAACACAGTTTAAATTTGAGTTAATGTTTAATACTGTTGTATGTCAGCATTTTTTTCTCTTCCAACCACCTCTTCCAAGAACAGAAAAGTATCTGGTTCTGATCTAAGGAAGGACTGACATTGTGAGTAAGACATCTGCTGGAGTACTAGGCTCCCTAACAAGACAGGGTCTCTGCAGAAAAGGAGAAGATTTGATAATCTATTGATGATCTTGGGATAGATGATTTTTGATAGAACATCTGAGAGAGAGAGTATGGGAAGTGAACTAAGAGAATCCCCCCTCTGCTTCCTGGATGAGGCTGAAGGTTTGGATACTTGGACTCAGGGACAACTCTGAGACAGTGCTGCTGAAGGAGGACTCAACCCATCCTGGTGAGACCATTGCCTCTGTCAGCCTTGTTACACCCCTCTCCAGCTCCTCTGCTCTTAGGGACCAGCTGGCCCTCGCTGCTCCTGGACAAGGAGCACACTGTGAATGAGAAGGGTTATGTTTCTTGTCCTGGTACATGTGCTATTTGCTTATAAACCAAGAGCTAAGTGGAACAGAGTTAAAGCACACTTAATAAAAAACAAGTAAAGGAAAAAATGTATAAAATAAAGAATAAGTAATTGCTATTAAAGCAGATAACTGAAAGTTGGCATCTTTTGGAGGGACAGAATCTTTCAAGTCCATCAGTACCTAAGTAACAACAACAGTAAAGCTATTTAAGGCCAAGATTGCCTAGGACATGTTTTAGAAATAAGAGATCTGGGAATGGATGTAGCAAATTGGACCAATTGTAAAAGAGTAATCAAGGACAGCTTATTTATTTAAAAAGAGACTGGGAAGAGAAGATACAGAAGTGTGGTAAAAAAAGAGGGTCTAAAAACATAAGAAATAATGAGTGAGCTATAAAAGCAGTTCAAGAACACGAGAGGGAAGATCTTTTGACAGAATGAATGCAGATGCCCATGGACTATAATGAAGCTGCCCTGCTCCATTAATCAAGGCTGAGAGAGTATCAGAGGAAAGACCCTTGTATCTGTATCTGAAAGACCTCATGTGGGAAGTTAAGAGTGACACAATTGCAAATTTTTTAATAAGTAGTGCAGGAAATTAAAGTGAAGGGTTATAGAACTATAATTCAATATTTGGGTGCAATTTATTAGAATAAAGTGATAGAATTCAATAATTAGTATTAGAGAACTGTCTAGATAGTGGAATGTTTACTTAATCTGTTAAATGGCTTATTAGTAGTGTGCTGATCAAAAAATAAAATTATAGCCTCTTGTATCAGTTATGTCTCAAACCTGCATTCTAAAGAGGGAAAGTGAAACCTTGAGGTAAGAGACACCTTAACACTGAGTGGTTTTGTGACCTCAACACTGAGACACATCTTTCAGCACTGAACATGGCTGCATTCATCTGGAGGAAAGGGAGAATTTCCCACAGCCCTTTCTTCCTTCTGTTTTTGCTGGATACTAAGTGTCACTCTACTCACTATCATAAATTCCATTCTTGGAGGCTGAATTTTTACTATTTAAATGAGATTTATCAGATTTATTAATTCTGTTTGTCAAGATCTGGGCACTTCACTTTAGGAGTATAATGCTGTGTGGCATCATCTTTCACTACATAAAAAGGAATGGGATTAAAGAAAAATTGGCAACATACTTGGCATTCTCAGAGGTGCAATAAAAAAGGACAAGAGGAAACAGCCCAAAGTAGCAACAAGGAAAATTCCAGTTGCAGATGAGGGGAAAAAACAACAGAAAATGAGGAGTTAATCACTGGAACAGACTACCTAGATCAGTTAGAGAATCCAGCTTTAATGTTAGCTCTGCTTTGAGCAGGGAGCTGAACTGTGAATTATGTTCCCAGGAGCTTTCCAAATTAAATTCTCCAAGCCTACATATCTCATGTGGGCTCATACATCCATGTAAAAGTGCTGACTGAGAAACACATTCAATTTCACAAGCTCCCCAATTTGTTTTGATGGCTGACAGGGAACATTTGTATTTGTGGTGCTGTTGTCAAATAGTCATACAGGTGTATTTCAAAAATCAGAAAAAGAAGATCTAAAGAAATGCACCCTACACCATCTCATAGGAATTGGCCAGATTTTCATTTGTATTTTGAGCTGGATGTCCAAACCTATCTGAAACTGCTAAAATTAATTTTTGCTTCGCTTTTCATCTCTTACCAGAAAAAAATCATGTAACATTGTGCCCTAGAACCCTGAAAATTTTTACACAAAAAGGAACATGCCAATAACTTTGAACCACTCATCCTGGAAAAATTACTAAAGAAATGTCAAATGGCAACCAAAGAAGTCTCAAAAAGACAAAAAGGAAACCCCAATTAGACTCAAACTTTTATTTAAGCAGTATCAAACTTGAGTAAAAAATTTTCTTGTTTTATTAGATCATACCAGAAAAGTTTGGGAAAAAATGAGCAACTCTCAAATATATTGTGAACACTGTCTTCTGAAGAACTGAAGGAAAAGCTAGAAATAAGTCAAAAGCTTCAAAATCTGACCATCACCTTCCAACCCACTAGAGCCCAAGAAAGAACAAGAAATATAAGGACACAGTGTAATAGGGCCAGAATAAAGGTATAAGAGAGTATAAAGAAGGGAAGCCTATAAGTACAGAGTATAAGAGATATAAGAGAAGGAAGCAGGCATGCAGTATTTTCAATTTCAGACAGTACAACAGAAATACAAAGACCCATAGAGTTAGAATTTCTCATCAGTATTTCAGAATTAAACATCCTGCTGCACCAAGCAGACCAAGAAGGTGATAAAACTGGAATTATATTTTGGATTATAGAGGAAAAGAAATTAAAACTTAAAAAAAAATAATTTCATTATCATGAACAAATAATCCCTTTGTTTATCAAAGACTTTGGTTGTAGATCCTACTAAGATTACCTCATATTCCCTTCAGAAGTCTGTTTGGAATGGCTTATAATTTAGTTAAAATCACTTGTTATGGCTGAAGTTTATGGCACCTCTGCCTCACATTGAAGGGGTTTTAAATTAGAAAAATAAAACAAGAACCAAAACCTGCCCAAATGAGACTACTGACCAAGAGCAGAAAACGTTCATTCTTCAACAAGTTCCAGTTCCATCACCTATTAAACACAGAGGCAGTGGCAGGAAAGGCAGGAATAAGAAAATGTGATTCACCAGACCAAAGGACTGGACAGAAGTGGCAGTGAAATGGTAGGTGGCAATTAGGTACAAATCAATGATGTCCAGTGAGAAAATGGGAAGTATGACTTAGAAAGAAAGTGAAACATTGGGATGGAGTACGCAGAACAAGTCGGAAAGGGGAGAGAAGACAGAAAAAACAGATAGGCCAGGAAGACTGGACAGATAAAAGATAATGGGACCACAGGTATTTCCTGATTGCTTTGTTATTGGTGCAGGTTCTCCTGTGTAACTTGGCTGAAATTCAGTGACAACAATGATCTGTGCAGGAGATAGAATGGAATTCCAATCAACGATTCACAATAAAAGATGGTGAATGATTTCTTCTGATAGGACAGACTGACTGTACATCTTCAAGAAAAGTGCACTTTCAAACACTTCATATTTGATCTTTTTAAACTGTAGGTTTAATTTTTTTTTTTCTTATGCTTCACTGTTCAGCAATCAAAGCTGCTTTGACCCATCAAAATATGTGCTTACTGAAGTTTACCACAACCTAAAAGTAACCTGAAAACACAATACTTCTGCTTTTTCTTGAGTATGTTCTGGATACTAATTAGTTAAAAAAGGCACCATATGCAAACCACACAGTTCTCTACAGATCCACAGTATCTGATTACATGTTTCTAGAGTAAAAAAAAATTGTTGGCTGATACCTTAACAAAAAGAATGAAACCTTAGCTTCAGCCAGACTAATTATTTACGTAATTCAGTGTGAACACAAGACTTGAAAATTATAGTTCCATGTCAATTTGTATCCATGTAGAGACTCTTAGAACGCTTGTTCACAGACTAAGTATATTATACAGTTAAAATCCTTTAGTGTATTAACATTACAAAGCCCGAAAAAAAAAACCCAAAGGAAATTGTACGTCAGTTTTCCACATAAAAACATGTACAGATACCTATCTAGTATCTTTATACATCACATTATTCATTCAATTACTTTCTCACAGTTTAATTGTCAAGCAGTTATACTTCCTGGACAGAAAAAAAAATTAAGTCCCTTTTTGCATATGAAATATATCCATGCCACATTCAGCACCAGAATTATTTTTATTCAAAACAAATTATCACTAATTCTGACCAGTTTGAGCATTAATTATACCATGAAAAGCATTTTTAAAACTCTCAGATGTTCCCAGTGGCTTCTTCAATGTTCAAAAATTAGTAAAGAGGCAATACTGTCTCACAGTCATATTTCAAATTCATATGTCCTACTTTTATAAATCTCATATTATCCTTAGTTCTTAAGAAAAACAATGAATGTTTGAATTTCCTAATAAAATAGCAGAGTTTTACAAATAATAAAAGAACAAATGTCTTACTACAGACTTAGTAAGTGGAATTGAATTGCTGGCTATGGAAATGGCATAGAAAGTTATCCTCATTACAGAAGTACTACATTAACATCCCTTTAATTCACTTTTATTATTATCACTAGAATTAGAATTATTAGAATGCAGTAACTTACCATCTCTTCATCTTACATATCAAATTATCTCTTTCTCTGTCCTTATTGTTGAAAAATTTTTATTTTCCAAAAGACTTTTCAAACTCTTCAGAAATTAATGGGATCTTTAAATAAGCACACCAAAATAATAAAAACCCTCAGACATATTAAAAAGCATTTAATATTTAAAATATATAATTAAAAGGCATTTCATGTCTTTAAAATGTATCTACATGCCCCAAGTGAATTTAATATCCAGCCAATTATTTTTGGAGCTCTTGCACTCCACATCATACTGCTCACTGAGCTAGTAATGTATAATGCCACATAGTGACTTTTTAATTATTCATTTACAAATGAAACACTATCTCTTCTGTGCACATATTAAATAACTAGGGGTATGATCCAAAGAACCCCAATTACCTTTAAGATCCTAGCAGAAAAACATATGAAATGAAAAATGTATACTTGCATTTAATTTATAACACATTTTATTTGCTTTTTGGTTTTGGTTTGGTTTTTTATTTCTGGTTTTGTGGGGCTTTTTTACAACTTGATCTGAGCTTTAAAATCCTTTTAAGTAGACAGGACTGTTATTTTGTATTTAGTCCTCAAGAAGTATTGTTTTTTGTTATCAAAAGCATGTAATGATGTAAACATCATAACATCTTGACATGACATGAAAAGAACCTGTGCTGTCCAGCTCAAAAATATTTTTATTCAAATGCTATTCACTGTTGCTTGTCACTTCATACCAACTTCCCAACCAGCACAAGAAATTAACACATGTTCAGGAAGCTGAACAAGTTACTGAACCACAAAATAAGATTCATGCCTTGATTGCTTTTCTCCATGCCTGAATTATTTATCTCCAAACAGCACGCATTTATTTCTCACAGAAAATTCATGTCATAATGAAAAAGACCAACCAACCAACCAACCTACTTCTCTGTACCTCAAGGTCAGCTAGGAAGTAAAATACTTTGGGGTCTGACTGATTATTCAACAGGAACAAGAACTGTACTTTTGTTCATGTCAGTTTACATGCAAATTTTTTTTTTCTTTTATGACTACCTATATAGCATGGTCTCTTATCTAAAGGCAACCTAAGGCTTAGCGCTCCTTCTAAACAGCTTTTATTTTACAAGGTAAAGGCAATACCCAAAGCTTCACAAATTATTATTATTATTAAAATAAAAAATAAATAAATTAAAATAAATTATTATTATTATTATTAAAATTATTAAAATTCACAAATTTAGCAGAATTATTATCTTCCCATGTGCTGGAGTACTTAAAGAAGCAATCACAAGTGAATAAAACCTACTTTACCCAGACAAATTGCTTTACCTACAAGGGGCAATATTTTATCCAGTGTTGTGTTAGAAGACTTAAAAAATTAAATATACAAACAAGACAAACTCTGTGGGCCAGCTGTCATTACTATTAGAATACATTCCCATACAAAAAAACAAAGCACTTTACCACAAAAATTGAGTAGCTGATGTTTCTGCCAAAAATAAATGGCAATGAACTCAGAATTCCCTCTAAACATTTCATTAAATGTGCCAAAAGACAAAACTCTAAGCTTATTTCCTGTGCTTACTCTTTTATTTTGTATTCATCTCTCTTCTTTCTCTAATGTAAAATGTTGGAACTATATAATTCCTTTCTACAAATTTACCTATTTCTTTTATGTCTTGCCAAAAAAGGAATCAAGAAAGTATTTTAGCTCAACTTAAAATATGCAAATTAAATCTCATCTATTAATGTTTTTAATTTTTTTTGGTACATTTAAGTAAGATTAAAACTTAAAGTTTTCTGTATAAAGATGCTGTGCCCTTCAATTCAAACTAGTAATCTCTTTCTTCTGCAATACAGACTTCTTAGCCCACTGCTAATCACTACATTTGTCAGCTTTTTATATTTTAGCCTAGATTAAAAAAATGTATTTGTCTACTTAAAATTAATTAGTGTCCAATTATGAACTGATTAATTACCATTTTCTTTGTACACTATAAAAGTAGCTTTAATTATCTTTTCTTTTAATGAAGAGTTTTTATTCCTACATGTGTAAAAAGAGAAAATGGAAGAAAAACTCAAATGGAAGAGAAGCCATAGATTGTGGAAGGAGGTGCTGGCTACTCAGGAGGAATACAAGACTGCTGTCCAAGAATGCAGAGGAAACTAGGAAAGCTAAAGCCTCCTTGGAATTAAACCTTGCAAGAGAGGTTAAGGACAACAGAAAGGGCTTCTTCAAGTACATAGCTGATAAAACTCACAGTACAGGCCCAGCTGAATGAGGTGGATGGATGATGGCAGATCAGTAGATGTAGTTTATCTTGATTTCAGGGAGGCATTTGAAACTTTCTCCCACAGCATCCTTGGACCTAAACTTTGTGGCGTGGGTCTGATTGGGCAGTGAGGTGATCAGGAGCTGGTTGAAGGATAGAAGCCAGGGAGTTGTAGTAAATGGGATGGAGTCTACTTGGAAGTCTGTTTCTAGTGGAGACCCTCAGGGGTCAGTACTAGGACCAGTACTATTCAATATATTTATTGATGGCCTGGGTGAGGGAGTAGAGTGTAAGATCACCAAGTTTGCTGATGACACAAAACTGGGAGGAGTGGCTGACACCCCAGAGGGCTGTGCTGCCATTCAGAGGGACCCAGACAGACTGGAGAGTTGGGCAGGGAAAAATTTAAAGTACTACAACAAGGGCAAGAGTAAAATCTTACATCTGGGAAAGAACAACCCCAGGTACCAGTATAGGCTGGGGACTGAGCTGTTGGGAGAGCAGCACAGGGGAAAGGACCTGGGGGTGCTGGTGGATGGAAGGATGCCCATGAGCCAACAATGTGCCCTTGTGGCCAAGAAGGCCAATGGCATCCTGGGGTGCATTAGGAGGGGGGTGGTCAGTAGGTTGAGAGAGGGTCCTCCCCCTCTACTCTGCCCTGGTGAGGCCACATGTGGAATATTGTGTCCAGTTCCTGGCCCCTCAGTTCCAGAAGCACAGAAAACTGCTTGAAAAAGTCCAGAGCAGAGCAACCAAGATGATGAAGGGAGTGGAACATCTCCCTGATGAGGAAAGGCTGAGGGAGCTGGGTCTCTTCAGCTTGGAGAAGAGGAGAATGAGGGGGGACTTCATCAATGTTTATAAATATGTAAAGGGTGAGTGCCAGGAGGAGGGAGTCAAGCTTTTCTCAGGGGGCACTAACAATAGGACAAGGGGCAATGGTTATAAACTGGAGCATAGGCAGTTCCATATATATTTAAGAATTTTTTCACTGTGAGGGTTGGAGCACTGGAACAGAGAGACCAGGGAGGTTGTGGAGTCTCCTTCCCTGGAGACATTCAAAACCCACCTGGACATGTTCCTATGTGAAATGGTGTAGGTGACCCTGCTCTGGCAAGGGGGATTGGACTAGATGATCTTTTGAGGTCCCTTCTAACCCCTAACTTTCTATGAGTCTACGAAAACGCACTCTACTTTGTATTCTCCACATTTGAACCCCTATAGGACCAGAAACAACATATACTTATCATGTTTTATATTAATGTCAGATTTATATCTTCTTATCTCTTAAATATCAGAAGTCACATTTTTCATTGTCAGCCAAATACATTGTCTTTTTGTTACTTCTTTCTCTTGTATATGCATACTAAAGAGCACCTGTGTTCCATCATTAGTCACAAAGGCAGTTTGCTGAATGATTTCTTTTGTTTCCCACAAGAACAGACAGAACATCTTGCAAAAGAAAAAAAAGAGCTTAACATTTTTTTTATACATCTGCACAACTCAGACCTTACTCAGATTCTTCATCTACTTTCCCATGAATTAAATACAAAATAAACTGCTGATCTAGACATATCACTTTTTGCATTTCTTCAAAAACTTTCAAATGAAAGGTGAAAGGTGAAAGAAACCTAAAATGATATGGCTGTAAAATTTCTGATTTTATGTCACTGCCATGTCATACAGCATTATATGTATCGAAAATATTAAAGGGAGTTTTTCTCCATTTACAGTATTGGAAACACTCATCACAAGTCTGTCTCATCTGTACAAAACGAAATCTGAATAAAGCCTTAATTAGAAGTACCAGTATGCCTAACAACAGCCAGTTCAAAGTAGACTAGCATCCTTCCTACAGTGCACAATACAGCTAAAAATGATTTTCTGAAGCCTGATCTTGAATTCCTTTTTTTTTGTATGTCCATAGCAAATCATCAAAATAGCAACTTAGCATAACCCTCATGACTCTCTGAAAACCACCTCTGTGTTAGGAAAATAGCCAGCCTTGAACAGAATGATTTAGAAAAAACTTGTCATCTGCTGCTGCTGTCAAGAACCCTAAGTGACTTAATGAATTGACTCAGTCAGTACCAACTGAATTAAGCAGGACTCTTCTTTCCTTAACCAAGTCTTCAGTTTGTTTTGTCAGGCAAGAAGTAAGAATTTGAATATGCGTGTGTGTAAAATAAACTTGCAGCAAACAATACAAATTAAAAAGAACTTAATTTATAATAAGAGCAAAAATTATCTTTTTCCTTTTTCCTATTTCCAGAGTTCAGCGATGCATAAATACAAAACCACACAAACACTTCAACCTCTTGGATATGTTGAACACAGGAATCACAATCTCAGTGCTGTCTCATCAAACTTTTGTAATAATTGATCGTACCACCTTAAAGTTCTTTTCTATGGCTAGAAAGTGACTTGTTCTGTATTTCAGCTATTAGATGATATTTAACAACCACAAATCAGGCACATTTTCCAGTCACACACACCTGTATTTACACATTTAGAAAATACCTCTACTCAAAAACTCATAAACTTGTTTTCAAGGCTTTCCAGGAAAGCCTGTAAGTCCCCTTACTCCTGATCAGATCTTTGCAGATTCTTCTCAAAAATGTGTGAATCTGCTAAAAAGAAACCAAACAAGCAAAACACTATAAAAGTACTATAATCCTTCTTATGCAGACTAGAACTGGACTAGCCACAGCCTACCTTGAGCAACTATGAAGCTGTAACATTAGGTGACATAGGAGCAGGCCCTGTGATACATCTTTGGTTATCAAATCTGAGTTATGCATTGACACTCTATTGGTATCATATTTACACTAGCAAATCTTTGAGTCTTATAAAACTAAAATTAAATCCATAAACCAAATCAAGTTTATTTAACAAAGATGGTTTACAGATACTTTTAAATACAAATGCACTGTTCCAAATACAAATGAAACTGTCTGCAGTCCCAGTACTGCAGCCTAGAGCATGTAAAAATCTGAAGATAATGAATTTTAAAATCCCTTCATGGTTTTGGCTAATTTGAGAAGTTCCAAACTTCAAAGAAAAAAATTAAAGTGAGGTTTCTAATTATTTTAACATCTGAGTGTTCTTAGAGCAGACATTTCCTTTTTAAGCTTTGGGGTTTGTTTTTACAGTTATGCCTCATATGTAGATACGAAGCCTTTACTAAATAATTTGAGCTAAATGGTGTTTTGCCACATAGCCTTGCAGATTTTTGTGGTTCCTTTCCACATCTCATCATCTGATACCATACAGTTCCTATTTTCTTAGCAAAAAAGAATGGGCAGGCAAGAAAAAAGAAATAAAGAAATGTGTTATTTTGTTAACCAGAAAGAAAAATTAACCACCAGCAACAGGTGTTCTTCAAGTCATATAAATTCTAATTACACTCCATCACTTGAAACCATAAGGTTTTCCTTTACATTATTCATAGAAGACACAGGCCTGTTCCCTTGCTTACCAGCTTTTCCCTTTTCCCTACTCAGTACAGGACAAATAAGATGGAAGATTGCTATTTATCATATTAGTTGCTTCTCAGTAACAATATACTTGGAAGGACTATAAGGAAAAAGGACAGACAAGCAAAGCAGAAATGGACACTGGACATCTTGAGGAACTGTAGTTACACTGGCTATTTACTACTAATCTTCTTTTCACAGGCTCTACATGGGCACTAACTGCAGTCACCTGGCAGTTGCAGTCTCCTACCATCACCTGGTAGAAAGCATCAGAGGCTTTCAGGCAAGTGACAAATACAGAACTATTTTGTCAAACACTTCACCAGTGCTCAAAGCCCTGTAGACAGCATTAGATGAAAATGAGTGAATGGATTCTAGGGTGCCAGGGTGTACTCTTACACCACCAAAAAAGGAGATGGGGACTGCAAACTTACCCTGCATCAGACAAGACTACAGGGAATGATCCATTTGTCAGTGCTGAATCCTTAGTTTGTTCATCAAACTTCCACAATGAGCTCACAGCACAGCTTTGCTTTCATGGCACACTTAAGAGATGGTGAAGGGGAAGACCTCCAAGCCACAGAACTTTTCAACTCAGTCCTGTATGTTGAAGTACCCAGGAGCACTAAGGACAGACCTGTAAGGTCTGGGTTGACCAGCTCCAGACTGCCAGCAGACAGGAATTTGCAGCTTGGAATTGATGACATGGAAAGACCTTTGTGTTCTGAGGAGGTCAATACCAATCTTGAGCATGTACTCTGATCCTGGAAAACAAGCAGGTCTGGATACCTGGCAAATAGAAGTAATCCTTGGGATCTGGGCCATGGGTCAGATGATAAAAATATCTTGAATGCATATGAGATGATGTGAAATCTTAGATAAAGTAACCAAAACACTGGAAGGTTTGTAGTATGGCAGCAAGAACCTTCTGCTTTATATGTATACTTGAAGTAGGGAGAGAAAACAAAAAAGAATGCTCTACACACTACAAGGAGAAATTTAACAGCAACATGGCTGGTCATAAAGGCACTCAAGGTTAGAATACACATAGAAAATCATCCGAACTAAAAAGGAACCTCACACGTTGCAGGCAGAACTAAGAGGATACTTCTCTTTTAATGACATTTATCTCTATGCTAATTTATAACCACTGATGCTGAGACACAGGTTCCATACAGATGTTATTAAAGAAAAATAATAATATATCATACCAATGACAAATGGAGATTAGAATCTAATGTTCAAACTTAACATAGAACCTAAAAAAAAAGCATCTTTTTTCAATTTAGTTTCCCAGCAGTAATGTTAAAAAACATCCAGCACTGCCTCCAAAAACACAGAAAAACTGCTTTTATTAAATCACTACAATACCCTGAAATAAATAGGGATTAGCAAGATTTATAGGTTTTGAACCTTTATCAGTAGGCTTCCTGAACTTCCCATGAGTTTCATAATTCAGAGAGAAAAACAGAGCCTGTTACAGAAGGAATACAGAGCACTGTGTGTACTGATCCATCAAAGTAAAAACAGACAGTAACAAAGGAGTTTTTAAAAAACAAAACCCAACAGAACATAAAAAGGAAAAAGTAACTTCCCCTATAAAATGAGAAAGAAGTAATAAAAAGGATCAAGTATTATATGATTCCCAGTCTGAAAAAAACCAGAAAATTGTTTCTAATTACAATAATGTCATATCCCATAAAACAATCAAGTGTTATTTTAATAGATATTTGAAAAAGATTGCTTGTGACCATAAAGTTGTTTTTAACCCCAAGTGATTGACTGAAGTCCCAAGTTAGGAGATATTAAATAAATGCTTTCTTAAAAATCCTGATTTTACTAAAACCATTAACTGGATGCAATGGAAATGAAGCTCAATTCAGAGACCAAACTAAACTGTACAATTTTTTGTCCTACCAAGTACAATGTGGTTTGACAACACTGTTGAGTCAGTCTGACACTTCGTTGCTGTACAGAGTCTTGCAGCCCTACTCCTTTCCTGACACACCTTCTTACTCCTTTGCTTTTAAAAGCACTGAGACTCTTCTGACCCAGCCCTGAGCCAATTCAAGGAACTAATCCTTGAAGACACCTTTTGCTTGCTTGCTTGTTAAGCCCAGCTGTCAGATCAGAACATAAGAGATTCAGCAGCAGTGCAGCACAAAGGAGCAGAGGGTTGGCAAAGGGACAGACAACAGAACTGTCTCTAGTCATTATATTACCTGGGCTGTTCTGTCAAACTCCAACTTCAATCACTGTAGCACCTATAAAAAAATCTTTTCTTGAGCACAGCTGTTTCATGCTCTATCAATTACCGGTTTTATTACAGTTATTTCCAAATAAGTTTGAGTCCTTACAATCTGAACTGAAAACAGAGAGACTACCAGTCCATTACACCATTAAAAAAAAATATCCTCACAATTTCTTACTATTACTAAGAATCAAACCATCTTAAAAATGTCAGGACAAGGCAAAGCTGAACTCAGCAATTTCCACATAGCTCACTGAGTACTGTAGGACCACATATTCCCTTCTTGTGAAAAAAATCTGGTTTTGGGGGGAATTTCACATTTTATTCCTTTTTTTTTTTTTTTTTTTTTCATTGACAGTGTCAGCATCGAAAGATTTTGTAACACAAAGATGCAACACTAAGATCCAGAGAATGTAAGACTGTAACAGTAAACTCACCAGTAGAATAGACAAGTTAACTTTCACAAACAACTGCTTACCTTTTCTAATGCAGATTAGCTCATGTACACCACAAGTTCGTTCTCCACCTATGCAGAAATAATTAGAAAATATTAACAAATAAAATGTACTTGGCTTCTTAGTAAGACTTATGAACAGTGTAAAAGAAAAAAACATAAATCCATGTCATGTAGAAAAAATGTGAAAAAACTGATTTAACAAGTTTTCAACTTATACATGATAACCTTTGGAGAAAGCAATAATGAATCTTTGGCTAAATATTGCTTGTCACGGTGCATTTTGAAGAGTTTTACATCAAAGTTATAAAGATAACAAGAAAACTAGTTATAAAGATACAAGAAAACTAGCTGAGGCCACATTAATATTACCCAAGTATTGAACATAATTTTCTGTTCTGAGGGAACTACCACCTACAGAAGGATTCTCAAAATATAAAAAATATTTGTACCATAACAGAACTGCAAAAAAGTATTCTCTTCCATGGTAAAAACAAAACAAAAACAAACAACAAACAAAAAAACCCAACCCCCAAAAAACAAACAAACAAAAGAAGATAAAGCCTTTTACTAACAGCTGGGTGTACCTGGAATTTCTCCTTACGAGTTTTTCTTAATTAAAAACCAGTTGTACAGAATTTGAGACATTTATGTGGGACTAACAGAATTGTTGCTAGAAATACTAAGCTTTAGTTTACATTTTATTTTAAAAAAGCATTTGATTGTCAAAATTACAGCTAGTAAACAAAACACCAACACATAACATATCTAGTGAGAACAATGAAGGAAACAAAGGAAACAAGCTAGCAGAAGGAGGAAGGGGCAGTAACAAATCGCTGAAGAGATTCTTTTAATGGTACCTGGAAGTTACTGATGAGTTGATTTTTAAGTATAATTACTTTTTGTTGCATACAATTACAATATTTGGGATCCTCTTCTCTTCTAAATTAATATATTTTGGAGTTATAAGACCTGAGGTCAAAGCATAAAATTTCAAGTTACACCAACCTGTGGCCTATCTCAGCCACCTCCTAATGCCCACTAAGTAATCTTCCCCTGACAACAAAAGCCTGCATGTATATAAATAAAGAACTGAAGCAAACTGCCCAGATTTTCATACCCAGTTCTCTGCAATCTCATGAAAAAACAAACCAGACATTTTCAAAAATTTGCAAACCAACTTCTTCATATTCATGAATTGCTACAGAGCTCCAAACACTTCACGGTATATTAAAACAAGATTCAGATAGCAAAATTCTTTCAATCTCAAAAATGTGGAAATATGTTATATAGCACTTACTACTCTCCTTCATTACCTAATAAAAGTATTATACAATATATAGTACAGGATATTATGATATAATATCAACTAATTGATATAATATCACTGATTGATATAACTAATTAGTTAAAAATAAAAATTCACCTAGAAATGATTGAGAGAAGAACTGTGAGCAATACTAGATTTTAATTACATACTGCCCTCCATGAAATCAACCAGCTCAAAATCTCATCATAAGATACTAATTTTAAGTTTGGATTTTCCATTGTTATTCTTTTCTAAAGAAAGGAAAGTTTTCAATCATTGAAGATAAAATATGATGATGTTCTACTAAATAAAGTCTTTATAATAATTCTCATGTTATTTTTTATTGATCATAATTTAACATACATTCATTCAGGATTTTTTTTCCCATTTTATTTTGTTTAGAAAATACTGAATTTAATAGATTATTAAACTACCATTCTTTTTCCAAACTTATTTTGGATGAAAATCAACTGATTAAAAAAATTACAATAAGTGATCTACATGTTTTGAAAGTAAAGTTGAAGAACCCATCTTTCATATTTTAAATTAACCATTTTATTAAACACGTGAAAGGTTATCCTCATGTGACCTGGGCAGATTCTTCCCTAGTGCTCTTCAGAACTGTGGAACTAATACACTATTGACAACTCGCTTTTACTCACAGATTAACAAATCAACACAAGTTTTTCTGTCTTTCCAAATCCCAAGAAGTCTCTCAGCTTTGAATAGCCTAGTCAATGAAAGAAACTAAATAGAAAATACGAAAATATTTTGCATTACCACAAGATGTCAAGAACTAATTTAGCATTTCAGTCTGAAACGACTGTTTTTATGTTGGTTAGCCCACAAATCCCAAGGCTTCAGTGGTATGACCCTCTTAAATTTTAGTCTTTAAATGCTACTTTTATTTTAATGTACTGGCATATCACCCTGCTTTAATGCGTAAAAAAATAAGTTTGGTTTTATTTAGGTAGTAATTATTATTAATTCTACTTCATCTGAATTATAAACATTATTTCCTGTTTAACATTTTAAAGTTTTAAGTGAGTTTGTACATAAAACTAAAACAAAATGTAATCTGAGAATGTAAAACCCACCAGGGGACATAAAGATTTTCATAATTTCAGATATTGGTAGTAGAATGGAAACGAGTGAAAGATAAGTCATTTTAGAACTGCACATTCAACAAAACATTTCGATTTTCTTGAGCAAGAAAGACCACATCCTGGCTCTGAAATCTAAATCAAACATTTAGCATTTTAAAAAAAATTGCCAGGTGTTTCAGGAGCAGCTGAAACACCTGATGAAGTTTCATTTTCTTAATTTAAACAGACATTTTGTATGCCAAGTCTCTACTAGCTGACTATTACACCAGAAAGATGAAAAGTTGTACATAAAAGACAGTGAAGTCCCACCTGAATTTTTTAATTATTAAATTGTAACATTTTCTGTCTTTCTAAAACTAATACAATTCAAAGTTCTGCTATGTTTGGACTTCAGCTGGAAGTCCACTACTAGGTGATGAAAATAACTGGTTAGGAAGTTTAACAGGCATTATCAGAGTGATTCTAGTTGGGAATGACCCCTGGTGCTGTGAGAGACTTCAAAGCAGGACCCTTTACAGAAGATTCCCCTGGGCCTCAACTAACCAAGTTCCACAAGAACCAACATTCCATGACCGCCAGGCACTACCAGTCCTGAAGGGAAGGCAGGGAAGGTGTCCACCCCCCCCCACTGTGAGCATTTCTTCCTCAGGGTTTCCCTTGATGTAGCTCACATGCATTGCCCCATAAGCTTTCACAGTGCCCCTGTAGAACCTTCTCCCTTTATCAAATTCCCTTACATAGTGAAAAGCTGCAAGAGGAGTCCTCTTCAGGTTTCTCAGAATACATAAACATCCCTACGAAGCCTCTCTTTACTGGCCAAGTAGTCCAGTTCCTCAGCAGCACAAGGCTGCTCCATGTTCAACTTGCTGCTGAACTGGACCCTAAGGTTCTTTTGTGATGAGTTGCTCATGGCCAGTTTCTTTGCAGCCTGTAGTGCTGCATGGGCTTTGGGCTTCTCATCAGTCCTTGTTGAAGTTCATGCCATTCCCTTCAGTCACTCAGCTTGCTGAGCACCTGCCAGAGAGCAGCCCTGTCCCCCAGTATATTAAATGCTCCCCGATCTGGCATCACCCAAAAACTCAGCAAGGGTGCATCCCATCCCTTCAGTAAACATGCCACACACTCTCAGCTCCAGAAGCAATACTGTAGTACAAATTAGGGTACTGTATATAAAATACATCATTCTTCTGTTCATAAACAGTAGCTGAAGCAGAACATTACACCATAGTCCCACTGATTCCTACAGTTTTTAGTTAACACCACTGAGACACCACTCTACAGCAAAATTCACATCAGAAAGTGAACTGAGAAATATTTGTTTCTTTTAATGGTTAATGATTTGCAGACTTGTGCATATGATTTATTTTAGAAGTGTATATTTCAATAATTCCAGTTACGCAAATAAATTGTGAGAAAAATATAAACATAGACATAGTATCAGTAACTGGATTTCTCATATTTCAGATAAACAGTAAATTTGCAATACAAAGGGAGATTACCAAGAATTTATATTGCAAAAGATCCCAGTTAGTAGGAAAACTTCTTAGGCAACAAAGCAAAAATACCCATAAGATGTGTGTCATTCATACTGAACCTACCACTTTTCACATCAAAGAATATGATCCTCTGCAGAATTTGACCTATTAGTTCACAAACTCAACACCTGTTAGCTCTCTTACAATGGACTTTCAAATTTTCTCCATCTCACTCTAGAGGCAGAATTACAAAGAAGACAGAAAACACCTTCAAGAGTTAAACACTCAAAAATTAGCAAGTTCAAAGATTAAATGCTGGCCTGAAATCCTCATTTGAATCGACAGGTGCACATTCAGTTTTACATGCAATGGAAGACCTTTGCCTTACGCAGACCAAAATCTAACAATACTCAAGAAAAATACAATAAAAATACAATAAAATCTGATACATCAGTATCAGATGTGGATCCCTCGCATCATTCATTACAAAAGCTGGAACAAGTGTAATTGAATCAGGCTGGGAACAAGGTGAACTGAAAATATGACCTAGTGGTTAAAGCAGTTGAAAGTTCTCTGTAAGACAGCAAGACACTTTCCTCTCTTATAGATACCCTATGTTTTGATATGCAGTAACTAAACTAATGTTTTTAATCAGGTAGCTACTATGTTGTTCCCTTCCTACATGTGCATCTTGTACACAAAATGTTCTAATCTGCAAAACTGCTAAGCATTGAAAATGAATAGAATTCAAGAACTGCACCCTGAGCACATCAACTGCTCTGTATCAAGTACGATAGCTTCATGTCAGCCCACAAGGAGCTTGTCAAAAAGTCTGCAAAGCACTAAGTTAATTTTTTTTTTTAAAGTAGCCCACTCTATTACCTAAAATGCCATAGAGACCTAATGTTTTTTCTTTATTTCAATAGATCCATAGCAGTACAGTGATGATGATGTAACACAAATCCAATCAAGAAATGGGTAATTTTGCATATGGTACAAGGCTTTACTGTCATCAGCAAATAATGCAGAGAACCATTGTTACAAAGACAATAAAAAATTTATGCCAGGTCACTGAATAGTTTCCACCAGAGAACAGTGAATAAGCATAAGACATCATGAAACAGATTCTGTTTGGCTGATCAAATCTGATACTCTTGACATTTGACCCACCCCACATTTAAGAAATGTGTTTATAAGTGAGCCTAAGTATAAAATATGGCTTCTTAAGTTTAAGCTTTAATACCAGTGCTGCTGTTCAACCCCTGCCCTGGCTGCACCAGCCTGGATTCAGAAGCCAATTCAGGTCAGTGCTAACTTGAGCATCTCTATGCCACCTTACACCCTTCTAGTACACACTGCCATGACACCTGAATATCTCAGGTAACCTGGAAGTCACGATAAAACTGTTCCCTAGGCCAGATACAACCTGTGAGCCACACACACGATACCCCTACTAACAAAGTGTGCACAGCTCATTGCTCTTTTGTTTCCTTTTCTGGATTCTGGAAATTAGCATCTAGGCATAGTTTTCATGTAACTTACATGAAGCACCATTCTAAATCCTCTCTCTTTTCATATCCATAAACAAAAAACAGGTTAATTCAGTAATTTTTGACTTTGTTTCCCAAGGGTTATTTAACTGAACATGTTGCTTCCTATATTATCCTTCTATTACTTAGAAAATAACTGGCTAATTTAAGACAAAATTGGGAGAAAGTTTTAAAAATACTTCTAAGATATTACATTTCATTTTAAAAATTGCAGTCAAATGCAGCACAAACACAGATTCCACCAAAAGGACAGACAATCAGTCAACAAGTTAACTCCCAACACGGGCTGCCAGCTAGAAAACAAACAGCTGGTAGAGCTACCTGTCTGGACTTAGTACTGCTTTCAGTTTGGCCTTTCTACCACATCTGTCTCCCTATTCTGATACTCTCAGATTAATTTATTTCCCTATGAAAAAGTGGAAATACTAACCAATAAATAATCCTGCATCTTAAAATAGAGGTCTGAAATAACTCTAATTTTGTTTTGGAAGAGAAACATTCAAAAATTAGTGTAATGCCACTTGAGACAAAACTTTTCCAGCTGGGTTGCCCTCTGCTGTTTCCTTGCAAATCTGAGTGCCTGGACTTTGCAACCTATATACCTGATGTCTTTATAATGAAATACAAAATAAAATATCTTAAGATGACATTACATTTCTAAGGTAAAAAATATAATTGTTTTATATCTTTCACTAAATTAGGACTTTGGTTACATGAAGAATACTTGTCTTTTACAAGTCTGTCAGTGATGGCAATGCAAAATAACTAACACAGTATTGCCAGTGACCACATGACAACAGTCATTAGAGAATCACAGAATGATTTGGGTTGGAAGGGACCTTAAAGATCATCTAGTTCCAACCCCGCTGCCACGACCAACAGCTCCTAAGTTCTCTGTAACCCCATACAAAACACGGCAACACAAGTCTGGGGAAGAGTGGCTGGGAAGCTGCCTGGAGGAAAAGAACCTGGGGATGATGGACAGACATCTGGATATGAGCCAGCAGTGTGCCCAGGAGGCCAAGAAGGCCAACAGCATCCTGGCTTGTTTCAGGAATAGTGTGGCCAGCAGGAACAGGGAAGTTTTTGTACTCAGCACTGGTGAGGCTGCACCTCAAATACTGTGCTCAGTTTTAGGCCCTTCACTGTAAGGACACTGAGCTGCTGGAGAGCATCCAAAGCAGGGCAGCAAAGCTGATGAAATGTCTGGACAACAATTCTTATGAAGAGATGCTGAGGGAACCCGAGTTGTTAGTTCTAGAGAAAAGGAGGCTGAGGAGAGACCTGACTGCTCCCTACAACTACGTGACAGGAGGCTGTGGTGAGGTGGGTGCTCTCCCAAGTAACCAGGACTACGACAAGAGGAAATGGCCTCAAGTTGTGCCAGGGGAGGGGTAGATTGGATATTAGGAAAAATTTCTCAGTGAAAGGGTTGTCAGGAATTGGAACAGGCTACCCAGGGAAGTGATGGAGTCACCATTCCCAGAAGTATTTAAAAGATGTGGTGCTTATGGAGAGGGTTTAGTGGTGGACCCACCAGGGTGCTACATTAACAATTGGACTTGAGGATCTCAAAGGTCTTTTGCAACCAAAATGATCCTATGAAAAAATCTCACTTTAACAAAATATTTGAATTTTAGAGTTAGAATCAGTGTAAACTGGTATGCTCACAAAGTTGACAGTGGAAATTGTATTGGCAGATTTTTAGGAAGAGCCAAAAGCACTGGATTTCTTGCAGTTAACATCCTATTTCAGTTTGAGTGCTTTTAATCTTTTTAATGTTATACACTTTCCATATCTAACTATATGTCTTATTTTGAAGGAGCTTTAATTATTTTATATCTATTCGTCAATCAGTCTTGAAATCAGAAGTTTTCAGCCTTGCTTATTCCCCCTGCCTTTATCAAAAAAACCCAAAACCAAAAAAATCTGGAAAACTGCAGAGTCTGTAAAAACTGCGCACAGTATTTTCTCTGTTTACTTAATCAAATACATTTACAAATTTTCTTGGACACAATGTAAATCCTGTATTTTGGCAGTTTAGACTAGAAGTCCTATGGTTTGGTCCTGACTTCAAGAGTTTGTATTTACCCAAATCAAGCTCATATTTTCAAACACTGATGGCCAGAAAATAGTACTACTAAGCAGTACAGTCAAGGCAAGGTACTGTTGCACAAACAGGAGGGAAAGAACACCAAGACAAGGAATAAAAACTGTAACACTAATCTACAGCAATCAGCTATTCAGATAAAATAATGAGGATGCTGCATGCCTGCTACACACCACAGCAGAAAAATACATTGCATTTTCTGTCTTCAGAAAGAATACTACATCAAAACCTAGCAAATTACTTTCATGATTTCATTTTTTCTATTGCACCTCACATTTAACTGTAAACTACGCACCCAATTCTCTCAAGAGCTTAGGTCCCATTTTGGCAATTTCACTTACACGTCTAGAAAACAGCTGGGCTATTTCTAAGGTTTGGCCCTAATAAGAAAGGTATTTTTTTCAAAAGCTAGATTGCTTAATCCATAAAGGAGTATTTCTTTTCACTTGTGAGAAGTAATAACCTAAATCCTCTAAAAATATTAAACACTTATTTTGCATTTTGTGCATATCTTCAGATCTAACAAATTCTCACAAAATTCTGGGATAACACAGACTAAAATGAATACAGTAACAGCTCTCTTTTGGAGAACTGATTCCTTTTTTTCTAAGCTTGAGTTGTGCAAGAAGTCCAGACTGAGCAGAAATTTTTACTATCTTCTTGATAATATTGAGGGGTTTTCAGCAGAAACAGACCCAGCCAATTTAAAGCACGCCAACTTAAGATTTCTGGTGAGCACAGCTTCCAAGAGAGGGTGAACAGGAAGCTTTGCTTGTGCAGTACAACTTCTCTGTAGCTGGGCCTGAATAATTAATTCAAGGAAACTAACAGCATAGGAACACCCCAAATTCAAAAGAAATAAGAAAAGTCTGGGTTTCCCCCTCCTCATTGTTTTCTTGGGAGTCTTTAAGTTACAACAACAGATGCTTGCAGAAAGAAACACCACGGTCGAGGAAGCAGATCACCTCAAGACCTTATTTTGCTGGAAATAAAGTTCTGGAGGTTTCACAAAGATTTTTAACGAGGTATAAAATTAATCTCAGAATCGAGAGGGACGGTTTCAAAGGAAAGCTCAGGAGCCCTACCCTTTCAGATTACCATTTCCAAACAAAGCCAACAAGTGTCTATCTAGTACATCCCACTCCTTTGTTGTTGTTAAGTGATGACTAGAAAGATCTGAGGACACAAGCCTCGCTATACAGCCTGTTAGCTCTCAGGAGCCGGGCAACCGGCAGAGAGCCCGGAACCTCCCCAGCCTGGGCAATCACTTTTCAGAGACCTCAGGGCCGGGAGGGACGATTAGTTTTAAAGCAGTTAGCAAAGTCCCTTCGAGGATGGGGTAAGGCAATCGGCAGCTGATATCTACAGCCAGGGTGCAGGTGGTGCCGAGACACCCGCCTCCCGCTCCAGCCGCCTGGGACCCGGCGGCGGGCAGGGGCGGCACAGACCCGAACCCACAGCCGGCCCCCGCCTCCCCACCACGGCAAGGGCGGCCGGCGGCACCGAGAGGTCGGCTTCGTCCTCCTCGGGTCCCCTCCGCGGCGCCCACAGGCGCACGCCCGGTATCCCTAGGGCAGGCACCGGAGGATGAGGAGGAAGGATGCCGGCCACCGTGTCAAGGATTATTTCCCCCTTCTCAGCTCTCCAGCACAGAGACGGGAGCGACGACACTCATCTCTCCCCCCAGCCTCACGAAACAGCTCCTCCGCGGCAGCCGCCGGGCCGGGGCGGGCTGGAGGGGGGAGAGGAGAGGAGGCGCCCCGCTGCCGCCCTCCTCAGCCCGGCTCCGGGCACTGCGGGGCGGGGGTGCCGCTCGGCTTCAGCGCGCCCCCACCTCACTTCTTCCCCCCTCCCCCTCCTTTACCCCCAGCCCCCGGGAGCCGCTCCCCTCCCTGTGCCCGGGGGAGGAGAGTGAGAGGAGGGGGCTGGGGGAGGGGAGCGATTCGGGGCGAGAGGAGCGAGCCGGTTATTGGCCTACTTACCATCAATCGCCATGATCATCCCCGGGCTGGGCCGTACCAAGCGCAGCGCAGTCGGGAGAGGCGCTTGGCAGGCGCCGCGGCCGCGAGACGGGAGCGCCGCGCGGGGCCGGGCGGGGGCGGGCGGGGAGGGCGGGGCAGCGGAGCGTGCCGGGGCGCGTGACTCCTCCCCCCCGCCGCCGCCGCCGCCCTGCGCGCGCTCTCGAGCGGCGGCCGTTGGAGCCCGCCCGCTCCGCCCACCCACAGAGCGCTGGAAGCTCCGGGCACACACCCGCACGGCGGGTCCGGACCCGAACCGACCGGACTGGATCGGACCGGCTTGCGGCTGCGGGTGGTGCGGTGGGTCCTGAGCACCTGCCGGGTTTGGGGAGAAAATACTCGTGATAATCGTCAACGGAAGATCTCATTGTTTTCCATGGTTCTGTTTCATAGAATCATAGAGTGGTTTGGGTTGAAAGGACCATAAAGACCGTATAGTTCCACACCCCTGCCATGGGCAGGGACACCTCCCACTAGACCTATATAGCCTGGCCTTGAACACTTCCAGGAAGGGAACCTTAACTTCCCTGGGCAACCTGGGCAGGTGCCTCACCAACCTCACACCAAGGAATTCCTTCCTAATCTCTAATCTAAAGCTACCCCTTTTCTGTTAGAAAACGTTCTGCCTTGCCCTATCACTACGTGCCCTTGGAAAAGTCTCTCCACAGCTTTCCTGTAGCCCCCTCAGGTATCGGATGGCCACTATCAGGTCCCCCTGGAGCCTTCTTCAGGCTGAACAACCCCAACTCTCCCAGCCTGTCCTCACAGGAGAGGTCCCCCAGACCTCTGATCATCTTTCTGGGCCTCCTCTGTACTCACTCCAGCAGCTCCATGTCCTTCTTGTGTTGAAGACCCCAGAGCTGGACAAAGCTATTGGTTGACATAGAAAACAAAGCTATCAAACCACCACTTTCATTCAGACTGGTTCCATAAATATCTCCAGAACTTCACACACCTGGCACCTGGTGGCAAGTGTGCAGACCCTCCCTGTGTTCATACAGGTACAGACACAGTAAGTGCTGCTGCAGCCTCTAAAAATGCTTCCTTTTGCTAAGTAAAGAAGCTAAAAGAGAGGAAATATCAGAATTAATACCAGCCATGCAGGCTGGGCTGGGCGTGCAGGTAGTACATCACAACACAGCGAGTAGCATGTCCACAGACTTTTTTTTTTTTTTTTGCTAACTTGGTGCACAAGACAGATGGCATCTGAGAGTGAATCAGGATCCTGAGGAAAAAAAAGGTACTGTAACTCTCGGATTTGGTGGCTTTCATTTCTAACTGTAACATTCTGTAACCATAGTTCCCAATTTCCCATAGTTTTTGCAGTGTAATACTGAAATAACATTCCATTATGTGAAGGCACAGTGAATCTTCAGAAAGGCTTGACACCTTCACATTTATAGCCATCTTTGACAAATGCTTGAGGTGAATTTAATGCTAAAAGGGATTCAAAGAAATGAGAAGAGGTTAACAGATCTGCAGTACTGGCACAGTAGAGGTTTTGTGTGGGGTTTTTATTTTGGGGGGATGGGGTGTTTTCTCATTGAAACGTGGCTATGCCAGGAACTTTTCTGTGACTACACCCTCTGTTCATTCCTCTTTTCCACCCCTTGGGTCCTACCTCTGTTGCTACTCTTTCCGCTGTCTCACCTCACAGGCCCTTCCTCTCCCTCCATGCCTTTTCCAAGCTCCCTTGCACTTGGACCAGCCTCTTTTCCCCTGGGGGCCTGCAGTTGTCCCACATCCTTCTTCTGCTTTCTCCTCTTCACCATCCAAAAGCTCCACACAAAAAGAGTAGCTCAGTGGGCAAAGGGGACAGGGTCTCACAAAGCCCCTCATGCTTACCACAGGGATCCTTGCAGCCAGAAGCACATCTGAGCCACAAAACACTGCTCCAGAACTACAGGAGAAAACAGCTGAGCAGATCCTTTGTGTGATGGGTTTTATGTTGCGAAAGACAATGGCAGGCACATAAACTGTTGCTGTACAGATATGTATATGGTAGTGCCTGTAAACAGGTTTTTCAGATACATGTAGACAGGTCAAACCTAGAAATATTTTCAAAAGATTGTTAAAAATATAACTTTCCTGCCAAATGTACCAAATGCCAAAGTCACTGTTCAAATCCTGGAGGCATTAATCTCCTTCAGCCTAGCTGCCTTCAGAAATGTTTTGTCAGATGGAAAAATCAATGTGTTTTCTCAATTTCATTCTTCACCTGAGTTAGAAAAAGCAACTAAAAAGTGAGGAGTTTAAAAGCTAAGTAAGCCTGAGCAAAATTGCCATCTTGAAAAACATGAGTCCCAAATGACAGACGTTTGCGCAGACTAGAAGCAACTCTGGAGAGGATCTTAAAAGAGAAAATGTCAGCAGAGGTTAATGGCAAGTATATTTCTCTGTACCAGCAGTGATATTTACCTCCAATACCCCAACGATACCTTATTCTTTCCTAGAAAGTGTTCCAGCCCTGAAGTGTTCAGTACAATTTGTCTTGATGCCATTTATATGATGTATTGAACAGAGGAATGAAGACTCCTGTGGGTTCAAGTACAGACTCAGTTATTATTCTCCTCTACAGCTTTTTTAATTTCTCCCTCTGCTTCTGGCAGAATCCCCATATGAAGGAATTACCGGTCACTGATGTCAGCAAAGCTTCCCAGGGCACAAATCTCCACCCATACAGAATATGGAATTCACTTTGTGAGATGCTTAAAAAGCAAGCTAAATTTTTTTGAGAGACTTACATATCATCACATTTCTGTGATTCATGTATCAATTAACATAGTGGGATGCAGAAGTTTATATCATCGGACAAACTTTTTGAGGGTGAGAAGGGAATATATGTTTGCAAATGAGAAGCATTATGACTGGAACTCTTAGTCCAGAGTTTTGGTTTTCAAAACACAGAATTTCTACGAAAGTAGCAATTTTCTCAGTTTAAAACATTTTCAGTTTTCATGAGGAACAAATATGGTGGTTCCACACCAACATGGAGATGGTCTCAAAAGCATGTGTGAGGAAACAAAACACGACTTTTCAAAGCTATGCTGATCAAATCTGTTTTATTTGTGGTTTATTTTCATGAGTGCATGTTTAACATTTCTAAGCTTTTCTCAAACATCAGATTCTCCTGCCCACCACCATAAGAGTCTAATTTTTCAGCACTATCAGGAGGGAGAAATCTTGAACAAACTTCCAAAATGTGACTATTTTTGTTTTGTTCCCATGGTGTAATTGAAACAGTATAAGCTATAGATCCACCCGTTCCCTGCATAAAAGGAGCACAGCTGATCAGCTTGGATGTGTCCGAGGCTTGCTACTAAATCCAATGAGCAATTAATTTTGCTGAAAGCATTTGCATGTGATGCTATGAGTCTGCCATTTGCAGAAAAGGACAGCTGTACACAAACGTGACTACAGCTCAACGCAAGACCTGAAGTAAGGATGTGAAGTCAGTAATGTACAAAGGATTCACAGGATATCAGGAGTCTCCTATCAAAGGGAAGAAGTAGCACCTCTTGCGAGAAAAAAAATTGCCAACAGCAATACAACTGACATGGAAAGGATAAATTCTATCCCCTAAGCCCTAAAGCTTTCAGCAAACTACCTGTACAGGAGAAACTCCTCCCACTGCACTGATGTGAAATGACTTTGGTAATTAAGGATGAGAGCTACTGGAAACTTTGGCATAAGGGTCATAGGAGGGTAAATAAATGAAGATCTCAGCTACTGGGGAAAAAAAGTACAGTTGTAGAATATTATATATGTACGAGATATAGTCTAGTGAATATATATACAATGGAGACACAGTTCCATCTTAAGACCAGCCCTCTTTAACATATCTTTGTGCCACTTTTTCTATACATTTTGTGTGTGTGTCTGTTATATAAAGTATTCGATTTTTCTTAGTAGAACTTTGCACTGACATTTCTCAAAAGCAGCAAATATTTTATGGGAGATTACCTCATAATTCTAAGTTATCTGGTCCTTGTTCTACACTGAATCTTTAGACACTGAAGGTGTAATTGACCCCAAGCCTTTCTGGATTTTCTTTCACCTTAGTGATACAATTAAAGAGCCTATGCTTAACAAGGATATAGAATATATGAAAACAACAGCAGATATGAATTAAAAGACAAAGTGAAATTTTAGAAAACACAGGCTATCCTTAATCAAAATGGCTGAAGTCCTAAATTGTTAATCTGCTAATTAGGATGCCAAACAGATATGCTATCTGTAATTGTAATGATGTGAACAAAATGGGTTCACAATTAAATGAGCAGTGGAAGAAAGCTGCAAACAGCTGGATGTAAATTTTCCAGTGGAACACTGCCATTACATTTAGATGTATGTACTTTGCTGAAGAGTTATGATTTCACTGAAATGCCATTGCAAATGTGAGAGTTTTCATTTTAAAAAACCCTTTTAACTTCATGTTACACTGTAACAGAATATTGACCTTTAAATTAACTATCCTAATTTTATCAATATAAAATCTTGAAGCTAGAAAATTCAACCCTTTGTTGAAATTTCACTGAATGGATTGTTCCAAGTTTGTGTCTGCCCACACCCCTGTATGGGTGCCTTTTCTCTGGTTGTATTTCCACCTCAAATGAAAACAGATTTTGAAAGAAGATATTAAAACTACCACAAAAGTGAAATTCTGTTATGGTGTTTTTTTTAACCAGGAGCCTTACAAAAGCCCCAGCAAGTAGGGAAATGATGTGTAGTTCTAGGATATTCTACACTAGTTGATTATTTATAGGAATAAATTTTAAAAATCCAGTGCAGTATTGTTGAAACAGACAAACTCAAAAGCTCCAGCCCATAATGTTGAAGTTAAAACATGTCCTCTGCAGCATCTTCCAAAGATACTATTTCTCCAACAGATAAAAAGATGGCTGAGAATTATAGTACAGTGCTATGGCCTAATTGATCTGGGTTATCAGTTTACATCTTTCCCTAAGAATATTGGCAGCAACTTTGTGAACACTGCCAATCAGATTTGCAACTTCCATCCATCCAGATTAGTCTCTCACACAAAATGTTCTTCATTAGGACATTAAATACCTGACCTTTTAATATTAAGGTTTTCATTTTCAGATTGTTGACACTAAGTAAGTAATCCGTGACTCTTTCTCTTAATTTCTCATTGTCTTTGAAAGCCAGAAGAGACAGCTTGGACCCTCTGACAGAAACTACATAGCTCCATCTGGTAAGAGTGATCTACCAGATACTTTCAAGTCTGCAACTGTTGGAAAAGGATCATAAACCTAACTCTTGAAGAAAATTGCTTGTCCAAGTATCACTTGATATGTAACTCTATGAAAAAATGTTTGAGAAAGTGGAAAAGAATATTTCCATCAGGACCTTTCTTCTGCAAAATTCAGGACTCCACAAGGTCAGATTTCCAACTAGGATACAGTTGGAAAACATCCTGTGAGCTAAGGCAAAGACCAAAGATTTTTGTTCAGTTTGACATAGTTAATCTACAGGTAATGCATCTGCTACAGAAATGAAACCAGAAAACATAAATAAAAGCGTGCCTTTTGGTGCCTAATCATTCTTGCTGGCATTCAGTTAGCTACAAGACACATGCAGACTTCAGAGTTGGAGAAATTGAATTGACCCTTATTGGTACACTCGTAAAAACTTAACTATCTCAGGTAACTAAAATAAACATTATTCCACTTTTTTTGCCCTGCACAGTTCCAAAACAAAAGCATAATGAGATACAGCTAGGAATGTTAAGTGCAATTACAAAGAAACAAGCCTATCAATGAGAACATGTGCTCGTACAAAACACAGAAACTATAAATCAATACTCTGCTAAAAAATGCTGTGCCAAATTAATTCAAAATTGATGTGAATATACTTGTTTTTTTCCAAGAGAAGCTGAACTTACAGAGCAAATTTCCTGCAAATATAGTTCTTCACCACTTACCTCCATCCCTCCTCAGTGGGATGTCCCAAGCTCACCCCTGTGACATCCTCTATTATACCTCCAGCAAAACAACAGCACGTGTTGCAATTATTCCAGCTTTGCTCATGCTGTTTGAACAGAAGAAGAAGCTGCCAAGCAAAACTTAAATGATTAATTGTCATGATAGATGTATTCTCCTGGCCTTTTATTCAGTGGGGCACTAATTTCATTCTCTGTCCTCTACACAGAAGTTAGTTTCCATGAAACTAGAAGGAACCTAA
Source organism: Heliangelus exortis (assembly GCF_036169615.1). Classification (NCBI taxonomy): domain Eukaryota; kingdom Metazoa; phylum Chordata; class Aves; order Apodiformes; family Trochilidae; genus Heliangelus; species Heliangelus exortis. The sequence goes on along the minus strand of NC_092424.1, from coordinate 21,405,477 downwards.
TTACTCTGGGATCTTGATGAACTCGATGAACCATTTCAAAGCTGAGGCTTCCCCCAGCTTTGACAGGCAGAAGCATTTGACAAAGAGAGCATGTTCACATAAGCCTCATTTGCTTGGGAAATGAAGCTGAAAAATCTCAAAGCCCAGCAAATGACCTACACAGCTCCAGCAAAACACAAAAACTGAGCTATTCAGCTACATTTGCAAGTGAATACATAAAATTTAATACAAATGAAAAACAACCAAAAACCCCCTTTTTTTTTTTTCAAGTAAAGGTATCACATATGAACTTTTCAAGAAACAACTGGATGGGAATTATGGTACTCTCTTACAGAACAGTTCTGTGGACTTCTAACTAGAGAAATGTAGTACACAATGATAATTGGAAACATAGTATGAACAAACAGCCTGTCAGAAAGTCATGTCTATTTTTGGATGGAAGAAAGGTTCTTCATCAAAAAAACATCAAAGATAATACTGTGGAACAAAACCAAATTTAATTTTCATTATTCATACTTAAAATATTAAAAGGGGATGGGAAGATATGACCCAGCTCTCCTGCTCCCAGCTATTTATAGAAAGAACACGATCCTGGATGCTAACAGAGCCTACTGCTCTGGTTCATGCCAGCACAAAATGACCTTGCTCTCACGACCCAATCCAGTAGTACAATGAGAGCCTGCAAATGGTTTGAACGGAGACTTAGCTGTATCCAGCTGCAAAACCATAGCATACACAGAGGCAAAGCTAAAATTGATGCAGTGTTGGTTACTAAAACATTTTAATCTCAAATTGCTTTCAATGGCACAATTTTTTTCTATCACAGTGTTCATGAAGCTGACTGCTCACCAATTAGCACTGAGAAGGCAAGGGTGGGAGAGATTCAGCTCCCTGTGGCTCAGGTAGGTTGTGGAAGTGGTGCATTCATAGGTGGTGGTGACAGCACAGGGAGTAAATTGCCCTGCCAAGGAAGGGGAAATGATAGCAGAATTGCAAAGTGGTTTACAGTGTTAGTTAGTTACAACATGTATGCCAGTCCTGTTTTATTGACTAGCCTTGGCCAAATCTACCCGCAGTTGCTGTACTTTGCTAACCTTGAAGAAGTCATTGCCGTTGCCATGAAACAGCTTCCTTTGCTCTCACTCTTCATTCTCCCTCTAATTGCCTGTACTGCACTCTCTGATCCTCTGCTTTGTTTCCCTGCCCTCCCACCTGTAACCTGGGTAGCTCGAAGCCACCACTGCTGGATTGCACAGAGTACTTTTATATTGCTGCTCTGCATGAAAAGGAGGAGAAAGTGGTCTCTGCAGAGAAGGATGACAGTATCCATTAACAAAAGAAAGTGCTTAACAAAAACTCCCCTTAGCAACCGCGTAAGGCTGTAGCTGCAGCCAGACCTCTTAGAGTCTCTTTGGAATGAACTGGTATCCTTTACCATTCCTACTGGGAGGCTTGTGCAGAATATGTAATCTGCTTTTAATTTCTTTTTAATTGCAGTGACTTGTTTGGTGTATGCTCCCGCACAGCTGAGAGCTCAAGCCTGCAGAGTACTCAGTACTTTCCTTTCTCTTTGGACTTGGCCCCTAAGAGCAGTGTGTAAAAATTCTTTTAAAAGCAATCCATCTAATTTCTTGCTTCTTTTTACCAACATAAGCCTTAGCTTGCCTTTTAGTTATTTCAGATATTCCAAAGTATACAGCAACATATGATCTACTCTGATTTCTGGACTTAGAGCAGAGCTGTTCTTAAGGCTGCTTCTGAACATATGTTCTGTTCTTACTTTTAAAATAACTACTAGAATATGTCATTCGTTCTGATGGCACCACAGATATTCTATTGATGCATTAATGACACTACTGAATCTAAAGAAACATTTTTACTAAAAATGTACTCAGCCTGCAGAATTGTTAATATCACTGTTAAATGCAGGAACCGATTTAAATATGGGTTGTTTTTTTTTTTTTTTTTTTAATTAACGTTTTTATTGCCTTATTAAAGAGTTCCTTCCATGAACAAAAGCACATTATATTTAAACTGGAAGTACTGTCCTGGTTCTTTTAAAGATTACTCCATTATACAATTACAGCAAATTTAAGAATTCTGTAGAAGAGCTCTAGAATCACAAAGTTAAAGTATTGTATGTATAAAGTACTCAGACTTTATCTACATCTTTTAAGGCAATTAATGAAAAACTATTGAAATAGTTCATTAAAACCATTTTATATTTGCTAACTTAAACATGCGGTTTTTAAAATTGCCCAGCTTCCAGTCTGTCTCTGATTTAGCAGAAGTTTCCTCAAGGATTCCCAAAGTGCAGATCCTCATCAATGGGGAACTTTACAGAGGCCAAAAAAATCAGTAAATAAAGAATCTGAGGTTAGTTTGCAACCGAAGAACATAACACTGGCTGTTAAATAGCCAATCAACTAATCTGCTTTCTCTTCCTTCCCAAGACCCAGCTTCTTCCATTAGAAGAAATAAAGTGCTATACATTCTAGTCTGACCTCCTTAGTTCCCTTTGAGCCTGAAATGTCTTCTGATCCTACTGATTCCCCATGATAATAAAGAATTTAAACACTGCAAATGTGTGTATTTAATGGAGGAGGTTGACTGTGGAGAAATAGCTCCAGCTGTAGAATGTCAGATAAGTACACACGATTCCTCCAGGGGTCCTGGCAGTAGGGCAGGATTGGTTTGGTAGGGAAATGGATGAAGTGTGTTTGTTGTATATGGAAATATTTGACAGAGGCAGTAATGCATTAGCCATAGAGCTTTAAAACCTTTATTTCTGCTTGATGTGAGTTTGATTTTGGCATAAATGTACTTTAGCTATCTAAATGTTTTTCACAAATACATTTATCTTAATTTCTCTGCTTTTCAAAAAGCTTAAGGAAGCCATATGAAATAAAACACTGTTTAATTTCAGATGTATTAAATATCCATCTAGTACTCGCATCTCTTCTGAGAGACACAAGTACATTTTGGAAAAAATGTAAGGGCAAAATCAAAGGAAATGTGAAAAATATTTACAAATCCACTAGGAAACTTAAAAAACGAGATACTATGCTGGGGTTTTTTACTATAATATTGCTAAAAATGTGGTGCAGCAGCTATCTAGAATGGTGCTTTCTAACTTTCTGCTGCCTTTGTCCCTTTCCAGTATTAAACTTATTTTTCATTCTTTTCAGCTATGCTACCCCTGCAACTGGAACCTCTCCCCTACTGATCTCAATCTACACAATTGCTTTGCCTTAGCAGTTCTTGTTGGCTGCCAAAGTTGTTTTCAGTCCAAGAGGTGGTCCAAGTGAAAGCTTATACTCCCCATGGCCATTTTCTTTGCCAGTTCTCCCAAAGTCATTGGTCTTTGTTGCTGGTTATGATCTCTGTGCATCATTCCCTCTCCTCTACACACACTTGGCATCCTTGGTAGGTCATTCCTTGGCTTTGCATTTCATTTGAACCTGCTCCCAAGCCTCACTTTTTATATTCTTCCAGTTGCAGCCTGTGTCACTTTCCAAAAGGGAAAGGTACTTCACTGGAATTATATCACTGTACTCTAAGGCAGGATTTGGCCCTCCTTTAAATCAATTATGTTGCATACCAGAATATTTTAGGTGACGAGAAATTGTTTTACTTCAGTTATAATCTTGTTGAGAGCTGCTTCAGAGAAATTGTTTTACTTCAGTTATAATCTTGTTGGGAGCTGCTTCAGTTTGCAGAAAGTACACATATAGAATGAAGCTTTTTTGAAACACATATATTGCATTAATTTCTTAGTACTGTCTAAGTATTTCATTTTTTAATCCCAAAGTCAGCGCGTTTACTGCCATCAAAATGTTAGAAGACTGGCTTTATATAAACATACTTTTGTGTATAATCTAAAGGATGAGGTGGAGAAATTGTTTTCATCATTATTTCCTTAGATTTTTCATTAGTTAAAAAAGAAAAGCATCAGTGATGGCCATCCTAAAAATCGCTTTGGACTTTCCAGGCTTTTGTGTCTGGAAAGACTTGATTTTATTAAATAAATAAATAAAAAAGTAGAAAACACAGTAGGAAAGAATTATGTGGCAATAGTTTATATTGGAGAAAAACTGGATTATGTCTAGACTAGGGATGTGCCATGAGAAATTAAATCAGATGGGGCAATGATGATCATGGGTGTCTGTATGTCAGATAAATTGAACCTCAAACACCAGTGGCAGCTGCTTGAAGAAACATGGCATAATTTGCACTGATTTTATACTACATCTGCAGTATCCTATAGTTCCCTATCTTCATTGTATTGATCCCATAATACTATTGCAAGGAAAGGAAATTAAATTTCTGCATTTTACAGAGAAATAACAGTGCCATAGAAGCTGTAACCACATTGCTCAACAAAATAGGACCAGTGGCCACACTCTGGCTCTAGGGTGAGTTTGCACAGCCTGGGTCTCTTCACATTGCGTGTGGCTCTGGGCTCTGCTTAGGGTTCCTGAAGTGATTCTGTGGTCTGAAGGTATTATTATTGTACACCTGATTTTTTGCTACTCAAAATGTCTCAAGTAATGTAAGAGCTATGTGCAGCCCATCAGAGTGCATGGTCATGGCATTCACAGATTTGTAAATGGATGTTGCATGCCATTTGTTGTGTTTTGATGGTAGAACGAGGTAGTAAAAGGTGAAAAGTCTGCTGGTAATGTGTTGGAGAATTGTGTAGGGTATGGGGTCCCACCCACTGGCAAGAATTTTTGTGTGCCAAATGGCTAACAAGCTTTTTATGAGGCTAAGGAGAAGTCTTCCCTGAAGCAGGGAATCTCTATCCCTTAAAATAAACTTACTGGGTGATCTGGATATGTTATGATTGCTTTGCCCAGCCATGAAAATCCAGCTGAGCAGATTTTTCTCACATTAGTTAAGTGCAAGGCACATCTCTAGGATGTAAAATTACACATTACAAGTTGCATTTTGGGGCATGGATAACACAATGACACTGATACCAGGCAATTTCTGACCTGGAAGACAATACTATTGTAAAAATAGTTGACTTTGTTCATTCTTTTTATGGAAAAGTTGTTTTCATAACCCATTGAGGAATTTGTTTTCAAACAGATCTCATCTTCAGCAGTGTTTCTGTGGTGACTGAGTTCCCTTGGGCTTGTATTTATTTATGAAAAGTGCACTGGTATGTCTATTACATGAGTCTGACCTAAAATACAGTTTGAAACAGAAACAAGTACTTACTCATTTAGCTGCTAAAGTAAGTTGATAAGATTCATAATTCATGAGCTATAAATTAATACAGAAACTGAATTAATGAACTTAGACAAATTGAGAGGCTTACATTAAATTAATTAATATAGAAACTGTAAGAGGGAATACCATGTGGGGCCCGACCTTGCGTGGAAGTGCTATGCCACTTAACTATATGTTAACATTGCTATCAGAAACAGAGAAACAGAAATACAGCATATTCCATCTAGCAGACCAGTGCCATCCTTTAATCAGTCCAAATGACTGGGACTACTGGACATTTTCCTTGGCAGAGCACATTTCTCTTAGTGAAGGCCAATCTGGGAAAGTCAACATGCAAGTGGAGGTTTTTGCTACCATGATGGCCTAACAAACAGAGGTTAGAGCTTACATTCTGACATCATGATGGGCTATAGAACACGAAATATTCTTGCTTGATGAAAAAATTACTATGTAGCTAGGGTACCTGTTGATTACTGAAGCATAAGTGATGGGGGCTTTTTGTATTCTCATACACAGTTATAAAACATGCCCTTTAGGATTATTTCTTCCCATTAGTGACAGCTTTATAAAACTACCCTGCTTCATTTTATCAACATACTAAAACTACAGCTCATTTCTGAATTCATGGCTGTTGCACCAAAGGAGAATTAAGAAACTAATTGCCTTTCTCAAGAGCGACACAACAGAGGACAACTGGTAACAACAAAATCCTGACATACCCTCTTGCCACTAATAATGACCTTTTACTTGGAATAAGAGGAACATGCAGGAAAATACAGCGACATAATTAAGACAACTGTGATCTAATGCACTGAGCACAAGATTGAAGTCATAAGACTTGGTATTCTCACTTCTGACACTAACTTGTGGTATGACAATGAGCAAGTCATTTGATGTCTCAGTTACTTTGAGCTGTTAATTGGCTAACTTTGGAGGCAGCTTAGAGATCAAGGCATCAGTAGTTATCTACAGATAAAATGCCCTGTTTATACAGAAAATGTTTCCATGTTTCCAATGTTTCTGTTTATACAGAAAATGTTAAGGAGAGATTTACAGTTTCAACAGTTGAAAGTCCTTCACTGAACTATACCTTGTCTGCAGGTATTTATAATGGGGAATTTTCATGGAATTATGTGCCCACATGATATGATTAAGGCCAAAGGAGTAGAGATAGTCCAGCTTTATGCAAAATAAGATACATGCTGTGCAAGTTCCACTCACAGGTTTTGCCACAAAATATACCGGTCCTCTAAAAGTCTCCACTTGGTTCAAGCCAGTGTATTACAACTGTATCAGACCAGTAAGATCAGCAAAAGGAATATAATTTATCTTCTGAGTTAATGATCAGACATTTATTTTTAAAGATAATATACTACTCTGTGTCCTAAATGAGCCAGCTATACATGACTGAACAGAAAGTATTCAATTACATCCTGATACTCAGTAGGCATAGTGACTGATGTTCAGCAGGCAGTCCTGAGTGACTCCAAAGATAAATGCATTATTGTATTAAAAAAACCCATACTGAGCCATAACATCAATGATAAATGCCAACCCTCTAAAGCTTGCTGTTTCTGGAAAGGAAATAAGCAAACATTTGCCATCCCTGCCTGTGAAGGGCCATGTAGCACTTCTAGTAGTAACTACAACAGGGTGAGACTTTTAGCACTCACTTATTTTGGTTGCCCAACTTTCCTTCTAATATCTTGGTTTCAATTTCCTATGGAGTTGCTGACTTTAAAACATTTGCCCAATATTTTCCATCTTTAGTCTCATCTTTAAAAGTAACGTTTTGTAAAGTTTAGATGATTTTTTGCTGTTTGTGAGAGCTTGCTTAGGGGAAAAGATTGCTTCAACAACACTGACCGATTACCACTTACCTTTCCCCTGTCTGTTGGCTCCGCCGCTTCCCTGGCTCAGTACAGGGACTTGTAACAAGTCAAAGCCTCAATCCAACATCCTTCTGTGGTTTCCTGTGGGAGCCACTGTAAACTGTCATTGCTATGGATGCAACAGAATCTGGAAGTTTGCTCTGAAAATGTCAATGCATTTCATTAAATATGCCCACATTCTTCTGAAGTAACCAAAGACATCAAAACACATGAGGAATGGATCTTTACTTTCCTGCTGCATGCTCCTTTTCATTGGAGCTTGCTTCTGATTCAGAGCACAGCCTGAACAGAGCTCTTAAATCAGAAACACTCTTATTTTGTTAGGGAAAGTCTTCTCTGTGAAACCAAAATCCTTTATTTCAGAAACTGTAAGATGCACACAATAATAATAGATGAGGAGCTGTAGGGAGAGAAAGAATAGTTTTCTCAAAAAAGAACCAGGCAAGCATTGGAGAGCTGTGTTTTATTGCCAGCTGTACCACATGCTGCTCATTCTATGCTAGACAAAATGACATTTTTTAGACAGATATTCGTTATTCAGTTGATAAGGGAAAGAAAAGATAAAGCTCATGATTTGTTCGAAAACTGTTTGTCAGAACAATTTTTCATGGGTTACCTTTTGCAATTTTCTAAGTTTCAAAACCAATTTTTAAAACATTATTGGAAAAGATTGTGGGGTTTTTGATACTTTGAATGGGAAAGAGACAAGAAGAAGAAAAAAAAAAAAAAGCCATGTTTCACTTTCATATGTGCATAAATTAAAATCATAAAGCAAAAAAATTCAAAGGATCTGATTTTCAAGCTTTCAAACGCATTATCCCATCTGGCTTACATTTTGCCCAAAGAAATAGATTCTGGTAAATTCTGGACAGGGAGAAAACAGCACTTAGGGACCATGTTCTGCAGAATCTAACCAGGCTGTGACCTGTGGAGCTGTGCTGCTCCCCTGATCCCTGGTGACAGTACAAAAGAGTGCGTAGGAAGCAAGAGGAGGCGTATGGTTTATGAATCCATGCCAGTGTCATTCCACTGGCAAAATCCCCTCTCAGGAAAGCAGAGCTGATGCAGAAGCTCCCGCACACTGAAGGCTGCAGCTGTGTGCATGGAGTACTTATGCTAATTCTATCCAACCTGGGGAAGGATCGGGGGTGGTTTTATCACCAGCACAGTATCACCTCTGCTAAGCACTCCCATTTTTGCTTGGGGCAGTGAATGGAATTAAGCTCCAAGAACAGAATCTATTAATATGAATGGAGAGAAATAATCAGTATATTTGCTACCACACAACTTGGAGATGTCAGAGGTTTTTTTTCCACTGCATTTGAAGGTCCTGCTGCCATAGTAGGCATAGAAATTCAGAACAGTGAACTGCTGTTCACAGAAGGGACTGGCTCTGAAAAGTTACAGAACAGTTGTTCATAAAAGGACACAGAGGCAATTACAGAAGCTGCAGGGAAATGAAATGATTTTTCTTTTATCACAACGCTTGCAGCTTCTGTTTTGACACCAGTGGCACAAGAATAAATGCTGAGAAAATAAATTTAATCTAATTCAAAGAAATGTGATTTTTAAAAGACAGATCAATTCATATGCTCTATACCTGGTGACAGTGTTCTCAAAATTAAGGACTGCTTCATGTAAAAGTAGTCATGGATTAGATCTACCTCCTGAATTCTATCCTAGGATCAATATGTTTTTATTTTAAAAATAAAAAAGGGTTCTATTTACCTTATACTCAGTTCTTTTTGGAGGTAATTAATGTGGGTAACAAGACACTAAGTCTTTCTTTACTGCTTCCTTTTGAAACATCTGTTACATAGCTTCATATTGTTCACTTCAGTGCCTGGCAAGCTGAGAGAAATTGCTATTATGGGACCCTTTTACAGCTTGGGAAGACAAAATTAACAAATTTGTAACTTCCAAGTACTTACACAGGGAGTCCATTTGCAAAAAAATTACATAGTGCTACATTTGACTGCAGCTATTCCTAATACCTTGTATTCTTTGGAAGTGGATCCTAGGCCAAAAGATCTTATTCATGCAATGCTCAATAAAATTTGGAATCTTTAACAGAAGCAGGATGGGATCATTACTATGAAACAGTGGAAAAATATGTATAGAGCTTTGATTCCGGATATATTTCATTTTGCACCACCGAAGGTAAATCTGTTTTGCAAAAGCAGGAGTATGTCTTTATATGTCTGCCAACACCCACCTTAGTTTACTGCTACTAACAGAAAGGCTACTGCAGATGCTGTGGTTTGTTATATAAGAACAAAAACCTTCTGTGTCTCTGGGGTAAGGAACTATAGTAACAATTATCATCTTCCAATCCTTGTTCCTGTGAATTGATGCAGTGACACATATTTGCATTTCTCTGATAGCAAATGATAGGGCATGCTAATAACTAATAGTTGAACAATTATTTAAATTCAGGTTAACCATAATTACATTTTCTGTTAAATTCAGAGAGTGATTTCTCCTCCTTCAATGGAAAGAAAGAACCACACAATGAGACTACGTGCAGACATGGGTCTCTGAAGCTTTTCTGTCACCAGTTCCTGGGGAGGGACACGTCAGGAACTGTGGCTTTTGCATTCTTGCTTCTTTCCCTAGTCGTAGGAAGCTGAAGGATCAGAAGGGATCAGGACAGGAACTATCCTAAAGCAACAGTATTTAGTTTTGCTGATCCTCTTTGTCCTGATATCCCACTGGATGTATCCACCTGAACCAACCAATAAAAATAATCTGAGGCCCAACCTCTGCTGTAAAAGCCAGATGCAGGGTATTTGACAAAGCTACAGGAGAGGGCAAGCCACTATCTTGTTTTTGTGGGAACAGATACAACCCAGGCAGCACCACATCCCCAGGGGCAAGAGACATATCTAGGAGTGCTATCTCCTAAATGGTACAACGAAGCCAACAGACCCAGAGGGGCTCTTTTGCTGGGCACAGGTGAGGGGAACTTGCTCTGCAGACTGCCTTGCTTATTTCTGTTCAGCAGATAAGAAACAAAAGCACTGAAGTAAAAAACAAATTCCCTCTGCATCACCCCAATACACTGAATGATTCCCTCACAACTCCTGGAATGTCAACCCTGTTTCTTCTTTACCCTCTGATTAGTTCACTTCTGATGTGAAGTTACTGAAACACACACGTGGTTTCTCTTTTATTTAAGTGATGGTTTGATTTGGGAAACCTTGGGATGGTGCAATCAGAAATGTAGCCATTGCTCATACTGCTGACTAATTTAATTTATCTTAAATGTGTAATATGGGGAATTACTTATGGTTTTGTTCTAATGATCAGTTTTAGCCTAGTTAGTGACCATGAAAATTCCAAAGCAAAGCACTTAATTATATTAGAATTAAGACTGTAAACATTTTCCTAATGGAAAGCCTCTAATAAAATACTAATGCACTCAGAGGCTACAGCCACAAGAAAACATACAGTAAAATTACCTCCATAATGAGTTTTTGATTGCTAACTCTGCTATGCAAGGTGTTTGTAATATGACATTGGAAATGTATCCCAACATCATAAATAAGCTATGCAGTAGTTAAACTGATGCTTTAAAGCTTCATTTCACCAGATATAGAAGTATCATTGTATTTTCAAGAATATTTTTCTCCAGTTGCCAGATAGAAGTGGTACCCTGTCCCTATCTCCGAGGCCACTGAAAACTGCTTTTGGGACAGGAATAAATTCTTCTCTCAACCTAGTTGCCTGCCATGTGAAATAATTTTCCTGCTGATAGCCCCTGAGTGCCCACTCCCAGCCCTCTTCCCCATGACTTTTCTGTTTTCCACTCTGCATTTTCTGTAGCATTTTTCTGCACAGCAAGTAACTCAGAAAAGAGCTGCTGCACCCTGGAAAACGTGGCCCAGAGATGCCAATTAGATAGGTAAATGGTGCTCCCAGACCATGACAATTGTTTTTTGCAAATAAAAGGACAATCTCCAAAAAGGGAACATTATCTTTAGTCTTCCAGGAGACATTTGGCCTTCCTAACCTAAGCACAAATCTACTGTAAAGAGCTTGCATTTATGGTGACCCTGGAAACACCTCAAGTCCACTGTTTTGGTTAAAAATGTTATGCTTTGCTATGTTACACAGCACTTCTTGTAATTAAATTACAGCAAATAACTAAAAAATCATTACAGTTCCCCTGGGATAATATAGCTATTCGTACCCAAATCTGATCCTTCTTTCATTTACTTTTTTATAAAAAGCTTTCTTTTTACATCACTTGTTGCAAGCATTGTCCCAGATTTAATAAAATTTAAGCTAATAGAGAGAACATTTTGTTCAGCATGATCCCCCTAGGCTACCTATCATTCCAAGGTACTGGGCTGATTGTAATCAAAGTATTTATTTAAGATAAAAACTTTTGACTGAATTAGAAATTGACATACCACTTGACCAGATAGCATCATTCTATGTATTGATAGACAGGTCTCTTTTGAATGCTCTTGCACCTGTATGTTCTTCAGAGGGACTGAGTGAGTCTTCCCCAGCCATGCAGGAATAAGACCTGGAAATAAATTCCCGGTTTTTGTGGGGCTCAGGATTATCAGGGCAGACACTAATTGTCTTGTCACCTCCCAGCTCTTGGTTAAACAATTTATCTTAGTTACCAACTGTATGCAAAGAGTGCCAGAAATGTACCAGGTCAGTATTACATTTTAGCAATTATGAATTGTTTCCAAATGTAATACAGCTCACTGAGTCTAAAACACAAAACATGAAAACAGAGAATGTGTTCCTCCAGAGCCACATCTTGTCATTTATGCACAAGATATTTTCACTCTGAAGTTAATTCCCCTCTTTACTTGCAGCTTCTTCCTGTTTCAGATTATCCTATAATTTCTAATGTAAGTTGTATACTTAAAATATAGGGAAAGCTAATCTATTAAAGAATTTGTGCAGATAACCCCCTGAACAGATGCTGGCTTCTGTAAACTGTTGGTTTAAACACTGAAAGCATTTGTAAGAAAGATTTTTAGTTTTGTATTTATGTACATCTACATTACGTGCCTGACCTGCCCTCTTCTGGGGCATAAACAGACCCAGTGCTATTGAAGGTGTTTATCCATAGGGATTCATTAGCAGGTGGCTCTGCTACAGCATCTGCCACAGGCTCTTTACTGGTTTGTGTTTTTTGGTACCTTGAGGTAGCATTTCATGGATGGTAACATTAATGAAAGCTGCCCCCAGCTGAAAATAGCTCTAGTAAATGCTTGATGGAGAACAAGAAATAAATAAGTCTTAAAATAACTTTCCACTATCGTTTTGGGGGGATGCATGTCTTAAAAATCTGTTTCAGTTTTCAATATATCAAAGTATCCTGCAAATCATAGCTGTTTCCAGAGACTTGTATCACACTAATCTCTACATACATGGAGGGTTTTTTTCAGTCACCTTTAGGTACTAATGGTTGCAATAGGTGCTTTGGAAATCTATTTACTCTAACATGGAGACTCTTGGCTGTTTGTTGCTTTTTTTTTTTTTTTTTAATGTGCAGAAGACAAAAAGCTACAGACATTGTGTAGGTAATTTTTACATGAACAAAATGCATTTGTTGTTCTGTTTTTTTGAAAAATCAACAGGTTAGACCATTAATAATTTCTAAATCTCATTATCATGATGAGAAATAAAGCAAAGCAAAATTTTTTAATTGCTGGAAATCTACTAATGGAAAGCTTTTACTGCTACATACTTAATTTTGAAGCTACTGACACGAAATTATGCAAGTACAATATATGACTGGATTAAAATTTCATTTTAGTTACTGCCAATCCCTAAAAACTCAAACTATTTCCTTCAATTACACTCTGCATGTTCAAACATCAGTTTGCCACCAGCACAGCATTTGTATCAAGCTCGTGTGCATATTCGAAAAAAAAAAAAAACTTCTAAAAAAACCCCTCTAAACTCATGTAAGAAATTGGTATCATGTTTGCAGACATTGTATTTCTAAAACTGATTAACACTGCATTGAAGATATTAGTAATAAATTGATAATTACTTCTTGGCAAAGTAACTATATCAATATTGGTATTATTTATCATTATGAAATACCTCTCACTTAATTTTACTCACACACAAAACCCATAACACTTAGGCTTTAACATTTCTAAACCAACTTCTCTGCCCAAAAACTGAATGAATACCACATGAATAATTCAAGGTAGAGAAGAGGAGGGCATTAGAGCAATGCAAACACAAGTACAAGCATGATGTGAGACCTGACCTACCATCTTTGTTCAAGCTTCAAATTTTCCAGAGGGAAAGAGAGTTAATACAAATGCAGTAATTAAATGCAGTGCAGCCTCAAAGAAGTGTGTCCTTCCTCTGGACATCAGTGTACCTACTCTGATATATAAAAATAAACCTCTGCTTGCTACTGAACCCAAAACTGAGCACAAGCATGCAAAGAAAGCCACGTGCTACCTGCTTCCTGTACTGGAGAGGGAATGAATGCAGTCATGTTCAGGGACACAGCAAGGATATTTTTGGGCCACACCAGTCAAGCTGCTTCTTTTCTTTTTGGAGGTCATTTGCAATGAGAGTAATTTAAAATGCCTCTAAATTATTCAGGGTGACCAGAGCTGTACACAGCTGATAAACAACTGGGGGAGATTATATTTACCTTTGGAGGCTTTCCATAGCTATCCAGTGGAGCCACTAGCAAGACTGGATCACCAGGACCATCAAGCTGCTGCACTTGTGAAATTCCTGAAAAATTTGGAGAATAGGAATACTTTCCTCATACCAAGAGTTTAAAAAAATAATTTTAAATCATGTAAATTAAAGTGCCAGAAAGTTTTATATTTCTAACTGGAAAAAAATAGCATTTGGCAATGGTAAAGCGAAGCAACAAGTTGAAGATGCTTTTGGATGTTTTTGTTCTTTCACCCAGATAGAAAAAGCAGCATTTCATATTTATTCCATCATTATTTGGAACAAACCCAAACAAATATAATGGTTTATATAAATTTACCTTTGAGTCAGCATCTCGTGTTTCATCACTTCTAGTAACAGCATCTTTCAGAATAGTACATCATCCATATGCTTCATACACATCTTTTATCTTCTCAGTAAATCAGAAGATGGATGCTAAAATCCAGAATGCAATTTAAAAAATCCTTTGTTTTTTTAGCAGGTTTTACTGATGCTGCTGATAAAGCATATTTTGTAGTGGGAGATGGCAACCTCTCCTTTATAACTCATGCAAACAATTGAAAATAATAAAGTTATTACCCAGCAAGGAACATTTGTGCTAAACACGAATATTCTAAACTAATGGGGAAAACAAAAAAAAAAATGTGCAGATACAATAATGAAGAGTAAATTCCTTTTCACTGTAACTTGTATACAGTATGAGAGATGTATAAAAGCATCACATGGGTCCCAGTCTCACAGAAGTCCAAAATGGTGCTTTTGTTTATAAGGAAAACAGGTGGAGTTGGGCTTTATGTTTAAAAAAAACAAAATAATAAACTTTTTTTTTTGGTTGGTCACAATTTTGGCCACTGGGAAATAATCTCAAAATCATGTTCCTAATAAAACAGGTTTACTTAAAACACAATTGATCAGTAGCTGGAAGAAAATGGAGACTGGCCAGGACTCCTGTACTCTGTAACTGGTGTCTTCATGAGCTATTTGTTCAAGCTCAGCCTTGGAATTTTTCTTCAGATTAATTCCTTCAGATTAAATGAGGATAATTTTAAAGTTTGCTACGTTTCTTATGGTGCATAATCAAGCCCCTTTACTTGTATAACACTCAGACATGTTTTTTAAGGCTTGTAGCTAACACTTTACCTGTGTGGAGTGTGACTGCATTACTGCTTGTCCCAGGGATCCCTCAAATCAATACAATCATCACTCACCCTTCCATCTCACTAATATGGTGCCCCTTCACATTTATTATAAAACCATAGTTAATTGATAAATCAAAATTATGGCAATGAGAACACAAAGTCATTTACACCTGGAGCTTCATAAGAATATTGTTCTAGGTAATTCTGTATCCCTCTTTTGGGCTTTGTTACAGAATTGATGTGAGCATCACCAGCTGAGTTAGAGTGTGCTCATCATGTCCCTGCTCCCACCGACTTTCAACTCAATG
This sequence comes from Heliangelus exortis, assembly GCF_036169615.1. Taxonomy (NCBI): domain Eukaryota; kingdom Metazoa; phylum Chordata; class Aves; order Apodiformes; family Trochilidae; genus Heliangelus; species Heliangelus exortis. The sequence continues at coordinate 21,390,216 of NC_092424.1, read as the reverse complement.
GGACTATTCACATCTTCCCTGACCCTCAGAATCACAGTTTTATGCTGTAAACATACTTTAGAAACTGTATTCTTATCAAAAAGTCATCTGCTTTATAGTCACAACTAATCCCCTTCACTGCTGGCATCCAAGCACCCTGGTACAAACCTGACCATTGCTGTTAATGGTTTACAGATAGGAACTGCTTTATACTTGCCATTTTTAAACCTTTCAGAAGTCAAATAGGAATGAAGGTTTGCTTCATTTCCAGCAATTCCTGTGATGACAGTGGGAAAAATGAGAAACTAGATGAAAAGTTATACCTGTTCTTGCTGAGGATTAAAAATGTAATTTGATTTCTTCCTTCCATTAAGTTGGAGTAAAAATTAATTCTATAACTGGACACTGGAACAGGTTGCCCAGAGAGGTGGTTGAAGCCCCCTCCCAGGAAGTCTTTAAGGCCAGGCTGGATGAGGTTCTGAGTAACCTGATCTAGTGGGAGGAGTCCCTGCCCAGGGCAGGGAGGGTTGGACCCAGATAACCTTTATGGTCCCTCCCAACCCTGGCAATTCTGATTCTATAATTCAAACTCATTTGGTGAATATGAATTCTAGGAGCACTGTCAATGTGCAGCTTGTGAATGAGCTACAGGGATGTCAGTTTTAAATTGTACCATCCAGTCCTCTTTATTTGACTTTGAGCTTTTACATTAAACAAACATGTTTCCAAAGTCCATTTTATAAATTAAACAAATAAATTCATTGGAAGTATGCAGTCTAAATCAATTTATCGTGCATTTTGAAAAATAATAATTGCAGTAATTACCTGATGACCCTAAAAACTTTAAAATTTATTAAGCTATATATTTTGTACGATAAACTGGAGTATATTGGAATTATTTCTCCCAGGAGTAGATTTTAATCACTTTTGAGAGCAAAGCTGCTGCTCAGCACAAGAGGCAAGAATTTTACTCAAAGTTTAGACAGGCAAGAACGTATTTCCAAATAAAGGCTGGCTCAGAAATCAGGGAGGCAGCAGGTGTAGCACCTGGTCATTATGCCACACCTGAGCAGCAAAACATTCTGCAACCTCTAGGAGGAGGCAACTCAACCTTGAGCTGAGCAGTGAGGTGCATCGTGGAAGGCTCTGTCGATCCTTTTGCATTGAAAGCAGCCATTTCCTTCTTTACATTATGCATTTGTAAGCACATGATTTCATTTTATTTTACTTTTGGTCAAGTTTACCATGATTGTTCCCAGAGTTTGAATTCTTGCCTTCAGGACTGGCATCAGCAAGGAAAACATTCCTTTCATGGCAAAACAAGAAAATCAGACATTCTAAGATACTGGAGCTCTAGTACTGGGAACATTTGGAAGACTGCTCTAGAGATAGCACTAGCACCTACAGGGTAATAAACAACATCTTTAATTTCTGTTCACAGTGCAGGTATGAGACACCTGAACCTGCAAGGTTCTACAGCAACTTCTCCCCAACACCTTGGCCAGGGATTACAGGGCAACCAAAGGTACTGCTCTCTTTTTTGTCAGCACTAGCATTTCACAGGGTAGGTATTTCTTAGTAAGACAACTTGTTTAGTTTTTATTCACAGAAAGTCTCCAAAACTGCAGAATAGATGACAGACCTTAGAGAGGAGGATGAGTAATGCAGTGGGTTGTATTTAGTGAGTGAATTATGATATCCTTGATGAGAAACATGTTTGCTATGTTTATTCCTCAAGTGACAGCAAACTGCCTGCAGTTATTGCTACCATAACAGTTACAGAGTTGGGGGACAGGAAGGGGTAGAGCTGATAAAATTAACTAACAAGACTCCTGATGGACATGCAAACAAACTGTGAAGGCAAAGAGCTGCTTCAGAAGTACCTAGTGACTGAAAACCTGCGTTCAGTCACCCTGCTGCTCCTTGTTGCCCTGGCTCCTTGAGATCATCCTTTTTGGTCTAAACATTGATCTATACCACATAATAAAGCCATTTGTTCACAGTAATGCTTGAGTAGATCCCACACTGGGTATGATGGGTTGCCTGGCAACTTAAATTCATTTAGCAAGATTTAATTTCTTTAGATTGTTACATTTATTCCATAACATGCAGAACGAAGTAACAAATTCTTACATTTTGCTATGAAGAAAGGATTTAATTTCTGTTAAAACTTGCCTTTGGATTGAACAAAAAAGCAAAGGAAGGAGGGAGGTGCAATATAGACCAACGTTTCAACCTAGCTTTAAGTTAGAGCGAAGCAATAGAATGTCACAGTATGCTAATTATTTAATCAACCCACATCTTCTCTGCTGTTCATGTATTATTCTGACTATCAATCGAACACCATCTGCCCTCACAGAAAAATGTTCCTGCAATGTACAGAATATTTAGCTGGCAAGCAACTCTCACCATGTTCGCACCAGAAAGTCATGAACCTAGGAAAGCTTGAAGAGCTTTGGGGACGTTCAAAACAGCTCTGGCTCTCTCTTAGTCTTCCGCCAGAGGAGGATGAGGATAAATTCATGATTTCAATTTAAATTTCAAATAATGAAATAATTTCATTGATGGTTTTGAATGCAAATAGGAAGCTGAGCTTTGGAATCTGGTGTTCCTTTTAATGAAAAATTTCTGTCACTTGGAGAAGCGTGGGAAGCAGTGATGAGGGGGGAGAGGGGAGAGGGGAGAGGGGAGAGGGGAGAGGGGAGAGGGGAGAGGGGAGAGGGGAGAGGGGAGAGGGGAGAGGGGAGAGGGGAGAGGGGAGAGGGGAGAGGGGAGAGAGAGCTTTGACTTCTCTTGTTTGTTGTGCTGGACCAGCACTTGCCATACAGGGGGCTCCCAGCCACCTGCCCAGACTGTCCCTGGGCTGCCACCTGGTCCTCTCCGCTCTGGCCCTGAGCAGTGACCATTTGGGGACCTGCTACATATACCCTGGGAGAAGAAAAATCTGGCTGAATTGATGCTCATTCCTTACCTGAACAGCAGGGTCTGCATTTTATGAGGTAAAGAGAGAATTTATGTTATAAAGAGGTAATAACTGTCTCAAACAGGAGAACAACTGGCTTTGTCAATGAGATCCTCATAAAACACTCTAGAGAAAGGATTTTGAAAAGGTTGGTAAGTGTACATTATATGGGAATGTTTACCTCAGATACAATGAAGAATAAAACCGTGCTAAGCACAATGAATAACAAAGCCCATGCCAAAGGAGTGTAATCTTACTTAGTCACATTTTATCTTTTTACCTACTAAAATAGATAGACGTGAAACTTTATCCTAAATTGCTTGGAAGTGCAGCACAGTTTGCCTCTATTATTTTCCAGTCAAGCTCTGCCTCTTAAGGAATCCCAACCAGCTCCCCAAATCAATAGGTACAGTCTTTGCATGCTCCAAGAAAAAAAAAAGGGGGGGGGAGAGGCAATGGTAGCAAAAATGTCTTTGGGTGCTATTTATAAACAGATTTTGGAAAAAAGCCATCATCTCTACTTGACAGCTCAGTTATGAGGCTTTTTACCAGATGTTGAGTCACTCCCTCCTCTCCTGCTGTCTCACAGCCTGGCATGGAGCACATAAGTCCACAGGGTACCTGCAGAGCAGCCAACAGTTTGGAGCAAAGTTCCATGTACCAGTGAAGAGCTGTCAGTAAAGCATGGATGGATCCACCTACCAGAATAAAAACACTGGGCCCCAACATCTCTGGTGTCCTTATCCTGGATTCCTCAGAGCGGGACCAGGGATTTCCAGTGGGACTGGAATTTGGCCCAGTGTGCCACAATCCCCCAGAACACAACTGTCTGTTGGTTAAACAATGCCAAGCCTGTCTCAGCCAGATGCCTGTTTACTAACTACTGAGAGAGGAAAAAAAGCTCTCAGATGCTACTGCTTGGGTTTGCAGGATGTAGCACATATTCATTTTGAACTAATGAAATTATCAAAAAACAGAGATGATCCATGTAACTTGGTTTGGCTGCAATTCTTGGTAGATTGAAAAAAAATGACAGCACAGGGCTAGATGAATATAAATTCTGTATTAAAAATAAATTATCTCGTTATTTACTAGTGATTTGCTTAAGGTAGCAGTTTGATTTCTTCTGCTATATGGGATAATGGACCATAAAATTGGTTAAATTATTGTCTGTTTAGCACAGTAAAGGAAGAGCCCTGCTTTATTTGGTCAACAAAATCTGTTCTGCTAAAAATGTCTGTTCTCTCCTAGAAACAGAGAAGTCCAACAATGTTAGGTGCTGTTCACTTGGGAAACATCACTGAGACAATCTCAGCAGTATGGTGGGCAGAAGAGTTGTGCCTCAAAGAGAAGCTTTCCCTGGGACTTCACATACCTGACTCAATCCAAACCCAAACCCCAAGCTCTTCAGGTACCTCTTGATGAACCACAGAGCAAACCCAGCTCTGCCAGGGTACACAAAAACAGGACACAGGGTACAAAAAAATAGGACACTCCAGGACCTGGGAGTCCGTCCCCTGGGGCCCTACAAATGCTGGAGCACTGATGGAAGAGAGCAGCAGGATGGAGAGCTGAACCTCAGAGTGGGGCAGGGGTGGTAGAGCCTGATAGTGCCTTCAGGGCCCAGGTGACTCTCATTTCAAAACACAAACACCTCCCCCTTCCATTTCTCCCAACCCCTGGCACAGATGTGCAGATTTTCTTCCTGTGGTAACTCATGCAGCAGCAGTTTTGTTCCATTTCTGCAAAGAAGGCAGCAATGTTCACATCATTGCCACCTCCCTGAGCAATCACTTTCTGTGCCTTTGTACCATCTCCATTAAAATGTTTCTCCTAATTTTGAACCTTGATGTCCCTTGCTGTGTACCCTATCCACCATATAGAGCAGAAATTCTTGTTTTCTGTAATAGGATTTGATGCATTTGATTAGCTAGGCCCTTCACCTTTCAGTCACCTCTTTCATTTTCCAGTCTTCCCTGGACTAATGGGCCCACATGCTTGCTCTGAATGCAGTGCCCCAAATTAGATGCATACTCCAGGCCAGACAAGGTCTGATTTTTTTGAATAGACAGGATGGATTACTTCAAAAGTCCTCAAGATTATATTCCTATACAGGCAAAGAACTCCAAATTATATTTATTTTTATCAGTATCGTTGTCCTGTGGACTCCTGTTTAATCTGTGGTCCACAATACCACCTTGTTGTGGTTTTGCAGATCTTTTTAAGCAGTGTATTTTGTTACCTTGCATTGTGCATTTGATTATTCCACTCTAAGACCATGATGTTGACCTTGTCCTAGTTTAATTTATTTTTTTTCCTTTTCCCCTGGTGATATTTCTTATTTGTGGATAACATCTTGAATTCAAATGCTGTTCTTTAAAGAAAGACCTTGAAGATTCTTGTCATTTGCAACTGCAATAAGCACAGGCTTTGTCAAGCAATGGCTATTAACAGACACCTCCAGAACAGACCATAATGCAAAACTTGTGATGTAATGTCTGCTGCCACCACTGCCCTCCAGGGATGCTACACATCCAGTTTGGCATCAAACCCCTCTCTCCCTCCAGCCTTTCAGTGATTTCCTAGCTTTTCTAACAGAAATGTTGTGCAACACTGCCATAGTCTTGCAAATTAAGCTAGAGAGCATCTATGGCTTCTGCTCTGGCCACTCTTTCCTAGAAGGAAATGAGCTAGGAAATGAGAGGAAATTTGAGAGGAAATGAGAGGAAATTTTGCTTTACCACCCCCCAGAAATACCTCTTAAAGACAGACACCATCTTAGCTTTTCCCAGCCTGCTGCTATCTTGCCTGTTCACATGTTTTCAGAAATCCTGCATCACATAATTTTTTTTTAGGGATGCAGTCCACTAAGCCTGGTTAATCTTAAAACATTCTGTTTAAGGCTTAAGTTTTCCCTAATTCAGTCTGACCTTATCCCTTAGAGAGTTACAAATGCAGAACAGGCATCCAACATCCAGTTCCTCAGGGTCACCCGTAGATAGGACTTCTCCATTGGGAAGCAGGCCAGACCTTTCCTGGTCTTCCTACTACTAATCAGAAAATGCTTTTTTCTTATAGCAGGTAGCTTTTAATAATTGCAGGGGGTGAAGTGTGACCCTCAAAAGACTTTAGAAAGCCCTCATGAGAGAGGGCTTTAAGATAGAATATTTCTTGAATACTTAGCTCAACAAAGGAGCCAAGAGAGATTAAGAGAGCAAAGGAAGAGCAAGTAATCTAAAACCCAAACCCTTCTGGGCACCTTCCTCTCTCCGCAAAAGCATGCAAGAAGTGAGAAAGGTGCTCAGCATAGCCATTTCTCTGCTCCTAAGACCCCAACTAGGGACTAGAATACGGCACATAGCCTGAGCCACAAGAACGTATGAAAGAAAGAGTTTGTTTTGAAGATAGTAGAAGGGGAAGGAAAAAAACCCAAACCACCAATCAACACTCCACCCCCTCCTTTCTTGAACTTTCTTAATGACAGCGAGATGTTTCTTTCCCAGCAAAAGCTAACTGCTACTCTTGACACGCCTGATGTCAGCTGGAGGAACAGATGGCTCAGTGGTTCATTTCAAACTGTTCACTCAGCCAAACAGCACAAATTGCATTAATTGCCTCACAGTACGAGCAGAGAAGGGAGCGCTCTGCGCGTCCCACTGCGAATCACTGAGACTTCTCAGCACCGCTCGCGTTTGACGCGCCAGTCGGGAACTGATCCTCATCATGGGAGGGGAGGGGGTAGAGGGAGCACAGCACAAGAAAATGCCTGAGCTGAGTACTCTACAGGTGACAGAAGATTCCCCAAAGGCTGATTGAGCCTTCAACTTTTGCCTTGGCATTGATATGGATGCCTCAGCACAGTGCCACTTTCTGAAGTACGATTTTGTGACAGAAGAACATATGCAATGCCTCACCTACTGACCAGCACTGGGAAGCAGGAGGAACAATCCAATTACTGACAACTTTTCACTGTCCATACTGAGACCAGGAACATCTTAAATGCACTGGAGGCACTTCTATAGTCTACCCCTGACTTTGCCTCTTTCTGTGGAAGAGGTAGCTTAAGACACCACACACAGGCGTTTTGGTAGGCCACCTAAAAAAGCAGGTGTCCTAGAACCTCCTAGCCAGAGTACCTGGGATGGGAAACCAAAAGAGCAGGCTCTGCATGCCTGCCTTCACCGAGCCCCTGTGGCCAAGAACTGGAAAAAACCTGACAGATTCAAAAAGTTTGAAAGAAATGACCACAAACATCTTTTTTTTTTTTTTTTTTTTTTTTTTTTTTTTTTTTTTTTTGTTACTGTAAGCCAAGAGCCTTGTGTTTAATTTTCTAGTACATGTGTGCACAAGCATCTGAAAAGTTAATGCAGAAGGTGACTCCAGGTAAAAAGCTTCTCCTTTAGGTTTCACTGCTCCTAAACTTGCCAAATAAAGTGATTTATTAGATGCCTCACATCCTATTGAATAGTTCTGACACCTTGCTCATCAGCTGCAAATGGAAGGTGTTAGCCCTTTGCCCACTGAAGACATTACATTTCTTTTGACCAAAGGAAAAAAAAAAACAACAAACGTCAAATTACCACATAAGACCAGCAGTTTAAGGATGCAGCTTTCTGGCTCACATGATCACTGATGTTCCTCTGTTACCTGCTAAATATATTTATTTCAATGACTTTAGTGATGTGCAAAGACCAGGAAAAGCCTAACCTTAGTCTCCCATAGGCTGTTGAGATTCCTGCTGCTGTCTGCTCCTCTGATTTAGAGACAGAAGAATCATTGTGGTTTTACCAACAGGCGCAAAATTTCTGTAGCACATCTCTGTGTATTGCCAAATGCTGCTTGAGCCCCTCCTCCAAAAAAAAAAGAAAAAAAAAACACATGGAAAGACTAGGGGAAATTGAAAGAAAAAGTAACACATGCAAAACCAGCCCCCCTTGCTGGGCTCTAGCCCTCCCTAAATTGGCAGAAGATTTGACTACTGTAAATGGGTAACAGCTGAGCTCTTTTGTTCCACCTCCTTCGTAGCTCCTCTGTGCTAATCTCAGATCTCTGGTGTTTCTAAAGGAGAGAGGCTATTTTCATTATTCACTTCGCTCTTTTCCTCTCCTAAGCAAATGCCAACAGAAAGGAAAAGTGGGACCTCTTCCAGCAATCAACAGAGACATCACCTAGAATATTTTCCCTGTCAAAAATACCTCATGTGATGCATTTAGGTGCACAAATTTCGAGCACTGTCATTTGGACTCCCTTGTTTGGAAACAGGACCTTCTGCTTCCAGTATCCACTTCAGTTCTTCTCACCCATGAGGACAAGATGGCCTCCTTTGTGCCTACAGGCTCCTCATCTCCCATGGACCAATTTCACCAAACACACCCATGCCCACATTAAGGAGAGCTGTTTCACAAAGCTCATGAGCACTCCAAGAGCTACTGAACCACAACACAATCTCAGAATGATCTCTCCTTCCTTTGGACTCAAGAAAGCCCCCTCTGAAGTTACTGGGAAGCTCCCAGCTTGTAGTAGGAATTAATTCAGACACTAATTTATTCCTCTGGGGCTTTTCCCTGGTTTAGCTGCATTCTACCAGCATTTAACTGCATTCTACCCCACTCTGCTCGTTACTAATTTGGGAGAAGAGGAGCAAGAGCTGAAGTACAAAGCAGCCTGAAAGATCTGGAAATGGCAGGAGGCTCTTCCCCTGGTCTGGGCGAGGAAAGCAGGCAGCAGAGCAGCAGTAAGTCAAGCTACAGATCTGCAACCTCAGCCACTGTTTTTCCAGGTAATTTAACCATGTCTTTTAATGTAACAGGGAAAGATTGAGGCCATGCTTAGGAACAGATAATTGCAAGTCATAGTGCCGTGTCCAGTGATGTCTGAGAAACATGAATTGTCAGACAACCTGGCTTATGCTCCAGCTATTCAAGTTTTCTGTCAGCACTGGCTGTGCCAAAGGAACCTACAAAGTCTTTTTTAAAAAAGCACTCCTCCACTGACAATCCATTGCTCGATGCTCCCTTCAAATTCTTCCCCAGGCTAAAAGGGTGCTAATTATCCTATTAAGCCAGTGAATAGAAGAAAGTGTCCAGACCAACATACAGAGTGATGTTGAAGAGGGAAATTTAATCATTCACACTGTAGAGAAGGTCAGTACAGAAATGACACTGAAGTAACTTGGAGCTTTTAACAGTTAAAAGTTGCTATGATCTTTCCAGCCTCACTGAACACTTCCATTAGAAGCTCCCAAAAGAACTTCTCAAGGACCTTGTAAAAATGCAGATAAATTGTATTAACTGCCTCCCATTTTTCCATTTTATGACTGTGCTCATGACTTGGTACAAAACTGATACAGCTTTTCCTGCTTTGATTTTTTAAAAAAAATATTAAAGTAACTATTTGTTCTTTACTAATCTAGAAATCAAATGGCAATTAGGGGGAGGGCCTAATAAGAGACCTTGAAGCATCCTGATAATCATGTTACAGCAATTTTGGCAACATCTCTTTAGATTTATTCCAGTATCCATGGCAAGAATTTGACCCAGGAAATGCAATGTCATGTGCAGCGTGCAATTTTTTTGTATCACATGTAATTCGTGTGCTTTTTCTGTTTTTCTGAAAGACTAAGGCCAAATTTCTGCTTTCAGTTGCAGCAACATAATTATGATGTCAACTGTTCCAAGGTTACCATCCTATTTTTGGCCTGTGTCTTGTTGATTCTCTGTCCCTTACCCTGATCTCTCTCATGTCTTCTTACATAACCAAATATTTATATTGAAATCATCTGCATTTCAGGTAACTAATTCACATTACCAGCTCATACCTCTTAGTTGTTTATCCATCCATGAGTTGCTGGTCACAGACCACATGGTAAAACAAGCAATTCCCTCCATCCCCCCCTCCAAGCACAACTGAAGCTAATGGTTAATTAAAATTTAACCAGCCCTGTGCTAATTGATTAACCTCTACTGTCAAGCTCAGCAAAGAGCATGAGATTTAAAGCCATAGGGACTGCTTTGGACCTAGAATGGGCAAAAAGCATCCTATTGACCAGGATAGGAGCTGGCTATGGAAATACACATATCCCACAAACCTGTGCAGTGCCTTTGAGGAGCAGTACGGCACATCTTGCATCCAGGCTCCATGCCCTCCCAGTCCTGGGCTGTTCCACGGCACGGCTCCACCAGCCTCAGTGCTTGTGGGCAAAGCAACAGCACCTTCACCCTCTCTGTGGGTCACCTGGCATCTCTGGGGAGGGGAGAAGATGAAGCCTCACCCCTGTGACCTTTTCTGGAACATCTGCTTCCTTCCTGGTGAACAGACTGAAGGCTGAAGAGAGGAGAGGAGCTCTCTGCCATGCAGGTGTAGTCCCAGCAAAGACAGTGGCAGAGCAGCCCCACAGCCTTGGTGGTGGGAGGAACTGCCATTCTCCCCTTGCTCTTAGCCTGCTCCCTCTTTGCACAGCCTCCCTGTACATCCACATATGTACTTGAGGATGGGCTTTCTGAAAATCCCCTCGCAGAGCAAATTGTTTTATCAGAACACCCTTGGCTACCAAGTTGAAAACAACCCCAAACTCCTGGGGCTGAGGCCATGGCAGCACGACTCACATGGAGCTGAGAAATCCTGGCAGCCTGTGACAGCACAGCTGTAAAGTAATTGTTAATTCTGCTGTTGTTAACAAGAATGCTCCAGTTTCTCTCTCACGTGATTCACCCCGTGCCTCCCAATGGCTGCTGCAAAACCAACAACCTTACCAGAGGCAGCTCTCCAGCTCCAGACAGGCTGTCCCTACCTCACCTCTTCTCCTCCACATCAATACAGTCGGCAGCAGCAGACTGGCTCCTCTTCTGCAAACATATTTTCATAAGAAATAATACGTTGCTTTTTTGTCATCTTTGAAAGGAGCAGCAAAATGTAACAAACCTATTATCCTGATTAGGTTTTACTAGTGAAAAAAGGAGCCATGAGGACATGTGCTGTAAGAACAGTCTTTCCATAAACAGGTAGGTCTTTCTCTTGGTCATCAATTAACTATGATTTCCTGAGACAGAAAATGCTGAAAATAACTTTTTGTTTAACATCTTAATCCCAGTTTATTTTTACCCTTGGGTTTGAATTCCCAAAAGCCAGCTGCTAATGCTTCAGCTCTATGGCATGTTAGCAGCCAGTGGCTGGCATGCTGTCTGCCTGATGCCCATCAGTAAACTCTCCCCCTGCATTATGATCTATTTCAAAAATAAAATGAGTGCAGGATTAGTTTTCAGTACTCCAAGATTCTCTTGAAAAAGGATTCTTATGAAACATCATCATCCCCTTAAAGGTATAGTACTGATGCCAAAATGAACAGGGCTTTATTTCAAATGACAAGTAATTACTCATTACTGGAGCATTCCTGTGTTGCAAAAAAATTGCCATGCCAAGATTGCATGCAGCCAAGCTAAACCCAGAGAATATTGTATTTGCTGACATCTTTTCATATTCCCTTTATGTCAGAATTTGAACTTCAGTATTGAACAATTAAAGAGACAAACCTCAGATGTACATAATTTTCTTCATAAAATTGACTGAGTGTCCACAAGAATGCATTCAGTTCAGCCACCTCTCTGAAAGCAACATTATCATCAGGAAAATGCATGGTAAGACAAGCTCCCAAGGAACTCATTTGGAGCCAGGAGTTGGCCCAGCATGCAAGGTGCTGGTATGTAGAGAGAACCACAAGTCCTCAGGTGTCGCCGATAATGAACTGGGAGCTTAGGCCCAGCTGTGCCCAATAATTAGGGCCTGCCCCAGCCGGAAATGGACGGGGCTGAAGGGCAAAATAAAAGGCATGCTCCCAGAAGCAGAAGGAGACAAGAGATGAAGACGCCTGAGGAGAGGGATGGCAAGAGAGCTCCGGAGAAGAGCTGTGTCCCCAAGAGAAAGGCTCGCCGCAACAGTTTCAAATAACATAAAAAGGGGACAAAGGAGAGTGAGTTACAGAATCACAGAATAGTTGTGGTTGGAAAGGACCTCAGAGATGAGAGTACAGCCATACAAACACTCAATGAGCAAAATAAAAAAACAACAAAAAAACAAACCAAAGAACAAAAACCAAACAACCAACCAAAAACCAAAACTACCACACAACACCCCCCCTACAGTCTTGGCCACCAGAACATGCCCTGAAGTGCACATCTACTCATTTCTTAAATACTTCCAGAGATGGTGACTCAACCACCTCCTTGGGCAGGCTGTTCCAGTGCCTGACCACTCTTTCAGTAAAGAAATTCTTCCTAATATCTAATCTAATCTAAACCTCTCCTGCTGCAACTTTAGACCATTTCCTCTGGTCCTGCCATTCTTCACTTGGGAGAAGAGCCCAACACCCACCTCCCTACAACATCCTTTCAGGTAGCTGTAGAGGACAATGAGGTCTCCCCTCAGCCTCCTCAAAGCTAAACATGCCCAGCTGCCTCAGCTGCTTCTCACAGGACTTGTTCTCTAGGCCTCTGACCAGCTTGGTAGCTCTCCTCTGGACAAATTCCAGCACCTCAGTGTCCTTCTTGTAGTGAGGGTCCCAGAACTGCACACAGCATTTGAGGTGCAGCCTCACCAGTGCAAAAGTACAGAGGCACAATCACTTCCCTTCTGCTGGCCACACTATTCCTGATACAAGCCAGGATGCTGCTGGCCTTGTCGGCCACACTGTTACCTCTGTTACTGTTACTGTTGAGCTGGCTGTCCACCACACCCCACCAGTCCTTTTCTGCTGAGGAGATTTTCAGCCACTCTTCCCAAGCCTGTAGCATTGCATGGGGTTGTCACTGAAATGCAGGACTCGGCATTATTGAACCTCATGCAATTACTAATTAACATTAAAAATATAACTGCTCATGTACACATTTCAAATTCCAAAGTATGCTTTAGAACAAACCCAAGTAGTTGATAGCCAAGTGATGAGGGTCTCAGACTACAATTTGGCCCTGCTCCCATCAAGGCACTTTGCTGTTAACTTCAGTGAGGGCAGAAAAATCTCTTCATCATTAAAGGCTCCAGCACAAAACTTGCTGCTGCTTTAAAGAGTAGCTGCGCCACATCATGTATCTCCCTAAGTAGCTATCCTACTTTAGCTTCTTCAGAGGTCAGCTATTCATCTCTGCTAAGTACAGCTTGTGTAGGAAGAAAATTCCTTAATCCTATTTTGTGTGCTTGTTTTCATGTGCCCAGCCACAGTTCTCTCAAATCAAGCCCAGGCCACACAAGAAAAATCCTGGTTTGCCACCATGGCAGCTCTGCTGTACAGCAGGAAGATGTTCAGAAGGAGAACTTTGCTGTGGCTGTCTCTTAATTTTTGTGTGCTATAGCACAGCTACATAAAATTAAAGGAAATCATTACTTAAAATGCAAAGCAAGGAACTGCATGGATTTGCATGTCTAGTAAATGGTTCCAGGACTTCAACTAGTATGAGTTCATAACCTCTGAGAAACACAGGAATGAAGAATATGATGAAAAATTGGCTAAAGTTATGTGCCTGTGAGTTTACTCAGATTCACTTTGGTATATTTATTTAAGCTTCCCAGCCAGTAACTCCCTGAAAGCTTATCATAGGATGGATGTTTCTAGCACATGCTTACAAATACTCCTCTCTCTGCTTTTAGCTTCTTTGAAATCAGGTTCAGCTTCTGGGAAGGAGAAGAACAAAGAGGCAGCACCATGACCCTTCCATACAGTCCATCAGCAACCATTCAGAGGAAAGAAAAATCAAACAAATTCCACCCATGGTGTGAGATATAAGAACACGGGTATTTACAGCTGCACCACCTGGTTTTGTGCTCCACAATGCTGATTGGAGGTAAGGGGGCTTATTCATGCTTAGGGTCTTCTGCCTGCCAAGTTCAAATCTGTTTTGCTTTGGAAAAACTTACCCCTAGTAAAAGTGACAGGCCAGCACAGCTGTTTTAAGGAAGAGACAGAAATACTTAAGTCACTCAGGAAAAAACCCAAAGTAAACCACAAAACCATAGCTCCTACCCCATAGTGACTTTTATCTATCTACAAGAAGAGTTTTGGATTTTTTCTCTAAAGAAGAAACCCCCAAGCCCTGCTCTCTTGAATGACATCCTTTGTTTCGTGTTGGACAGGGTACTGAAACCCAACATTTCCTACTATATGAATGATTTCAACAGAATATTTAAGTAAAAGGTAGTAAAAAGTTTAATACTTTTTTTAAAGAGCAACATCAGAAAGTGCATTAGGAGTAAAACCCAGGTCCTGCCAGTCATCTAGTCTGCAGTATCACTTATTCATTTTCTCCTGTAACAAAGAGGTGCACAGTTTTCTTAGACTGTAGCATTTGAGCTGTGCGATCTATGCCAACCACTGCAGACAGCTTCTGAGCATCATACTTGGAGTACAGCACAGTACATGTCCATGTAGCATCTACTCCATTGTCTGTGGCCTTCATCATGTTACAGATTTCACTGTAGAAGTGGGAGTAGGTTGGTAACTCATAGAAAATGAGGTTCCTAATGCCTTTTATGGTATACCTGTAGTATGGAAAAAAAAGAAAAAAAAAGCAACTTTATCGCCAACTTGTACAAAGTGTGAACATGAAAGCATCAATCCCATCTCAACTCTTCTGGTTTCCATTAACTTCAATGCATGAAGCCCACTACAAGCCCTGTGTCATAGACTGAAGACTACAGTTAACACAGATGTGGAATTTAAAGGAGAAACATCTAATGCTGCCAGGCATGATAATTTCCTCTGAAGTGCAGACCACCACTAATTTCTGCAGTATTCAGCCTCTTTGGCTTGAATTTTTAAGCCACTAGAGCTTGATCAGACTGAGCATCATGAAACTTCTTATACTTGCCAACACATCTTCTGCTAATATAAAAAACTGTTCCTTTTAAACAGCTCCAGTCAGGACACAGCAAAATTTCCAGGTGGAGCCAGTTTGCTGTATTGAATTATTGAACCAATTACATACCCTTTTCCAGACCTTTATATAATTATTGTGGCACAGATGAACACAAATAAAAGGCACAATGAATCCTATTTTACAATCTATATCATTCGATTCTGACATCAGTGGAATTTGGCAGCACTTACCTTCCTGAATAACACCCTGCGCATGCCAAAGCATTAGAGTCTCTGCAAGGGACTGCTGACAACACGCAAACATTTTAAAGCAAACTGAAAAGCTCTTACTTCAGTCAAAGAAGTCCTCAGAGAGATCCAACAGATTCAGAAAGCAACATAGCCCATCTATGATTAAGCTCAGACTCTACTTCCAAACCAGCACACACGCAACTCAAAGGAAAAAATGTCCACAATTCACCTTTTATAAAAGTGGAAGCGCTCAGTAAACAATAAAAACTGCTTCTCTCCCTTGAGAAAGGAATGTCTTGCTCTGCAGACAGCACCCTTTTTAGTGTACTCACAAATGTGAGTAAAATTCAGATCTTCTTTCTTGAAGTAATTTCGAAGGCGCACGAAGTCAAAATACGACGGAACAAAAATGAGTGTGTGTGACATGATGGCATCACGGTACTCAGGCAGAACCTGGTTGATGAAAAACTGAAACCTGAGGTAAGAAAAATATATTTTAACCAGAGATAACACTCACCTTTCCAATACTGACACAACCTCAAACAGGAATCTCACCAGACAACAGACTACAGAAGATTTTTCACTGCGTTTTTCCTTTTTTAACATCATTAGACTTCTACACACATGGAGGATAAGAGGCAAAAAGGCTTATCAGTACTACACAGTTGTGGTAAAGACTGGGATTCCTTCCCCAGAATTTATTCTCCAGAGCTTTTGCTAAGGAGTTATTAACCTCTACCTGTGCAAAGCCTAGCCTGCACCTGAAGACTAGTGAAGGCATAGTTAATTACATTGAGCTCTGCAGGAAACGGTATGCTCAACCAAAACAGAAATCAGGGTATAAAAAGTCACCAGGGTATAGCAAAAGAGTGTGGAGCACAGAGTACCTTGTATCTATTACAGAAGTTGAATTTTCAGCTTCTAGCCTTCGAAAAACATGAGGGAGCTGGACCACAACATGGCTGATGGAGCCACTGAGCAGGACATTGCGAACAGCCACCTGTGAGAAGAAAGCAGGATGCTCAGAAAAGCAGCACTTCAGAGGCAGCCCCACTCCAGCCAGCTCTCTGCTCATAACTCACATCTGAAAGCAGCACACAAGGCTGCTTTTAGGAAGGCTCCAACACAAAAACAGATGCACATACACACGCACCAGACCTGCTAAATATGTACAACCACTGCTTCTGCTCTGACTTCCATATATTTGAAAACTAAGATATTCACTTTTCCTGTTTCTTTCAAAGTAATAGCAGTTTGTGCTTCTTATACAGTAGGAGGAAAAAAAAAGAAAAAGGGAGCAGGCAAACCCCCAGTTTAACAACAAAATTAGTAACACAGGATAACTTTTTTGTATCAAATTAAGAAAAAATAAAATCATGTTTCTGAGATGAAACAGTTCCCCATGAACGAAAAGGATCAAATAAGTATCAATTCAAAATAAATCAAAGTATTATACTCATCAAATAAGTATAATAAGTATAAGAAGAGGAGCTCTTCTTGCCTTTGGCACAGTGTTAGACTTTGTCACGTGGCACATGGAGGTTCAGACTGAAATACTCAGGTAATGGCAGTGACCAGGACACGGGCAGCCTTTCCACAACAGAGTTACGGAATTTTCCCATACACTGGGAACTGGTTTTCTGTTCCTCTCCCCATTTAACACCAGCATTTCAAACACAGCTTTCAGCTCATCTCTGACCTCACCTGCCCCACATAATTGAAGCAGTGTTTGTTGAAGATGGAGTTAATCTGGGGATCCTGAAGGGCACTGAACAGCAGCGTCTGGCGGTAGAACTTGGACCAGTTATTGAGATTCAGCATTCGCACTCGGGAGAAGTCTACCCCGTGGGAATCCAGAGGCAGCAGGTTGATGTGCTTCATTAGGTGCTACATGGAGAGATGGAAACACATTGTTACAGACACCTCTGCACCCAGACTGCATGAGCCTTAACTGCAGTGAGGAAGCAGGCACGGAGAAGCAGGACAGCACAGAATACAAAATGGTAGGGATCTAGAATTCACTGACCACAGCAGGGGAAATTTACTTCATTTCCTGCCACAGAACTGAAAGCTACCATCTCTTTAGTCATTGGTAACCTTTGCTTCCAATCTTCTCCCATGGGGCAAGTATCATGATTTTTGAGATTTAAGACACATTTTCCGAGCTAAGAGAAGCTCAAGTGCAGTTCCCATCATTCAGGGAGAGTTTGGGTGCAAGTGAAGAAATTCAGCTCATTTTAGCCTCACTGAGTGAAGCGTATGACTGGCACTGCAGGCACTGCTCAGGAGGCAGTTGCACCCAAAGGAAAAAACAGGAAACAGGCTTCAAGACAGATCCTGTAGATATCCAGTAGGCTGATGTGCCTTTCCTGGGACTCCCAAAGAAACAAGGCACATTTCAGACTCCTCCAAAATATACAGGTAAACATCAGGCTGTCAAAACACATGATCCAGGTACTTCAAAGATTTTTTGAAGTGGAACCCACCCCTCCCCCCCCTCCAACTTGTCAACCTTGAAAACTTTTATTAACCAAAAGCCAAGAAGCATGGGTACTACTGCATACTGCAGTATTTTCATTATGTGTACAGGAAAATCCTTTAACTTCAGACACATTTAATGCTTTGGCTCCACTGACTCTGGAGATACAAACACCAGCTCCTACTTCTCTGTGGAGGAATGTGAATTGGGCTGTACAGATTCCTCACATGGCTGCAAACTGAGTGAGACACAGGGCAGTCAGACAGCTGACATATTTTGTCCCAGATGTGATGAAAGGAATCATCATTATCTCACCCTGCAAGATAATTAAAACTGTCAAAAAAAAAAAAGCTCTGATGGAATATGCCACTAAAACACCAAAGGCTAAGATTTATAGGGAACAGGTGCTGAATACTACCCAAAATCTGAATAAAGAATATTCTTAGTATAGGGAAAATATCAGGGTGGAGGGAGGAGAAGGAACAATTATATACATCTGGAATTGAATTGGTAAAAAAAATAAAACAAACTGTTCACTGCCAAAACTAAGTTACATCAGACTAAAGAGGCACAGTACAGCACAAAAAGTAATACATACGGAAAACGCACCAGAACGTGTTCCCAATTCTGCATCAGGAAAATATCTGCTTGATCAATTATGAGAATTTCTATTGATGATAGGAAATCAAAATCTCTTTTCTTCTCTCCCTCTGCACCAATAATAGTTCTCAGACCCAGGGGAGAAGCAATGATGATATCCGATGAGTAAAATGGTGCATAGAGTCTCATACTCTTCTGAAGAATTGCAACCCCTGTCCAACAACAATCAACAGCATTTTCTTAGTTAACCATTTTCTTCCAGCAGGCTCTGTAATAGTAACTCCTTGTGTCTTCTTCCCCATAACACATACTAATTATGTGTATACTAATTACAGCTGGACAAAACCAGTATGTCTGAAATTCTTTCCCTGATACCCATCCCATCCCCTTTTGACAAGCATTTGGCAGTTTTTCATGAAGTTCAGCAAACTCTTTCAGTACTACTTTTTTCCAGATTTTTCATAGCCTGGGCAACATATTTTAAATGAAACACATTTTTTGTGATCTTCTGCTAAAAAGGGGGTTGAGGGAGGTAAAGCACTTAAGGGGAAAAAAAATTAAAAAGGGAGAAATCATTAACTATTCCCTTCTCCCTAAATCCTAGACTTTGGTCTCTGCCATGAGGTACTACAGTATTTGCTACTTTTATCTGTCATGAAAGATTCAGTGTGGACCTCAGCTACAAACTGCCTTTATTCCCATGGCCATGAGTCCTACTAAAACACAAGGAAAATGTTCTTAATGTGACAACAACTGCAAGTGTCACCAGTCTTGCACCTTCCCTAGCATTGCTCCTCACACCACATGTTATGGTGCACATGCTGAACAGGCTTATGCATCACCTCTCATGTTATAGAAAGAAAAAGGAAGGAATCAAAGGTGTTTGTTACCTGTGCCTTAAATACATAACAACATTGCCAGGACTTGTTTTCTGATCTTAAAAAATCAGTTAGTCCAGGCTGTATTGAAACCATCTGCTACATTCTGCCCCAAAAAGGGGTTTCTTGAAATTCTCTCCCTCTGTGTGAAGCCAACTACCCTGGGCACAGCTGAAGACACTTGCAAGAATTTTACAGATATCAGCAGGGACCCCCCTCCTGCTATCTATTTTAACCCAATTATAGCAATGGGGAGGGGAGATCACAACTGTTTTAATGTCCTGGAAAATGTCACTGTTCACAGCATATACACAGCTTAGTAACATCAGGAAGGTTTTCTTCCACAGGAAAATACAGAAAGGTGCTTTTAATACAGCATAACAATTGTGTTTTATATTAGATGCAGAAGTTCCAGGGTGTAAGGCACAGTAAGAAAGAATAATTATTCATCTTCTATGATTTGCTTCTGCAAGTAACAGCACTGAAAGTTTCTTCAAGCATTTCTTCACACCTAACAAGTGGGTCAAGCAGCCTGGGGTATGGGAGAGGACTGAAAGATGCTTTCAGCCAGAAAGATATTCACTGGGGAAGGAAGAAAGACTGAGTGGGATCTGCTTGCATATTCCACTGTCATCAAATCTCTTGGGATGCCAATTTATCTTTCAAGGGACAGTGATTTCAAAAGCTTCTGATCTGTCAAGTTGAGTTAGAAAAACTGCCTACTCACTCTGGCAATTCCAGGAACCAAGTTACTAGCTAATTCTCTGCACACCGAGTTACTCAAACAGCATGAGATTACAATATTATGAAACAGTCTTAAAACTTGCTGCTTGTCCAACAGTGCAACTTGCTGGGTACCCCTTTGATTTCAGGAAAGCCTTAGGCAGCCCCGTAGAAAACCACTTTGTTTAGTACTGAGCTTTAGTTTTGTTCTAATCATTGCTGATTACAAGAGATCATGAATAGGCTAATTAGACCCAAAAGATATGGGTTAGGCTGCATGATCATGGCCATCCTCTTTAAAATCAAGTGTGAATAGTCCTGCTACAATAAACCAATCATTGAATTCAGTGATTTTGATCTTGACACAAAAAATCATTACTTTTGTTTTTTCTCTTCCTTTCTTTTCCAGTTTTGACAAGGCAAGAAAGGTTTTCATGAAAATCCAAGTTGCCTGTCTAAAACTAGCATGAACATTGTAGAACCTACATTCTGACCAATACCTCCAGTCGGGGTAGCTCCTAGACATTTAGGAACAACTTGTTACTTCTCGGTTCTTTACCAGACAAAAATCATCTGTTCAGTTGGTCATTACCAATTCTGAAGTGGTCATCAATGTTGCCAGCAAAGACAGCTTCATAGTCTTCAGGCCTTTTCAGGCTGGGGGGCTTCTCTTCTGGGTCAAAACCAAACTCCCCTTTGAAGCGCTTTTTATTACTTACATCTATTTTTTTTTTGTCATTCACTTCAAGAAGACTGATGAAAATATGGACAATTCTCAAAGCGCTCTCCCTGAATGGCACCACCATCAGTACCTGTGTAGATTTAGTTACAAAAGAATAATCCTTAAAATAGGAACACTCAAGAGTTAATTGTAGGTTAAGTAGTTCTTTTACTCAGATCTGCCCCCAGGGGCATCCCAACAATCAAAACAAAACAATCCTGACATGCATCAAGGAGGGAGGATGTGCTGGGACACAGTGTGCTCATCAATAGGCACTGGCCAGCAGCCCAGTTTGGTTCCCCATGTCACACCCAGGGTACCATTACAGGGATGTGGAAAACAAAGTACATTCTCCTGTTCTCCCTATCCCCCCAGACAAGCAGAAGCTGCCACAATACACAGAGAAGGTCAAAAGTTAGCTGCTGGATGGGGGGCAACAGCCTCTGCACAGCACTCTGAAATACAGACACTGGAGAGTCAACACAGAAACCAAAAGCATTTGCCAGGATGTGCAGCAAACACTGGAACCTAACTTTGAAACTGTTCAACAGGCAGCTGGCACCACCAACTAGGCTGACCCCATTTGAAGCCACCAGGTTATCCATGAGAGTGTGCTCTCAGAATCCAGGGAGCCTGGGTTTGAAGCCTGCTCCACCAACTATTACAGGTGACCACAGGACTGGGATTCCCTGAAGTCTCACAGGTACAGGAAGATCCTTCCATACAGGAGAGTCCATAAGGACAAAAAAATCCATGGGATATCCCACACTGGGTGACAGCCTACTCTAGCTGCACTAACACCAAAGGTCAGTGTGGAGGCACCTTTTTGTTCTGGTAGTGTTAGAAACAGAGGCAGGAAAAGGCAACATATCAGTCTGTAGTGATAGGGGGGGCAAAGAAAAAGAGAAGTCAAACACACAGCTCAGCACAGAAACAGGCTGGCTAACACCCCTGTGCTCACTGCTTCTGGCAGGGTATTTGCCCTGGCCCCAGCAGAAGACTTCCAGGCACAATAAAGGGCTGTGGAAAGTTACAGGCCCAGGGACAAGTCATGTGAGATAGCAGGAAAAGAAATCCTTCTGGATAAATTACCAGTATGTTTATACAGCCTGAGCAGACAGTCAGGGTGGGGATGGGGGAATCACATCAAGAAATCTCTTACCTTAGGTCTAGTTAGACCTTGATCCCTGTATTCATCATTAGCAGCTCCTGGCTTTTGGTCTCTTCGTTTGGCATTGTTACTGAGCACCTGGGCATTTGCCTTCAGAACATGGTTCAAGGCATGCAAGCAGTAAGCATGTCGGATTTCTTCTCCATTTGTCAGAGCATTTCTCTCTGGGTAGAACAAGTCCCTGTATGTACTCATGATACAGAAGAGCTCTCTTTGTAACGGGGTAAAAGAGGCATCGCCTGGTTTGTTCATTGAGGACAGAAATTGTTTATTCACTTTTGGCCAAGTGGATTCTAAAGGCTTGTGAAGATGAAGCTGTTTCATATCAACTTCTTTGTCTGCTTTCAAAGTTTTATGTTCCAAAGTGGAAGAAAAAGTTAGTTGGCCCAGCCTCGGCCACTGAAAAGAAAAAAAACAAACACAAAGAGGAGTCATTTGCACCAAACTTAGTACACTTAAAAGCACATCACCACAGCTGGCAGTTTAAGCAAAGTAATGACATTTTGAGAAATCATCCTTTCATAATACTAGTTGAAATAGACTTTTCAATATTCAATCTCTTCCTTGGAGTCTACCATGGAGATAACACTAAACTTGAGCTCAGTAGATATGAATGCAGTGATGTGCCTGTAACTGTCCTCATTTTATAGATGAGAAAACCAAGGAAGAGGAAGGGTGTCACTTCTGCCTTGCCCATCCAGCCAATCAGTGGATGAGAATCAGGGATGAGAATCCTGGAATCTGGCTACACTTATAGATCAGCTGCACTGAGGTATGCACTTTGTTTAAAGATGAAACTGAAACCCCATTAGGGACTAAACCCTGAAGTTGTGAATCAGTTGCTAGAGGCAGTCTCGCTAGGAGTCTGTCTGATTTTGAGGACCAAAGCTCTCAAGTATATTGGGGGAAACTCTATAAACTTTAAGCCATCTGCTATGGGATTGTCCCTCCCTATCTCCATAAAGTAGCTACACCAAGATCACCAAAATACATCATGCACTGCTTCAGATGGCATTGGTATTTTTGGCTACCATATTGCAAAGAAGAAAAAAATTTAAAATCACAGCTTTCTTTCTTTCTGACTAACCACTGGATACCTTCCAAAGAATGTCACCCAGCATATGGCTGACCAGAATGCAAGGCAACCCTCCAAAACAAAAATCCCATGAGAAAAAGTTCGGAAGCAAAGGTTTGTCTAAAAATTAGCATTCTGAAAACCAATATTCCCTCTCAGGAAATGAGGCTGTTTTCTAGTACTCCAATTTACCTAATTATTTCCAGCATTAATAAAGTTAAGCATTAAAATCTTCTTTACTGGCTTGTAAATGTGTAGAGAGACACAGCCACCTTGAAGCAAGCACGTGACTGGGTATCTCAAGTACTTTTAAGACTGCACATGGTCACCTCACAAGTTCAGTTGTGAAGGACACCCCTGGCATTGTGCTGGACCTCTCAGAAACCAGTCCTGTTTCCACCTAGGGACAAGAGTACTAAAACTGTGGGTTTGGGACTACAGATCAAACTCTAAAACTATGTTTTTCAGATGTGTTGCCATATGCCTACATAACAGCAGATTTTAGATTTCAACTCTCGCTTAGCACTAAGTGAGGAAAACACTTCAGCAAGAACACAGTGACAAAATCTTGACAATTCTAGTGCCAACAGCTAATAATAACTATTCTGAATCTACTTAACTCGTATAATAAGAGTTATTTTAATCAAGACATCTTTAGGAACACTTGTTGGCTGAAGAACACTGTTACCTTGCTTTGACTTGAAGTTTTAAGAAGCGTAGATATTTTTTCTACTTCTTTTTCTTCAAGCTCTTTGTCCATGTGCAGTTTAAATGGATCTATTTATAACAAAACCAAGAAAATATCCTGAGAACTGCAGCTGATATTGGAATCAGGTTTCAAAATGAATTTGCAAATAAGATGAACAGTTTCCATGCTGGCCAACAACACAGTGAAAACTCGTTATTTCAAAGCACTTGGAGATGAGAGAAAAGATGTCAAACTCTCTCTACAAGAACAGAAAGAACAGATTTGACAGATTGCTTTAAAAAAAGAAAAAGCAGCACTTATGGAAGTACCAGAACTTTCAATCACAAGACAAAAGTGGGACAGGAAAGCAATATATAGTAGAAAAGACAGTGGCAATTTTGTGCCTTAAGCTCCGACACATCCATCCTTTAAATGGGAAACAGACTGCCAATAGTAAAGACTCAAGTCAACTTACTGCCCTTAATTTATAAACAGTTCTACCCAAGGCTTTGCATCTTTAGACAGAGATGTGATTGCAGTTTGTGTTAAAGAAGAGATAGAATAGGCAGGTTTTGGGGAAGGGAGGAAAAAGTTGCCTGAAGTGAGTTGAGTGAAAGTCTGATTTATCTAATTGGCATTTCTTTTTGGAAAGGGAAGAGAGGCAAGGGACTGTAAAACCATACAATATTCAAAGACACTGTCATGCACAGGTCACATGCAAAGCTTACTTTGAAAACCAAGCCCTATAAACTCCTTGCAGCACAGCAGCATTCACTGCAGAAGGAAAACTCATTAGAGAACACTAGTGCTTGCCAAAGAATATATAGCCTACATACAAGTTATCCAGGCAAAATTTAAGGCATTTGCTAATTATGTCACTGTTGAGAGAATCTTCCCAGCAACAAAATGAACTGGGAATCATCTAACTGTAATACAGCTTCTCTCTTCAGCTGAGTTTTACCAATTCCAACAATTGTCAGACAAAGTGGAGCGAAAAATATGAAGCATTTTCATTCTAGTGACCCAAAGGACCAGAGTAGAAACCAATCCTCTTTCTGCTACCTCAGGTGACTCATTTTCTGTAAGCAACAGGAACCCACTGAAAAGTAGTGCACAGGTTGAACAAAGCCATAGGGTTACTTCGTGTGCAGCTGGAGAGCTACAGTTCTCATTAAAATGCCATGCCAACAGACTAGCTAATATTCTCATGGTAACCAGAACGAGCTGTTTTTTCTATCACATGGCCCTCTGATGCTTCCATGCATTTCATGCATCAACTGCCTCCCAGATCTCCTGTCAGCTGCTGCTCTGAGATGAGAAGCCAGCACCACTAGAGATGCTACAAACATATTTCCCTCTCTCAAGCTATGCCATCTGATATTAAAACCACAGAGCATGAAACACGAATAGAAGCTCTGCAAGTGCCAATGTGTGGCATATCACTGAACCATCACACATCTGTGCACACAGTTACTGGTACTACACGTGGTGGGATGACTCCAACACCGGAGCTCCAATCGCATCCGCGAGCGCACTGCGGCACCGAGGTTCCGGGCTACACCCTTAAAATCCATCACACAGATGTTCTCCTGATGCCTCGTGCCTTCCTGATCCTGGTGCAGTCAGACTCCTTTGCATAACCTTCAAAACTGGGAGAGCCCTGAGCATTTGTCTAAATTACTGCTGCAGCCCCAGGCTGCCCAGATCCTCCCTTCTAACTCCACTGAGTTGTGAAGGAGGGCCGCACAGGTCGGCTTTGTGATTATCTCCCGTGCTGTCTGTGCCAAGAATATCCTCTGCAGTCAAGTGCAGGCCTGCAGGGCCTTTCATCATTCAATAGCAACAGAAGATAACCTCCCCCACATCCCTTTTCTTCAGTTCCTGATATTTCAAGCTTTATTAGTCATAACAGAAAGTACACACAAATTCCAGTCCACAGGGACAACAGAAATCAAATGTTCCAGCTATGTGTCTGCATTACTGTTAAGTTTCCCATATGCACCCAGCTGAAACTCGGGCAATACAATGAATAATGTAGTGGAAGAAGCCAGAAGCCATACAGTGTATCACTTGTTTGATAATTTACACATGCTTACAGACACTCCACTAGAGGCCAACCACTAAACACAAACATACTGTGTTTTACCTTCTGAAACGGCTGGTGCAGAGCTGCTGTCTCTCTGATCTGCATTGCAACCACCACTCTCCTCTTCCATGAAATTGGTTTCCAAGCTAAATTCAGATTCGTGTTTCACATCAGTAAACTCCTCAATTGCTCCATGACTTGGGTCACAAGCAGTATCTGTGCCATCAGCCTGCTTCAGGCCAAGTGTTTGTTCTGTTGCGTCTCCAGCTGTGACTTCTTAGAAAGAGAAATGCATTATATTCTCCTGCAAAAGTTACCACCTGCAGCTACCTCTTGCTGCCTACACTCTTCCCTTTGAGATACCTTTTCTTTTTCTCCCAATACTCTGTCCAGAAAAGATAAAAGTGAGCTTTGTACTCCACAGTAAAGACGACTTCGGTCTAGCACGCCACATGTTACATGAAACACAGTGCACGTTTCCCCGGGCAAAATTAAAGAAATAACCTATCAGGGGAACACAAGCTTTAGTTTCCAAAGACCCTGAATAACCAAAAATAAAAGGTTTCCTCCTCTCTGGCAGAGTTGCTTTGCAGACTTCATGAATGAAGATGCCTCATCAAAAAGGAAGAGGTTTCCTTCCAATTTACAAACTCTCTCCTCTGCTATGAGGCAAACCTTTTCCTCCTCTCGGTGGCAGCAGCCAAGCCAGATGCTGTGTGAGAGAACAGCTTGCATCTCCCTTGAGTGGCTGAGAACCCCTGGTATGCTGCTCCATGTGGATTTCCTCTGTGCTGCCGCACAAACAACATCTGAGGAAGTCTGACAGAAAAGGAGCACAGCTACCTTCTCCCTTGCTAAATCCTTCAGCAGCTTGCTGCTCCCACCCACACAGAGGCTATGGAGCAAAGCACTCTCCAAGCCAGAAGAGCACTCAGCCAACAAGCCAGTCTACACCAGGTTCCTAGGTAAATTATTTGAAATTTCTAACTGAAGCAACATTTACCAAAACACAGGAAAAAAAGCTACCTTCTTCCTGGTCTGGTGCATCATTCTCATCCTCTTCACCTCCATCTGCTTCTCCAGTCTCCTGGGACCCATCACTGTCCAGTTCTATCTCACTCGCTCCAGCTTCTTCAGATTCACTTTCATCTTCCTCTTCCTCAGTCTCAGACTCAGACTCAGGAGAGGTCTTCAGGGTAGCCAGGAGCTTGTGATACACAGAGATCTGTTCCACTTCAGTCTCTGAATCACTTTCTGCACTCGACTTATCAGAATTCTCAGACTGGAAGAGAAAACGCAAACATAAAAGCAGTATCAGTAATACTCTATTAGGCAGCAGGCAAATACCCTTGCTTCTAATTCCCATGTTAGATCTTCCCTCTCCCATCCTACCCTTAAGTAGATACAAGAGAATTTTGCAAAAATCACCATGCAAATACTTATGCTGGACACCTCTATTCAGTTTTGAAAGTATCCTGGTAGACTTAGGCTGAAGTGCCTTGTCCAGCTCTGATTTGACTTGGATCATCATAAAATTTGATTCCTTCATTCTCAGCTGAGTGAGGGCAGTTGATGTCCACAAACAGTGCATTTACTGGCACTGGATTTTCCTAAGAAAATTGCCTACAGAGTAAAAATTGTAGAAGGGTACACATACAAGGGACAGAGCTCATGAAATTTCAACGCTTCTGGCTTTCAAGAAGTTAAATTAAATAATTGACAAGAGTCTGTTAGAAACCTGGTCAGGTTTGGCTCAAACTCAGCCAGTTCTGTCGCACAAACCAACAGCAGCATGCCAGGTTATAGCCAAAATTATAGCAAAACCAGAAGTGTGAGCACAGACCCATTTATTTCTTTCTTAGCTCCTTTAGTCTAAAGTGAAAAAAAAGAGGAAAGAAAAAAATAGTAAATAGGAGATTAATGCACAAAATTGCTAAGGGAAACAAATGAACTAAAATAGATAACTTTTCTACACTGAAACTTTGAAGTATTGTTAATCTGATTATAAAGAAGGTTACCATATCCTGACTGAAAGAGAAGCAAAGCACTGCCAATGTGAAGAGGAATGAGCATTAAAATATTCGTTCAACAAAGAAAAAAACACCTCCTAACTTGTTTTATTTTAATAAACATAGTGTTGCACAACTTAAACGATGATTTAATTTTCACCTTGACTAAGTAATTTGCAAAGAAACCAGGAAAAGCTATTTTGTTTCCTGCTGCTTCTGCCCTCTCATGGTATTACAGTTATAAGCACAATTCAGAGCCACACAAAAAAAATCAGCTTTTTTTTTTTTTTCTCCTCAACATTGGTTTTCTACCAGGAACAACTTAATCAGCCTGAATAACACAGTAGTGTGAAATGCTAAGTGTTTCACTTCACTGAAATACACAAAGGTGAAAGTAGGGAAGAAATAAAAATGTATTACCAGGTCACAGATCCGAGTTGCTTCTGGTCTCCCAGACACCCTGAAAAGAAAGCACTGAAATATCATACTCTGTAAATGATATTATACACAGGATGAAAGAGAAGAGGGGAGGAAGGAATCAGTGAGTTACCTAAGTCTACTACTAAGAGTAGTTAGAAGAAAGCTTAAATCTAAAGCCTCACGTATTTCTCCCTAAGAATCAGACTCAGCACTTACCCTTTCTGTCAACGGTGAAGCCTCAAGTGTGCTCTAAGGCTGAAGTGCTCAAGTGTTAGAGCTTGTCAAGAAGTGAAATATTTTAAAGCAGAACCTGGCTCTAATCAGAAGACAAGGTTGTAAGAGCGATCTAAGCAACCTAACTACAAGGGAAGTTTGTACAACAAAGTTAACCAGAGCCAGCACCCACCTCGAGCACTGCACGCTGACCTGTGAGGTGGGGAAAAGGCAGAAACCACAGCAAAACCAGCGCTGGGTCTGCCATCCTGCAGCGAGACACCGCGCAAGCTGAGCTTAAACCTCAACTCTTAGATAAAGATGGGGAGTCCCCATCAGGAGAGAGCAGCACCGCAGAGCGTGGGGCACATCCCAGGGCTCTGCCTCCCATCCCGACCGACGCTGCTGGGAGGTCCCAGGGCCCTCACAAATGAGGCCTCAAACAGGACGTGCCCGCTGCTGGAGGCGCAAGCAGCCAAACACAACAGGGGCCCTGGCACCTTCCTCACCAGCACCTGAGCCCGCACAGCAGCACCAAACCCCGCAGCTCGGACACGCCGCTCCTTCCTCGCCAGCTGGCACGGGGCAGCAGGAGCAGGGAGCCCTTTCTGGCAGAGAAGGCCACAGCTCTGGCCACGCAAGAGCTGCAGCGCTGCCCTCGGGAGATCAGAAAGGGCTGTGGAACCAGCAGCGGGAAAGCCGGAGCGCGGGCAGGCCGAGGGTCCGTCCCGGTGCCTGAGCAGAGCCCCCTCGCTGCCTCGCCTCTTCTCCCCTCCTCTCCTCCCCCCTCCCCTCCCCTCTCCCCTTCCCACGGCAGCCTCCGGAGGTTCTTCCGAAAGCGCCCGGGCCCACATTCCCGGCTCTCTCTGCTCCGTTCGAGAATCCACGCTCACAACCTGCGGTGCAAAACTACAACTCCAACTCTCCTTCTCTCAGGAACCCGGGAAAGAATGCGAGGGGGCTCCCGGGGCTACTCGGGACAGGACCCCCGGGCAGCCGGTCCCGCGCTTCCCAGGGCGGTGGAAGCGGCTCAGCCAGGTCGGCCGAGGGGGTCGGAGCTGCCGCCCGAGACCTCCCTCCCGCCCCAGCACTCACTTGTCGTAGAAGGGGTGCTCCTCCCCGAACTCCCTCAGGTGCTTCTTCTGCCTCTTGCTCAGGCCGCGCACCGCCTCCCACCTGCCCCGCCGCTTCCCCATCCCCGGACCCCCAGCCGCACGCGTGGGGCGCTGCACCGCCCTTTACGGCAGCTGCCGTGCTGCCCCGCTGCCGTACGGCGGGGCGGGGCGGGTTCGGTAGGCCCAGAGGCGGTACCTGTGGGCCGCTGCCCTCCGGGGGTGGAGGGGGAGGGTACCGGGCATCGGGCCTCTCGCGGTTGGTTTAAGCCGCGTCTGAGGGCCGCCGGGAGAAGGAAGAGTCCGCGGACGCGGTCTTTGAGCGCGGGTGGGGCCGGCGTTGGGCGGGGGCAGCGCTCGTTGACGGGCGCGGGGTGGGCGGGATATCGGCGGGATATCGGCGGGATATCGGCGGGATATCGGCGGGATATCGGCGGGATATCGGCGGGATATCCCAAATTGTTTTAAAAATCAGCGTCCCGAAAATGCACACCGTTACCTAGAACGTGGTGTTACGCAGTTCTGCCACACAGTAACGGTGCTGGGATTAATGCAACGTGACTTCTGAGCTCTGTTTAGGTGCTGAAGCAGGAATAAGCTGAACCAATCGAACCCCAAGGACCGATCCTCTCTCTGCACACGAGGGCAACGCTGCAAATGGCAATGGTTCCTGCAGTCGCTGCCTGAGCTGCAGCATCTTCCCAAACTGCTCCATGACTGGCAGTGCCCTGCTAAAGGCTTCGTGTTTCCTGGGGAAACTGCAGTCAGGCTGGGGGAGGAGGTGGCCCAGCAGCTCTTCATGTTTAGATTGCTTTAATCTAAAAGATTCACTCAAATGCTTTAAGTGAAATCACACTTAAGTTCTGGATCTTCTAAAAACTTGCTGCTGAGTCTTACTGAACACTGCTGCAGTGAAGTTTAATGGCTTAGTGTGTATAAAGATACACAGTACCCCAGAAACCACCTCCCAGTGTGTCAAGTAAGAGACTAAATTCAAACACAACTCCTTGCTTCACAGTTCTCTGTATTCCTGATACCCTCCTGTATTCCCTGTATCACCCACGCTGATCTTTGGTAAGGAGGGGCTGTGACGGGGGTTCTGATGCAGGCTCCACATGGTACTGACACTTTCCCTCCTGTAAAGGCACACAATAGATTCCAGTTTGTGGCCACGAGAAAAAAAGAATACAAAAATTACTGGAAAACATGGTAATTCCAAATAGGATGGAGGCATGGAATATTCTGTGGGAAAACGCTTTAGCAGGTGGTGAGTGCAGCTTCCAGGCTGTCTGAACCTGAGGGCAGCCATGCTTCAGTTACGCAGGAGCCTCCAGGAGTTACTTCTGTGTGTTGCAACCCCTGTCTGCCTGTTCAGTACAACAGAAAAGATCAGTTTTAAAGATGACTCTTCCCAGGGTGGAGGAAGCTGACTTCATCCCAGTGATCCTACTGCCTGGTTTCACAAGTAGCTGCCCAGCGGACACACGTGAGCAGCAGTCATTGCCCACACACCTTGTGTAACAACACTGACTAAAATTAACTATTTACTATTTCCCACTACCAGTTGTTGATGTGGTGTTGGCAGCTGTGCTCTGCAAGAGGAAAATATTGCCAACCCTACCTCTGCCAGAAGTGAGAAAATAAGAGTTTTATTTTTATGTTGCAGTAAGTGTTGCTTATTGCCTTTGACAGTTTGGCATTGGGAGGCAGCAGGAGGAGTGTTCAAAGTGTCTCTTTGTTCAGGGCTGAACCATAAGAGCTCTGGAGCTTTTTGAGGGCTGAACTTGCACACAACTGCTAAGGTAGTGAGCACCTGTAAGCCTGTGCATGTGTATAGGTGTTAAAAACAAAAACGGGAGACTGCAGAAACTTGGTGGTGATGGTAGTAACAATACAGTCTAAGTGTTGTTTGTACACTCTTAAAAAATACTGGCTCAGTATTCCACATGATGAGATTTGTTCTGCTTTTTCATGTTGGCTTATTAAAAATGCATTAATCTTGTTCTTTTGTGATGCTCTGAATCCCAGCACTTGCTTCTGTGATTATTTATTCACACTTCTATGGGAATAGTTTTTTAGCTGCTTGCAGGATTTAGGCTTGTAGCTTAATATCTACTGTTTGCCACCGTCCTTCATCCCAAATTCAGCTTCACCCTGAAAAGCAATTATACTTCTGGGACTCCCTTTTCCCTCTCCTCCCTACACCTTGTGTGAAAAGGAGCCTGCTTGGGGAAGGCTTAACAGAAGAAACACTCCTGAGGCAGCTGCAGGCACCCCAACGTAGAGGCTGAGCAGCATACCTGGCAGGCTCAGGAAATGCTCAGGCTGGTGGAAAAGCCCCTGTTACAGCAGTGTTTCCCCTGGGAGGGGAGCAGCATGGGTAGAACATCAACCATCCCGGGACATCAGCAGCAGAGCCACCTCTGGTCAGTAGGTCCAAGCTTGTTGCCATGACCTGAGCACCTCTGGTCAGCAGTGAGAGCTGCACACGGGGCTCAGACCCCTTCTGGGCCACAGCCCTTTCCTTGCTTCGGGGGTCCAGTGGGTTGTCTGGTGGGTGGGTGCACACAGAGTCCTGCAAGTGCTCTTCCAGTCCTTCCTGCAGCAGGAGGAAGGCAAGAGAAGGAGGAAGGCAAGAGGAAGAGGAAGGCAGGAGGAAGGCATCAGGAGGAGGAGGAAGGCAGCAGGAGGAGGAGGAAGGCAGCAGGAGGAGGGGCCCTCGCCCCCCGGGGCACTGACTGCTGACTTAGCAGCCTGAATAAGCCATGGGGAAGAGATCCCCTGGAGACTCTCTCCACAGCTTTTAGTACTCTGTTCTAAATGAAACATCTACTATCTAATCATCTAGAGTTAATGTCTCCATCTGCTTACAAATTTTAAACCTAGCTGCTACCTGAATTTGCATTTCTGAAGTGAAATCGTGTAACTTCACACTATGTCCTGGTTCCAGTTGCTAGCATGACAACTTATCACCAGCAGTGTTCTTTTTAAGCTTTCCTATGCAGGAGTGTCTTTGATTATGGCAATAATATTGGAAAGCAAGCCTAGGCAAAAAGCTTCAAGTATTTGTAACCTGTTCCGATGACCTAATTCTGTCATCAGCCACAATTAAACCCAGAAGTCTGCTGCTCCTACCTGTGCATCTTCAGCACATTCATTTCTGACACATTCCAGACATGTGGTTTACAAAGCTGATTCCTTTACTTTATAGAGAACTCTGCTAATCTAAACACAATGGATTCCTCGTTGCTACCTTGCTGCCTTCGTTCTTCTGTCTCATTTCATTTATCAGTGCAGCACTCATACTTTTCTTTATCCCTGCTTTCTGCTTCTACTTTTGCCTTTTCCTTTGTGAGACACTGTTCTTTTCATTTCAGTATATGTTTTAAATGGGAATAAATACACTGATCCCACTCTTTTCTCATCCAAATGCACAAATGGAGAGGTAAACTGGCAGCCATTTTGCCATGTTACTGAAGCAGTATAAGTTACATCACTTACAGGATGTGGCATGTGGCACTTTTTTGGTGTAAGAATGATGTTATTATCTTCTAAGAGGTAACACAATCACCCTCTGAAGCTGGAGGTGGCATGCTGACCTATTGAAAGGACACTGCCACATTTAAGGTGACAGATTTTTAAAATCTATATATTCCTCCTGCTCTAATAGTAATGATCAACAAGAAATTATTCAGGCAAATATTTTTTACTTATGTGTTCCAGTTGCTTGTTATTCTTAAGCATAAGTATCTTACCTAAGAACAGAACTGCTGAGTGCTTTTGTATTAAATATCTGTTCTCAAATACCCATACTTAGCCTAATGCTCTTATTTTACCTATGAAAAACAAGTTTTAAAACTGCTTTGCCAGTTTGTTTTGTTTGGTTTTTTTGCCAGCGTGAGCTGCATTTCAAATGATAGTGTTGAAAATCAAGGTGCAGTTCAGTAAGTATTCATTCAGTAATCAATACTGATTTCAGGGAGGCATTTGACACCTTCTCCCACAGCATCCTTGGAGCTAAACTGAAGAAGTGTGGCCTGGATGATCGGGTAGTGAGGTGGATCGGGAGCTGGTTGAAGGATAGAAGCCAGAGAGTTGTAGTCAATGGGATGGAGTCTACCTGGAAGTCTGTTCCTAGTGGAGACCCTCAGGGGTCAGTACTGGGACCAGTACTATTCAATATATTTATTGAAGACCTGGGTGAGGGACCAGAGTGTTCTATCACCAAGTTTGCTGATGACAAAAAACTGGGAGGAGTGGCTGACACCCCAGAAGGCTGTGCTGCCATTCAGAGGGACCCAGACAGACTGGAGAGTTGGGCAGGGAGAAATTTAAAGTACTACAAGGGCAAGGGTAGAGTCTTACATCTGGGAAAGAACAACCCCAGGTACCAGTATAGGCTGGGGACTGAGTTGTTGGGAGAGCAGCAGAGGGGAAAGGGACCTGGGGGTGCTGGTGGATGGAAGGATGCCCATGAGCCAACAATGTGCCCTTGTGGCCAAGAAGGCCAATGGCATCCTGGGGTGCATTAGAAGGGGGGTGGTCAGTAGGTTGAGAGAGGTTCTCCTCCCCCTCTACTCTGCCCTGGTGAGGCCACATCTGGAATATTGTGTCCAGTTCCTGGCCCCTCAGTTCCAGAAGGACAGGGAACTCCTTGAAAGAGTCCAGCGCAGAACAACCAAGATTATGAAGGGAATGGAACATCTCACTGATGAGGAAAGGCTGAGGGAGCTGGGTCTCTTCAGCTTGGAGAAGAGGAGAATGAGGGGTGACCTCACCAATGTTTATAAATATGTAAAGGGTGAGTGCCAGGAGGAGGGAGTCAAGCTTTTCTCAGGGGTGACAAACAACAGGACAAGGGGCAATGGTTACAAACTGGAGCATAGGTGGTTGCATGTAAATATAAGGAAGAATTTTTTCACTGTGAGGGTAACAGCACTGGCACAGGCTGCCCAGGGAGGTTGTGGAGTCTCCTTCTCTGGAGACATTCAAAGCCCACCTGGACGTGTTCCTGTGTGACTTGCTATAGGTAATCCTGCTCTAGTAGGGAGTTTGGACTAGATGATCTTTCAAGGTCCCTTCCAACCCCTAACTTTCTGTGATTCTATGAATTCTTTTGACAATAAAATGGCTGACATGTTTACTGACACTGTAATTCCATATGCTGTGCTTACCATCATATACTGTTAATGAAAAAAAACCACTACAACATGGTATTTTTTAAGAACTACTAAGCTTACACACTGCAAAATCCCTAAGCCAAACCCACAAACATTTCTGCAGAAGCACATATAACACAGTAGATAGCTTAACAGCCTGTTAGATGTCTGCACTCCAGCTTATATGCTAGAAATAGGAAACTTAATGTGAAAAAACCAGATGAAGATACAGCACCTTCTGTGGACACCCAGAAA
Organism: Heliangelus exortis; assembly: GCF_036169615.1. NCBI lineage: Eukaryota > Metazoa > Chordata > Aves > Apodiformes > Trochilidae > Heliangelus > Heliangelus exortis. The sequence goes on along the minus strand of NC_092424.1, from coordinate 21,355,595 downwards.
AACTGATTCATTCTTCCAGGTGTTTTAAATTAGTTCCCAGATACATCCAAGCTGAGTGTGTTGAATGTGGTTTTAAGAGAGCATATAAGGCCAGGTTTTCCATACCCTCATACCCTGCACTGGGACAGCTTATGAAGTTTGAGAGTAAATTAAAAGTATAGATTTGAATGAGAAGCTAGAGAAAACAGGAAAGAAACCTATATTACTACTTTCTCTGCTTTTGGGTGGGTGCCAGCATTAGGGAAGAATTGGTCAGTTTAAAATTGATCCCGTTTGAAATACCAGAACTATTTTTTCTCCCAAGTAGTTATTGAACTAATCTTCCATTTTATCTTTTTATGTTCTCTCCTGGGATGATACAGAACAATTGTCTTCATCTGAAAACTGCATTTGATTTTAGATGGCTTTTCTGCTCTTAATCCCTTAACAGCATGATCTTCACAGGCTAAAGCAGCTCTACTCAGTTCTAGGTTGAAGCTGCTGTACATGTTTGGAGTCCAGTTGGAGTTACTTGGTTATGATGTCACTGGTGTCTCCACACTGTATATATTTTAACTTTCTCTGAGCAAAAGCTTGAACTTTTGTTCAAGTGTTCATATTATATTCATGTGCTCAGTACATAACATAAAAGAAGCAATTACTTTGAGTAGGAAACATATTCTAATACTGAAGCAAAGAAGAGTTAATATCTACAGGGCAATGAAAGTTGAGTGATAATAATGTGCTGATGTACTAAAGGCCTTGCACCAGCAGATATAATACACTGGCTGCATGGTTTTGATACCATCAAGAGGCATTTCTTTTAAGAAGAAAGAGGAACATGTCTACTTTTTATCATGTTTCTTGTAATTCAATAAATAACACTTCAAAGAAAGGCATTTTTGTTAAAAGAACTATGAATTCCAGTTGAACACTGAGACAGTAACTTTTGAGACAGTAACTTTGTTTTCAGAGGGAAGCAAACCCCAAGTCCCATAATGCTATTCTCTTACATATTCCCAAAATTTTAATTTGAAGGGACAAACACTAGACTCAGCCTGTTTTAGTGCAGTTTGATCTAAGATAATATCAGACTTGAAGAAACTGCAGCTTTATAGAACACAAAGAGCAAATCTTTTTCATGTCACACTTCCCAGGGTGTTTTTTCCTTGAACCTGCATTTTCAGTGCTCCCTGGAATAACAGATAGATAGTAATTAATTTCCTGGGATGTAGAATTCAGAGACTGTCAGGAGAGGCTTCTAAAGAAAGCAGCTTGCTGTACAGTCACATTAAAGCTAACATGACAATGAAGTTGTGGTGGTGGAATGATTATGACTAACTGTAGAAACCAAAACTGAAGTACTATTCCAGGCATGACTGATGACACCTGGCATGTCTGAGAAAAGAAAATACATGGTCTAGAGCACTTTGATAAAAGTGTTGTGAATAAATTCAGACTGCAGCTTTAAGCACCTTACCAAATGACACAAATAACTCTTCACTATTTTTTTGGTACTCAAAGATGCAATGATACAACAATTGAACCCTGGGTGCCTTGTAAATACAGAGTAATCTAGACTGTTGAAAATATCTTTAATCCATAAGTAATAGGATTCTGCCACAACTGCCTTTGAAAAGAGCCTTCCTGACAATTTTTAAATAGTTAAATGGCTGAAAAAAACCCCACCTAAGTGAATGCTTTGGATTTACTTTTAGATTATTCTACAAATTGAAAATTCTATAAACTGTCATAAATAATTTACATAATCCACTGGTCTGTGTATTTTTTGACACCTAAAGTAGGCTGACAGCTGTTAGTCACAAAGTATTTGTGGAAGTAAATCCACCTCCAGCTTACTGGCAGTCACCAAGGATTTTAAAGACTGAATGGACCTGAATGCAAGTCTTTAGCACAGTTCCTATTTAGACTGTGACAGTCTAACCACAGATGGAATGAAGAGGTTCACTGTCATCTCTGGCAGCTGATGCTTTTCATGGTACTTTTCACAATATTTGTTGCCACTCTGTGGGTTTCTGTAACAGTTTACTTGGCATCCACTTTCTATGACCCTTGGGGTAGTAATTTCTCTTACTGGCAGAGAATGCTAGACATCTACCCATACAAGCTAGAGAACAGGCATAAAATAAACAAGTCTTCTAACAGTGATGAACAGTACTTAGAAAAGCACCATTTTCTTTCTGTTAATGCAAATAGTTTGGGTTGTCTGCCTTAGCCTTTCAGTAAGGGATTTTTTAATCAAATATTTGCTCATTGGTCTGTGTTTTTGATTTCTTCTCTATTAAAGATGTTGTACAGTGCTTGGTCAGAGTATACCAGCAAGCTAGAACTGAATACAGCTCCGTGCAAAGGGGTAGAAGAAACCTGACTGGGTTTCAGAGTAGAACAGTGACTGTCCTTGAGTGCTACAGATTGCAGGGAAACCTGAACTGGGGGGAGGAAAAGACAGGTAACTGGGTTGAAGGTTTATTGTTGCCTAAGTTATATACAGTAGAACAAGCTCCCCTGGGAAGTGGTCACAGTACCAAGCCTGCCTGACTTCAGGAAGTATTTGGATGATGCTCTCAGGCACATGGTGTGATCCTGCGGGTGACCTACACAGGGACAGGAGCTGGGCTTGATGGTTCTGATGGATCCCTTCCAACTCAGCATGTTCTATATTCTATGATAGCAAAATTCCATCTAGAAAGAGCAGTAGCTTAATTGAACATTTAAAAATATGTTCTGAACAACTGACTTGGGTTAAACTTGTTTGCCTGATGGGACTAACAAAGTATCAGCCAGGGGCAAGAGCAGCAGAATGAACAATCTGTGTCCTGATTACAGGGTGACTGCAGATATTGAAATATCTGATCTTTTATATACCAGATATTGAAAGTCAAGCTTTGCTACTGCATGCTGCCAAGTCTTTTCATCAACCTTTCCTTTATAAAAAAAACAGTGCTAATGAAGTGATCCTAAGGATATAGTTCAGTTCCACATTTTAAAACCTCTCCTTCTCTCCTTAAGGGGGAACTGCCAGTTTACACATGCAGTGATGCATAGAACATCCTTAAAGAAAATATAACACAGACTTGAAAGAGGCTGTTCCTCTCATGCATCAGCTTTATTTAGCCAGATCAGCTCAGTTTTTTCCTTCATACTATACAGTGCCTGACATGACTTCAGAAAACGCTACTGTGTCTGAATACTAGGAAAGAGAGAAAGGAAGAATAACTTGGAATTGAGGAAAGCAAACACCTCAAAGGGAGAACTAGGAGGTGTCTCTTCTCATAAAAGCTTCTTGGATTAACTTCCTGTCCTGGCTTGGGCCAGAAGTGCTTAATGCAATGTAAAATCATTTACAACTTTTTACCTAATATTATCTCCTTTGATTCATGGTGAACTAACCTGCAAAGTAGTTGATCATTTTTTTAATATGTACTGTTTTCCCCTCTGAGACTAATTAGTGTCCAGCTTGACAGACTTTACACAAGAACCAACACACCCAGTTTGGAAAAGGCTGTGGCTTTTCCCATAGTGAACAAAACCACTTCATGCATGCTGTTTGTCCCATCCACATTTGTTCTACAAGCACTTTATTTAAGTTAAAGATGTAAATATGGGGAAAATTTCAAATTTGTGTTGTGATCATTGTGCTCTTCTGGTCATGAGCCATTACTAAGACTGGGAATGAGGCTACAGGAACTGCAGGAGCCTAGAGAAGTCTCAACATGCCTCAGTGTGCTCTAAGATTGTGGGTTTGACTTACTACAAGTTTGTATACAAGCTGTACATCTGGGATTCAGTTACTTCAAAGAAGGCACAGCAAAAAATGTGTAACAACCTGGCATCTCTAACACGAAACTTTACACAAAGATGAAGTGAATTTGGCAAGTATTTCAGAATTCAGAAGCCACTCAGTATCAAAAAGAGATTAAGAATTTTTATGATTTGTATTTATATAAATACAAATATATATAAAAATAAATTTTACCTTTCTACAAACATGTTATAGATGACCATACTTCTTGACCACAGAGTACAGTCAAACTTCACTGTATATCTGTTTAGTTTATGTATACTAGAGTTATGGTCAAGAATAATTCAAAGATACAAGAGTTTATACAATTAATTTGAAAAAAAATCCCTTTATTTAACAGTGGAGTCTCTCGGTAAATTAGGCTGACAGTAGCAACTAATTTCAGTAATAATGGAGCCAAGTACCTGGTGAGTTCATGACTTGACTTCAGTTTCTTCTACTTGAGGGAGGGTATCCCAAATTGGCTCCCGAATGTGTTCAGGTATTTTCTCAATCTTGGTCTAAAAAGAAAGCAAAGCAGCCATTTATTATACCAAGTAGTTATCAAATAACTCCTTTGCTTGATTTAGTCTGGTATGAGCTATCTATCAGATTAAAAATGCCACCTACTGGCGTTTTCAAGCAGTACAGCCTCTTTACAACTGAATACTTAGGAAAAATGTTGCTTCCAAACCACACACATTTCCTCTGCTGACTTTCTGAAGGCTTCAGCAGTCATTTGTATTTGCATCAGGACTTAGCCTCTTAACAGTGCATGGTGTGAGATGCAAACTTACCTTTTTTACTTCCATAGCAACCCCTTCAGGTAAGTTTCGCTGAACGTATTCCAAGTACACCGCAGCAGTACTGCTTGTTAGGTGTTTTAACTAAAACAGAAGCAACATTTTAAAATTAACTATTATTATTATTAATACGGAAAAATAAAAAAGTTTGTCCTAGCTTCTCTACTTCTTGCTACAGGACCAAACATTGTAGAAGAAGGCAACTTCCATAACACTGAACAGTGGCAGCTGAGCTATACACAACTTTCAAGCAAGTAGTTATTTTACATGGTGCATGCTGCCTGTGCTCATGTGCATCAATTATGGCAGAAGTGGTGGATCTTAACACTGCAGGTATCAGAGGAAGTTATTTACATGTTAAGCAAGAACTAGCAGCTTTTGTATGCTCTCACAGCTTTTTGTAAAACCTGCAGCTCCAGAATTCCATTGAATTATTATTTTCTAGCTTCTCCTGGATGGCAAGAGTAGTACATATGGCCTGTGGGCACCCATTTGTATGGCACTGGTGCTGGGGGACTTAGAACAGTCTCATCTTGATTAGCACTGTGCAAATATACAGTGAGACACCCAGGAGCCACAAAATGCTGGCAGTAAACCTTTCTTCTGAGAAAGTCAACCACAGCTGCATTCTAAACCATACAGAAGTCTGTTTCATCAGCCACAGAGCCAGTGGTTTGTATATGCTTCCTTCCTTACATTTCCCCCATGCAGTTTTAGTTTGCCACATGATGTCACATAGGGCAAAACTATGCATATTCAAAACTATCAGACAAGCTCACAAAGAAGAAAATGCTTAGTGGCTGGAAATGACAATGATTCAGCTGCATGTCCTTCCCTTCCTGAGAAGGCTCCTATCTCACTGATTCTCAGAAACCAAAAGCATGAAACATAAAAAGATAATTCTCATATCTACCTTAATCTTTCTTTCAGCTGTTAAGATCATGGTCAAAATCAGCCTTTTAATCCAAAAATGATATAGGCTGTACATTCAAAATAAATTGTGTTACATTTTATGTGCTTAGGTCAGCTGTTTTCTGCTATTCCCTACACTCTCATCCCCAACCCAAGTAAACAGGAAGTTTGCTATCACTCCTGAACTAACATCAATTAACAGCTTTGAATTGTACACCTAGAATATTCTTCTTTTTTTTCCACTCCTTACCTCCAAATACAGGTAATGTGTTCTCATTTCATACTGAACTCTGTGCTTCTTGTAAATGTGTACAGATTTTAAAAGTGTGAATCGTTCTATTGTCTTTGGAGGATTATGTCTGCATAAAGCACAAAAAGAAAATTTCATTTTATAACATTGCATTTTACACAAACGATGTAATACAAATTAGGTGAAAGATTATTCTGAAATCCCAGTTCTTATTTGATACTTAGAAAGATCTACAAGGAAGTACTAACACTGGCACAGTCTATTATTAACCCACACGGACATAGTTAATACTCAGATATTAACCAGCATTAGTTCAGGAAGCTGGACCACTGACAACTGTACTAAAAGTACTGCCAATATCCTTCGTGTAGTTAAAATGCACTTTCTGCTATGGCAGTGCTAAGTGTAGACCTGCTGCTGCTTTCTCAATTTATTATCTGAGAAAAAAAAACACATCAGATTACACCTGTATTTTTTTTGGAAGAAAGAAAATATTTCTCAGTGCAGAAACTGAATTACAGTAGATGATGTAAGAAACACCTGACACCACATCGCTCAGTTACTTACACTTTTTCAACAGAAATGCCAAGTTCTTTAGCTGCAAGCACTGCAAAATATTCATAGCTGTCCAACACAGCTTTATCATGGCCTTTAACTAAAAGGGACACTCTCTTGTACAGTGTTTCTGGCTCGTCTGAAATAGATACCTGCATTTACAAAGAAAGGACCAAAGTTACCACTCCATGTTCTCCTTAATTAATGCATGCACTGCATATTTTTCTAGCCTGTGCAACCCATTTGTAAAAGAGAAAAAAAAAACATGCACTGCATATTTTAGTTTATCTACAAGAGGCTGACAGTGTTACCTTGACTGACAGTTCTCACTCTTACAAGGGAAGGCAAAAGTGTGAATAGATACCTAACCTCTGAACATTTAAATAAATTTATTAATCAGAAAAAGAAAGGGAATACCAGATAAATCTAAGGAAGACAACACTAGCAAAGGCAAGAATGAAACTCATTGTTAAAGCAACTCTGATGTAGCAATATTTGCATTTTAAATTGCAGTGTGAGAATACTTGAAGTTCTCAGACTTTGCTTGGGTATGGACAGTAACTAGCATTATAGACTGTATATTACGTCCAAAACTCTCTCTTTACTCATTCAGTCAGAAGGCTGCTTTAAATGCAGCAGGCTCCCCCATGCATATTATCCTTTCTATTTATCCAGGTAAAAGTTCAAGACATTCAGTTACAAATTTATGACTTTTAGTTAGAGCTTCAACTTCTGACAGCCTGGGCTCACTGTTCATCTGAAAAGCCTTGATGTGTCCAGAAAGCACTGATTTGCCCACAGGTTTACTCCTGGGCAGCTCAGCACAGTAAATTCAGCATGCACCAGACATGGCAGGAAGGCAGGGTCTGCACTGTGGATCTAATATTGCCATAAGATTTTGGTGTGCTTGCACCTGTTGTGCATATTGAGCGTGTTTCTGATGTCCTAGCAAAATCAGGGCCTTCAGTCTATAAAAGCAAGATATCCACTACACACCTTCTTGGACTTCAACATCATCAGCCCAGGGCTCCCACTTTCCAAGCCAGAGACAAAGGCTTTCAGCTGTCTAAGCTGCAGCAGGTACTGAACTGAACTGTCTGAAACACTTACCAAAGGATTAGTCTTTGGCTCCTCTGTATTAGCCTGGGATCCAGCCAGCCGTACTCCCACCAAGTTGGAGTTTCTGGAAATGGGTAGCAGGGGTAGCATAAAATACATTGTTAAAATTGTTTTGTTTGGTTTTTTAGGGAGAGTGGAGAAGTGCAGAGAAAAAGGGCCCTTATACTTACTGAAAAAAACACTGGTTTTGCAAAATTCTGCTTGCATAACTCATAGGAAAAGCTGATCCCTGTATAAAAGAAACAGGTTATGGGGTTTTATTCCCACAACCCCAGAGTAGTCAGTTAATACAGATGTATTAAGTTTGACTTTTTACATATCAAAACATAACACATTCCTAGGCACTGATCTCCCAAACTGCTAGGTTTTCTTCATCTGAAAAACCAGAAAAACAGGAGCATGGAAATGTATTTTAGTATACAACAGAACCTAAACCATGGAACACGTTCAGGGAACAATATAATAATATGCCCCTGTTATTAACCAGGTACCCAAACAGCAATCACAAAGCATTTTTTTTAGCAGAAAGATGTATTTTATATGGCATGGGATACCATGTCTGTATATGATAATACGTTCCCTTTAGTTGCACTTTCAGAGTACAATATAGGCTTATCACTTACAAGACTAATAAAAGTAGGACTTGCTGTTGTAAAAGCAATTCCAAACAGTTTCCTACAAATGCAGAATTCCAACCTCTGAATTTAACTTTCCCATTTTTTCAGCAAAAAGTTCGTGATTTAAACATTTGTTTTTCTGAAGAGAACATTTTTAAAAAGAAATACTTCTAAGAAGTGAATTAACTATAGTCAAAGGATTACATGATTTTTCTACCTTAAAAAGGGAACGAAACTGTTAGTCAAGATGGAACATCACTGTCTCTCATACTAGAACGATCACTCCCTTCTGAATACTTTGTGGCTTGTTTTTTCCTTCCACTGCTTCTCAATTTAGCAAAGTTAGAAACTACTCGAGGATTAAAAGGAGCCAGAACTCTCATTTGCTTCAGAAAAACTCAAGGCTGCAGCAGAATGCTGAAGCAGAATTAGCTAATTATCCAGTCCCTCGATACCCTCATTTATGGGTATGGTGCTGGAGTGCTGGAGTCATAGACTAAAGAGAGAAGACAGATACTCAGTCCTTAACATCACCTACATCACCATAACATCAGTTATGTAGGTGACCGAACAATCAAAACGTAAGAAAAACAGCCAGAATTGACATTTTTCCAGGAAATATTTAGTTTCTCATGGATATGCACAGCTAACTATATGAAGCTACTGAGTTCCTAATCTTCTCCAGTTAAGTGCATAACACAATAAGCACACGTCAGCACTGAGTATTTGCCACTGTAGGTGATGATCATTCAGAGAGCTTCAAAGTTCGTGTTGGAAGCTACTTGAGCCTTAATGCCCAAAACTAAAGAAACACATCTAATGAAATTATCTTCATCTCTGTACCTTAGTTTTCGATCTCTGTAGTCAGAATACTGCCTTTATTTCATTCAGTGCAGATATAAAGCACATTAACACCATCACCTGACATAACTTCAGGGAGCAGACAGGCCCATCAGCATAAAATACTGTATTCAGTGCAGGACTTAAACTGTGCCTGCACACAACCTGACCCCTGGTGATAAATACAAGACTGTCGACTGGCAATGTAACTAAAGGTTGCATCTGTTTGGAGGGGGAGCGTTGTGTGTATGCTGGCTCTGCTACATATTCTTCTACTTCTAAATCCTTGGCCTTGTAATGCGGATTTCTATTTGCATGCAGAGATATGTACTCTCATAGCATCTTGTGCTGCGCAGTTTTGGACACAAAAATTCATTACTTATGTAATAGAGATTAATAAAACAAAACACGACTAAAACAGTAGAGTCCTATCCCCGACACTACGCTTTCCAGCCTTCCCAACATTTTATGACTGTGCGCATTATTCCCACCACATGCCATCCCTCTTTGTTACTAATTATGCAGGCATACATCCAGCCGAAAGTTTTCCTAAAATACAATTACGAGTGCTCTGCAAATGCTGACAAAATGACACGCATTCAGCAGGCAGTAAACGTTAACAGCTTCTTCCATTCTCTCAGTTAAATACATTTGATGCGTTCTTGCTGAGGGCCATGACAGGAGGCGGGGACGGCATTCCGGCTGCAGTGTCACAAAATTTTCATCAGCTCACGGAACAAAATTCCTTCTCTCCTAACGCAAAACAGCCTTGATTTCACTTGGCTGAGAGCTCTTGAAGCACTCAGGAGGAGACTGATGCCTGGAAGGCGAGCAAGCCCAGAACACAGCACATAAAAAGAGTTTAAACCTTCAGAAAATGAGCAGAAAACCTCCGACATCAGGTGTTGGCAACTTGAGGGAAAGCAATCCTCCTTCAGTAGTCAAAACCCACAAAAAAAAAAAAACCCAACCCGAACCGAAATAAAGAGTGTAAAAGCTCGGTTTTGTTGCTGTTTTTTTTTAAAGAGGAGAAGGGAGATAGGGAACGGGGCTCACACCCTGCCGCCACACACCGTACCTGACAGAGCCGCCGGCACAGCCACCCCGCCGCCATCTTCTCCCCGCCCCCGACACCCTGAGGCCCGGAAGGAGAAGCGCAGCTCCATCCGCCACCTCCATAAGGGGTCAGGACACCCATGAGCGCCCCTGCAGCCATGGCGGAGCAAGCACCCCTCTTCCAAGGCCTCTCCGGGGGGTGGGGAGACGACTTGGGAGCTCGTATGGCGCCCTTCGGCGCCATACGAGCTCCCAAGTCGTCTCCCCACCCCCGTTCCCGCCTCCCCCCACCCTCCGAGGGTTGCGCGGGGACGTCAGATTTCAGCTTCCTCTCCCTCTTAAAAACACCTCAACAGACTTAAAATAATAATGATAAAAATAAAATACATAGCCTGTTAACAAAACCCAGCCAACTATAGTTGTAATACTACAACTAATTAGTAATACTAATTTATGCCACTAAGCCATCCTGGTACACACATCCTGGAATTAAGCTGTGTGCAAGGCAAATGCTAAGAGCAGGCACCTGAAACCAGCATAGATCACAAATGTTAAGGTTTTTATTTTTATTTTGTTGCTTCCTCTTCCACCTAATATTACAGTCTGTTTTTTTTTTTTACACTAAAGAACCTAAAATATTTACAACCATCTTCTAATAAAATAACAGTTAAATATTGAAAATAAGATTTTTCTCATAAAATAGGTTTTCTGTATATACAGGTTTTACCGAAGAGGACTTAAGTTCACTATTGAACAGTTTTCCATCATCAACCATCAGCAAGAAAACAAGTTTTCTGAAATAAAACTATGTACAAATAGGCAGAACAGCATCTGTTTAACATCAGCCAACGCAACACTTAATAATGAAGTCAACGTCTGAGGCCCAAATCATGTACTGCTTAAGAAATGTGCATTTCCTTTTTTACTTTATGAATAATTTCTTTGGTTATCATTGTTTCATTGTTTTATTATCTTCTTGGCTGCACGATAAACCAGCACCCAATTAATCTTACTGAACCAGGTGTATATATGCGTATATGTATTTATATATACTAGGTTTAGCGCAGATACCTGTCTAGTTGCTGCTGAAAAAGTTCCACTGTATTTTCTTGAATATCAGAGCTGCTCTTCATAACGAAACCCACAAGTTTCTACTATTATTTCACTCTGTTCTTCAAGCAGAACTCTCCCTGACTTCAGTTATCATTTTGCTTAAACACTCAGATTTTTTCCCACCATTAACAGGGGAATCCGAAAACTTGTTGCCGTTTTCCAGCGCAGCAGCCTAATCTCAGAAAAGTCCTTAAAACTTCAGAATGATACAGCTTTGGAAGAGAAAGACCAAACTCTGCTGGGTTTTTCTAACACAGGGTCCTAAAAGCCAGTACAAGTTACTTCTCACAAAAGCCTCTACTTTGCGAACCACCAAGACTTGCACAATCTATAAAATTTATTGTCAGAGGATCTTGTTGGCAGCATACAGCTGAATGCCCAGGCTGCTGAGCCCCTGTAGAAGTAGCATGGCCCGGCAGAGACAGAACTGCTGGCGAGTGTGCTGGCTTGGGAAAGAAGGCTGCTGCCTGATCTCCTGAAACTCACATGTACAGGAATTGAGAACATCATCCCTTATGCACCAGCAGGAGTGGAATTCCACCCTGCTGATCCAAACCAACTGAAAAAAAAAGCAACAAAACCAACCACTCTGGAAGAGACCTCAAAAAACACTAAAACGACGTATGCAGGAACTTCACTAACCTGAAACTCAGAAGTGATTTCCATGTTGTTGTTTAGCATCAGAACATTCAAACATTTGACCTTAAGTAGAAAACTAGGTCATTTGGCTTCATGTATTTGGCTTTGACAGAGAAGGCACCTCTCTGCCAATGAGTCCCACTGGCTTTGAACTTGTGTGGTCTGGTTCTCCTATACAAAAGTGCCATGATTTATCCTCATTTTGCATAGATATACAAGGAAGAAAGACAGTAGAAAATAAGATTCATCATCTCTCAGATTCTGCTTACTATGTCAGGAATGTGGCAAAAAAGCCCAACAAAACAAAACCCAACCCATGAAAAAACCCAAATAACCCTGAAATCTGGAAGATCTGAAAACAGTCTTATAAAATATTCTACAAAGTTAGCAATACTCTTCTACTGTGCAAAATTCACAAGAAAGTCAGTGCTGCTACCTGTGAAAGCTCTAAAATCAGCATTCGTATTCTGTAATCAAAGGTCCACTCAACCTAACTCCAGTTCTTAGTTCTTTAATTCTGTAATACACAATTCTTCTGAGATCCTATTTAGAGAACCAAACCTAACGAAGGAGAAACAGTAATTAAACAGCAATGCCAACTCACCTTTGGAGTGTATTTTTCTAAATAAACAATATATGAATTGGATGCAATGAGGAGGACTGAAAATGTCTCAAGAATAACATTTCATGACTACAAGTAATAGCTAACATGTACTGAAGGCATATACTCCATTAATCTCTGTTCCACGGGCAAAAATGTGTCCCTGTATTTGCCTAGTAAGAGAGCCAAATTCCTGCACTGCTTGAGCATATGTTCCTAAAACCTCTGAGATGGCTATTCAACAGTGTCATTTATTGTCACAGCAAAATATATTTCCAGTGCAATCTGATTACCAAGGCAGTGCTCCTGATTCAGTGTTCCCATCAGATGATGGGAACCACAGTACAATCATCTTCTTTCTTCGGTCCTTGAATTAGGTAATTTTAAAATCAGCAGATCAAAACCTTGCTAAAATGGAAGCTCTAAAATGTACAGTGTTAACAGATGCTTTTACAAACAGCCCAACATGTATGCATTAAGGCCAGACAGAACTGAAAGTGCTGTGATAGTACAGATGATACAGTCACTCCTGTAATTATTTCACAGTTAAATCAGGTATTTTTTTGCTTCACTTTCCCTAAAATGACAGCACAAAGACAAAGAATGTAATAAGCTCCTTAAAAGAGATGACATCTAGTCTTCAGAAGATACTGGAAGCAATCCAGTAGAGGAAAAAAAAAAAAAAAAGAAAAAAAGCAAAAAAGCAAAAAAAGCATTCCACTAGAAGTGTGTGAAGATCATTCTTCTAAATGGGGTACAATGAACCTTGGAAGAGCTAAAGACTAAATATCCTGCTGGGAGAGCATCTGGAGGGAAGTGATAGCAGAACCATGAATTTCTGTAGTTAGTGGCCTCAGGAGTTACCAGCAAAATGAGCTCAGATAAAAACAACTTATAAGAATATTTGTACCAATTATTTATTTTTTCCCCAAAACACAAATTAATAATAAAATAAAAAAAAAAAAAAAAAAGGAAAAAAGCAGATTTTTTTTCTAGACCTGGATAAAAGAACTGTAATTTTCAACAGGTAGTTTACAATCAGTGGGGAATAAACTGGCAGTCCAGGTTTCCTGATTGATCCACTCAGGGTGTGCTCAGTAGCTGTCTTTATCAAACAACTTTATTTACAACTCAGCATCATCCTGCAGTAGATCTGCATCTTCATCATTCAATAGAAGGTCAGCATCCATGACTTCATTCTCTTCCATGACATCACCCAACTCCTGAACAACATCACCATCAATGTCACTGACATTTTCAACATGTTTAACCAAACCCATGTGATCCAGAGGGATCAAACTGTGCCCAACTGGCCCAGTAGTTCTTGCAATAGTGGCTGCCATTTCTGCTGCCACAGCAGCTTTCTGAGCCTTTTGCCTTTGCTGTTCTTCTTGTTGTCTGTGAGTCTTCATATGAGCATTGCGGCTTTTGATTTTGAAAAATACCCTAAAGTTTAAAGAAAAAAAAAAAATCAGATTAAAATGCATTGCTTGTGATGAAGCGAGCCAAGAGAGACTCAACAACCTATCAGTACATTTGCTTCCTTGTCCTGAAATAGAAGTCAGTGAAGTCTGCAATGCCACGGTGAGAATTTCAGACAGACTACCAGATTTATACATTTTGACAGTATCAAAATGGTTTGCTCAAGACTCTGCCAGAGGCATTTTGTAGCTCCCACACTTGCTTCAGTATCTCGGCACATCCTAGTTCTCCCCGTGCTTAATTTCACTACAATCTCACTCAATAGGGAAAAAGGAAGGAATCCCACCTTAGGATGGACAGCCTCAAACATAGAAAATACAGAATTAGTTGTGCACTGTCACATCCGAGTCTGTGATGAAGCCCGAAGCTCCACTGTCAGATGTGATTTTATGATTCTCTGTAGAAATTCAAGCACGTAAAAGGATTCAGGAAAACTGAAGTAAATACTGCAGGGGAAGCATCTAAAATGTCATGCAAACCATCCTCTGAAGGTTTTAGTGAGAGGACATGTCAGGTAAGGGGAAACTGTTGTTTTGAGACCATCAGAGCAAAACAGTTTGTCACAACACTATTAATCTGCAACGTGAACAGGCAAACGCGATGCAGTGCTGCACAGTCCCATGCACTTACATGCCACACTCCTTGCAAGGAAAAATTGTTGTTGGGTCGGTCTCACCACTCGTTGTGCTGTGGGCAGGTGAACTCTTGATGGAGCAGTACCCACTCTGCAGACCAGATTTCTGCTTAGTGCCTGGAATGGTGCATCTTGTCTTTGTCACCTGATTGGTACCCCCGTGAATGCGAGCGTGGCCATTTAGAGCTTGTCGGGAACTGAACACCTGATGGGAGTAGGGTAGCAGGAAGAAAAAAACATAAATATCAAGAAATCTGCACTGGAAGAGGAACTTCCAGCAGACAGAAGTACCCCGAATGCATACGACAGTAGGACAGCTCTAAGTGTCTAATGTGCATCAACAACCTACTTGGTCAAATAGTGATTGCTCTCAACCATATCTCATTAAAGAAACTCAGTCATAATAAAACAAACCAGTGAGCTATCCTATTATTACAGCTGGATAACAAAAAGGTAATCAGAGCTGTTACCACATAGTATTTCTTATCAGTGCAGTATCTCAGGAACCACTTTTATGTACAGATAAGCGATTTGCCTGTGTTTTGTGATGTGGGAATTAAAAGCAGACAAAATCATTTGTCCAGAGATATTCAGGAGGTATCAACGTCCAGGAATAGTCTAAAACTCTGATTTCCAAAATCACAATTCACTATCCACCACGCTACTGAAGATACCAGAGACACTTACAGCACCACAGTTTGGCATTTCACAGATGAAGGAGGACGAAGAAAGTGAAAGACTCTGAAGGGCAGGCAGATCAATAGGTCCAACAAGAGGGATAGCTGGTGGGTCAGGAGACTTCTGCATTTCTCTTTCTTCCTTTCTGTCTTCTTCAATCTCCTCATCTTCCTCTAGTACTTCCTCTTCTCCACTTGTCTGAAGTAGACAGTGCATTTCAGAAATATTAGAAATGTAGTCAAAGACTGTACTGGAGAGCAGTACATAAACAGTGCTAGAACAGACTGCTGCTTAGTCAACTCTGCTTCCATATTTCAGTATTTTTTGCCATCCCCAACGAACTACTGGTCTTGCTGGAACTACCACCCCTTAATAGACAAGCTGCAGCTTGTGAAGCTTTTCCCCCAGCTGTTAGAATGGCAAAGTACGTTATATTCAGAGTCAAACTAAAATACTTATTTAAAACAACAACCCAGATCTCTTAAGATTACCTTTAATACAGACCTTCCATGCAAAAAACTGCATTGCTAGCCTGTGCAAACAGTCTTTGTACTAGGATATTAGAGCAGCCTTTAAGATCACACACAAACACACAGGCACAGGAATAATTTATAGAGGTTTATCTGCTTCATCTATAGTAAAAGCCTTAATTGCTGGAATAGAGTTAGATAATGCACTAGGCAAAACACTTTTTCCCATTAAAGTCCAAGAATACAAAACCTTGGAGTAGATGAGGTCAAGAATGCTCATAGAGAACATGATTTAGAATTATAGAATAATTTTGGTTTGGAAGAGAGCTACATCATCTAGGTCAACCTCCTCCTCAAAACAGGACAAACAAAAATTATCAAATGTTAAACTTCTTCATATTATTCTAGACTTACCAGACATTCCTCTCTTTTTTTCTCTAAACGGGTCCTGTGTTTCCGTCCCAAACGCAAGATTTTCTTCCAGGTATAGTAGTATTCCACACACTGTGCAACTGTCTTAGACTTAACCTAGAGTTAAGCAATTGCATAAATAATCCAGTCTCAATTTTTTCCTTTAATTCAACACGATTTTAATGTTTTCCAAGAGGCGGGCTTATTTCTCAAAGATTGAAATAGAGGGCCAAAAAGACATTTTTTCTGCAACAGAATACTTGTGCAGAATATTTTTTTTTTAGTTATTGTTTTTCAATCACATTTGTGTTGACTGATTCAGCTTCAGCACCTTTCTCTGGGATTCCACAGACTAGTCAGAAAATGACTGAGAATATACTTTTGTAGCTCAAGCATACTGTACCACTGAGAAATCCAAGACTTAAGACTTAGTTCCCATAAACCCAAATGTTTTTCAACATTTGAGCCAACAAGTGAGGTATTGTTCCCTGAGACGTGTACACATTTTGTCCTTTCTGCTGCTGTGTAGCAGAACACAAAAATTAGGTCCAAACATGTCCCCTCTTCACTGACAGGTTTCAACCCTTTCTGATGCAAGGCTCAATGCCAGTGACTCAAGTACCTTTTAACAAACTGCCAGAGAACACCAAGATGGTAGTGGAGCACCATGCTTGCCCCACACATGGAATGCTGTAACTTGAATCCCAGGTGTGCAAACTTCTACATATAATAAGAGGAGGAATAGGTTGTATTCATTTACTATTGAGTGTTTTTACTGGTGCTGCAGTACCTGGGTACACTGCATGGAATACATCACTCCTAGTGGCATTCTTGTATCTACAGCTGGCCCTATGCCTGCAATAGGCTGGTCTGGCACTGGAGGGAAAGGGAAGGGGAAAAGAATGTAGCAAGTGGAAAAAAACAATTGATAGAACAGAAATAACCTTACCATTTTCTGTACAAATATGAAATCTTTGCTGTAGGTAGATAATGCCTCTTTGAACAGCCTCCTCTCTTGATGCGTCCATTTGTCAGAGCCTTAAAAACAGAGTGAATTCGTTATAAACTACAAAACCCCCATGGGAAACCTCAAGTACATGCTAGAAATTACTGCTACCCAAACACAAGTATGGCTGTGCTGACTCAGATCTCAAGTCCATCTAACCCAAATTCGGTCTCCAGTAGCAGTCACAGGCAGTTGCCTAGGAAACAGTAAGATCAGGGCAAGCAAATATAATGCCTCTCCCTAATTTTCTCTAACCTCTGACCGCTTTCAGCACAGGGGACTTCCTCAGTCTGTTGCAATTTGCTTATTTAGTAACTACCCTTGTAAGTGCTGAACAACTCTTCCTTTCAACCAATTAAACTTCTTGCACCCAAAACACCCTTTCCCAAGGAGCTACAAAGATCAGCAGACCCTCTGTTTAAAGAGCCACCTTATTTTCTTTGTTTCTTTGCTCCCAGTAGCTTCACAGGATGACCTTTACTTCTTCAATCTCAACCATCACCTCCATGCTATTCAGAATTGCATGTGCTTTGTCACTCTCACACCTCTGATCACCCTGCTGTCCCCCTCTCAACCTTTTTCAGTACTAAGCCATTTCTACAGATATGAAGGCACTGGAAAGGTATGTAACAGCCAATATTTAAGCAATCCACAGACTTGCACAGTGGCATCACCATGTTGTCTGTCCTCTTAACATTTTTTAAGTTGAGTTTTTTTTAGCAATACAGAGCTGATGCTTTCGTAAAACTATGATTATAATCCCAAGGTCTCATTCTAATTGAGAAGTATCACCACAGAACTCATAATTTTACATGTTAATCTTGTATTGCTTATTCTTCTACATGTCACTTTACATTCAGCTACACAGAAGTTCATCTATCATTTTGTTCTCCAGATGGTAACTCTTCTAAAGCCCTTTTGCAGCTCTTCACTTGCATGGCTTGAAGTAAAACACTGAAATTTCTGTGATAGAGGTCACAAGTAGATAGAGTTTGTAGCACTATGCAATACACACTGTGCTTTCTGATAATTTAATGAAGTTTTATATAAAGCTTTCAAACACTGTTATTCTGCATTTGCTTCACCAGCCTAACTGCCCATGAAAATGTGAAATAATTGAAACTGAAATGAATTTGTGCTTCCAGTATTAGTCAAACAGAAGGAACACATGATTGCTCCACTGCGTTGAAGCAGTGCCCTGCTTCTAGGAGTAGGCAACAATACATATGTTAAAGGAAGGGTATGTAAAGAAGCCAGAAAGTGAATGCCTTTGAAGAGGCTTACACTGTGAGGAGATTCTACTTCAGTCTGAGTTTCTGAAACATTTAAAACTTTATCAAAAGAAATCCCTAATATTCCTGTCAATGTTACCATTCTCCACAGAAATGCTTGCCTCTGCATTGAATTCAATTAACTTGGCCTTGGCACCATGCATGGTATCGCACTCTACAGGCTACTTATGCCTATTAAAAAATATAGAGATTTTTTTATTAACTGCAAATGTTTTGCTTTTCAGTTCCAACTCCCAGGCTCACAAGCTTAGAGCAGGTCTCTCACTGGTTCGTCAAACGCTGAAAACAAAAAAATTAACTTTTCTGCAACCAGTTTTATGCAGGCTTTTCCAGTACTGGGTGCATTAGTTATTTCCACAGAGATTTACACTGAAGCTCTCTTAAGCAACAGGGAAAGGCACTGGCTTCAAGCCACGAGTTTTATTTATTTTGTTATCACCAAAAGATCTTTTTGCTGACACACTGAACCTGCATCTTTCCCACCCTGAACCAGCACCATTCCCTTCTTACACAACGTTCCAGTCATTTGCATTTACTCTTCCTTTGGGCAGGGGTAAATAGCACTGATTCAGTGCAGGAGCATGCACTACTATGCCAAAATGTAACTTTAAAAAGTATGACAACACAAGGGAGATATTTTGAGTTTTCAGCCGGCCACTCCATCATGCTCTCCTGTCTCTGTTTCCCCCTCCTGAAAATACATAAATAATAATAATAATAATAAAGTATTCACTTCAATGACCTAATTTTATTGTATAGAGATTTCAGGCCTTACAGTTTCCTCAATAGCTGTTGTACTGGCAGAAACCCTTATAAGATTATGCGGGTTAATTGGAAGTAACCTAATTAATAGAATAAATCCTGTGTAGGAAAAGAAACAGAAGAAAAGCTGTTTTTAACTCTGGTTGCTGGGAAACCGCTCTTGCTCTTGTTAGCTTGAGGGAGATATAGAGAACGTGTATAGAGAGATATCTGCAATGCAGCAAGAATTTTGGACTTTGTAATAGAGCGATCAAATTATAAAGCTGAGCTTTCTGTATAGACATTTATTACACGTTTTGTTATATCTGCGTATTGTCTTTGCACTAATTAACTGGTAATAAGTATCTTCCACAAATTTGGGGATTTTGGGCCCAATCTGTGGTCTTCAAAGGGGCTACAACTACACCCACAGAGCCCCCCACCAGGGATGGTTTGAAATCATCACCTGCAGAATATGCTAGGTCTGATCCATACCCTACCACAGTAGATATGAGAAGTTCTGTCAGAAGCACATTATTTCAGAGATCATCTCTTCTCCAATTCTCACTGCAGTTGAACTTCAGTCCTGAGAAATTTCACTGTTCAAATGAAAGCAATTCAAGTGTTTGCAACAGCCCTATTCATGTATTAGTTACATATTCCCTTCCTCTTTCCTAGAACATCATCCTGACAGCATTAGGACAGAGAGATTACGGTGTTCTTCCAAGCAGTCCTAGGTCAGCATGCCCAGTTCTCTTGGCACACAACAAAAAAGTGTCAAATTTCACAAAATGCATCCCTCATGACTCAACAGCTGCCAAAGAGGAGCTATTTGTTTCTCCCCCCACTGGAGGGAAACACTAAGGATGAGTTTGGGTATTTTTTATTTACGGTAACAACTTAATTCTCATGAGTCAGTGCCATTCTCTGTTTCGGTCTATTCCACTTTCAAATTTGGCAGTGCCCAAGAGCTGTGATTTTTGAGTACGGAGCAGAAAGCCCAAAGTGTTAAGCCAAAGAAATGACACTTGAAGCCATTCATGAACTAGATCATGAGAAATTCCTATATGCCTTGAGTGGCTGATTATCAGCCACAAATAAACTACTATTCAAAAGCTGCTGCATGGTGCTGGTTGCTGTCTGTCAACGTAAGTTGCCAAACACATGTTGCATTCAAGAGCATTAGTAAGTAATACTTTGTCGTGTTATACTTAAATCCAGACTGGTGAGGTTTTATTTCATGCTGTGATAAAAAGAATCAGACTTCCTTTCCTGCTTAAAAAATGGGGATACACTGATGCCTACAGGTGCTACTTAACAATGTTTTGGGTCATCTCATGTGAAACAATCTCTCCTGGCTCCTCCCTGCATCACAATAAAACACTTTCTGAAACTACTTTCAAGTTGCTTCAGTAAAAACTGTTCCTCCTTCTCTGCCACACAAGCAGAAGTTTCTTATCTGCTCTGCTAATTATGTCACTCACTGAGGATGAGGCTGCTAGGATATCTCCTCATCTTCCTGCTTGCATGCCCTGGACTGCATCACACATATGATTTGGTGTCATCTCTTCAGACAAGAGACCCAGGTCAACATTCCTGGCTGACATCCTCCTCCATCCACCCCCATGTCCATCCTTTGGATTGCAAGAGAGCTGTTATCAAAGGCAATAGGCATCTCCTCCAGCCAAGCCCGAAAACCTGATCTTCAAATTTATTCACTCTTATTATCAGTTACCATCAAACATGTTTCTGTTCTTGTTCTCAGGCCAAGAGGTTAAGGAGTTGCTTTACAAAAGAGTTCTTGTTGCTTGGGAATCTTTCCAATGGGCTGCTACAGACAGGAAGAAGCTTGCTTCTATACTTACGTGGCTCAATGACTACAACTGGAAATGAGCATATGACCCTGGACATTTTTGATTGCTTGACTGACCACCAGAAGATTCTTGGCTTGTTTCCTATTGAGCCTAAACTGCAGATAAATCCTTAGGGCTTTTACATGAAAACTCCGTTCCACATGTCCGAGCAGATCTTAGCCACTGTGAAGCATTAAGTAATAACATGAAGGGCTGCAGAGGAGAGACGTTTGCCACCTATGCTCAGGTGACATAACTTAAGCCCAAGGTGGGCACTTCTGCTTCATGATGAAAATGAGGTTCTCACTGTATTTATTAAAGAAACCACCCTCCCAGACATGTTGGCTTTTTTGGCTACATCCATGTAAAGAGAGGTTCTGTATTCAGTGCTAAGACACTAGTGAGAGTTACAGCACTGCCTCTTTGGAAGGATGCTCATGATCATCATATTCACTTATGATATGATTCAGAAAAGGAGGGCAAGACAGCAGACATCTACATATCAGAAAACTAAGACCTTACTGGTAGTAAATTACAATCTACATATAGCAGATTTTTAAAAGGAGATCAACACATTTAGTTTAAGAGAGTAAAAAAATTACTCAAGGAAGTAGAACCCTACAAAGCAACATCGATATAAAGTTTCTGTACATCATCAGTCAGTTGAAGAACTACCAAACTTGTAACAAAAGGCTCCAGAAGTACCACCCAGCACTGTCCACATCATCTCTCTATTAGAGGCTGCCATCCCTGCAGCAGACAGCAGGGAGTGCAGCATGATCCCACTCTCCAACCTGCAATGCCAGCCTTGGACTCTGTAAACCAGCAGATAGAGATGGCAAGGAAACCTACCAGCATAGTGGTAATTTGCCAGAGGATGACACTTCAATCTCACTGGCTTTCTCAACAGCAGCATCTCAAGAGCAACCTAGATTAAAAGCAGAGAAAAACAGAATTAGCAAATGCAGTCAGATGCTGCATACAACTACATTATTTAGAAGACTATTTGGTATGAGGATATGAATTTATTTTCTCTTTTCTGTCATAGGAAATCACATCAAATTACTTCGAGGCCCATTAACACTGTATCTCACAGAAAAGCACCTAATGCACACCTGTCCTGCTTTAATTAGCACAAATGTGGCTATTACTTAGCAACTTCCAACTCTCCCCTCTCTTCTGATTGCCACATAAAACTAAGTTTATAGTCTTTGATTTGATATAGTGTTAATTAATACTAATATTTAATGGTTGGATTGATAGCATTAATATTTATAGTATGAAGTCTTTAAGAATATCGCTTTAGGTCAACATCTGTCAGGAATGACAGCAAGTACAGTTAATCCTCCTTTGGATCAGGGAGAGAGATGATTTGTAGATCCCTAAAAATTTTTCCCTGACAACTTCGGAAAACAGCAAATTTCACATCCTGACAGTAAGGTCAGGCACCTGTCTCAGACCCCTCAGCTACAGCTACACAAAGCTTAGGGAAACTGTGATTCAAGCTACAGAACACTGTTTTAGACAATCCTGTGAGATTCATTTCAGCCCTGCATTCTGCTGCATTTTGCTTCAAATTTGCTTTCCAGGAACTGGTGCAGGGCCTTGTCTTTCCCCAACAAAGGGCAAAATGGATGTTTTGCCCTAGTTAATAACATTCCCGTCACTGAATTAATGCAAATATTTGAAATGCATTATTTATACGAGAACTGTGTGCAATTACCTCAGAGTTCTGAACAAATAAGTAGATGTGATTGCTGCTACAAAAAAGGGTTTTTTAAGGGCTGGAAGAGGTCTAAGCTTTCTATGACCAAATATAAAGCTTGTGAAATATCGGGGCTGGAGCAAGCACTGGGAGACATTCAAAGCCCCAAGGCTATAAAGTAATCTTATCTATATGAAATATACAGTAAGCCTTCAGAGAGGCACTGCTTTGAAATTTAAATTTATTAAAGAATGAAAAGGAAAAGTCATTCCCCAAAAATGTTACAGGATGTGCAAAGCATTACTGCTAATCAATCAGAAATCTTTTTATATAACCGTATCTAAATCCATTTAATAAAGCATGCTAATTTATCTGCAGGAGAGGATTATATCTCCCGTTTCAGCTTCTTATCTTACCATAATATCTCCTTTTGCTTCAAAGAGAGAGTGCAAAGCATATTCGGAGTTAGTTCCTCCACCAGGTAACACACTGGAACAGCTCATATTTAAAAGGTCTTCCACTGTCAGAAAAAAGTCAACATTTTACTGCTAATACAGCAGCCTGCCAGTCAAACCCCCAGAGCCAAGGACTCTGTAATGCCACTGAAAGACAACATAGTTCAGGGCAGCAGCTCTCATATTCTCTTTTCCAGCACCTCATCTCCTGGTTTTAGGATCCCTTGCTGAGGAGGGGATGTGACTGGGATTTGCAGAGTGCATCGCTGGGATGGAACAGGATATTGCAGAGCCAGAGGCAGAGATTTGGCTGGGAGGCTTACACAGGTCAGTGATGTTGCTGTGTCAAGAAGGCTCCAGCCAGGGTAGAGAAACAGAAATGAACTACACTGAAAGCAGGAATGAACTTTGCTAAGGACTGGTAGAAGCTGCTGAGCCCATCACATTTCCTCTCAGTTATGGTCACAGGACAGGCCTGGAAGCCATCAGCTGCCTCTCATCTGTGATCTCTGTCTTTACCAGGCAGTTCAGCACCTAAAAAACCTCACTTCCCAGCAACCATCCTTCCCCCTTGGCTGCCAGAAAGCAGCCCATCCAGACTTCACTTCAAGTGCCACTCTGTAAGGCTGTTACTCTGAACCTGTAACATGCAGTTTTGGTCTCTTGATCTGCACTTGCAGTAATCAATACTCTTGAACATTTTGCACAGTATAGATGTAAGAAATCAGTTTCAACAGGCACAGAGTGATGGACTTCTAAAATGGCATATCATTGTACCTCTTTGTTGGAAGACTTTGTTTTCCAGGTCTGGCCATGGTTTCCAAACCAAAGTAGCCTTGTGCACATCCTTCTCCATTAACAATCTGTCTTGCAGCTCAGGAATATCAGCCTGGAATCTGGACCCAATATTGATTCGTCTGTAAAGGCAAATAAATAAATATGTATTCAGCTACATAACATGCACGAAAAACGGAAGCTACATTAGTGTTCACTTCGTTTTCAACAAAACCTTTATTACACTGGAGTGGCAGGAAATTGTGTCAAGACTGCTTTACGCCATGCTTTACTCTCAGTGGGATAAATGTTTGAATGTTAAGAATGATTCTCTTGGGGGAATTCAAACTTTCAATACCCAGCTGAAAATGTACTCAGACATCATACCTTATGGAAAACCCATGCAAGCCTAGATGGTTACTGTCTAGCAAAGTGGCTGGATGCCAAAAGCAGTAACCTCCTCTCCCATAGAGGCACTCTTCAGCAGAGAGCAGAAAGAGAAATTACTGCTGAGGGACAACACTATTAACAGATTACTCTGGGGAACCTACCAGGTAACATCTCTCCACAGTTAATATATATAAAAGCAAGAGTAGTGGATAAGCATACATTATCCTCACAGCCCTCTTCCCAACCATCACTAACGCTTTTTTTTCACCTTCAGTGCTCCCACCAAGCCTTTCCCAGCATTTCTGAGCCATGCCATCTTTGTTCCCAGTGTCCTCAGCCACCATTCAGAGCAACGCTAAACACATCCTGCCCAACGTGATTTCAGGCAGCTGAACACTACCTGCGCAGTTAAAAACACTTCAGGCCACATGCTCTAGGCTGGACCCAGTCTATACAAAAGCAGTGACAAAAGCAATACTGTTTTTTCTTACGGTTCAACAGTCTGTTCTCCTGGCCCAGGCGTCACAGGAACGACACTCCCATCAATACTATCTGAAAAAGACATTGGAGTTCGAGTGGGTAAGGGTATTTTGATGGTAACGGTATTGCTACTGATGCTCTACTGCCTAGGCTGCATCGCCACCTCCACAGTAACATCAACATTACTCCAGAATATTAAGCAAAATTACCCTTTATCAATATTTACACAGAAAAAGTCTGAACTTTTAACAGGTGACAGAAATGTAATAACTTGCAGAGGTTTCTACTGCCCTGATCACGTATAATTAAACACCTTTCCTTGTCATTAAACAACAAACACTTAAAATGAACCTCACGTCTCAAACCAGATCTCTTCCCTCCTCTTCAGAAGGCAGAGATGTAACTTGATCCTTTCTTGAGGCAGACCATGTTGAAAGATCACAGGCCTACTCGCTGGTTGGATTCCTCTATCCACTTTACACTTAACATCACCTCTATAAAATCTAATGTAAAAACCTGATAAAGATGAACTTTTCTCATGAAGACCCAGCCATAAACATGAGCACATGAAAAAATCATCTGTGGGGCAACACTAGAAGAGAATATGGTAGTATTTACTGTGCACTGCCACTCTGTGAATGTAACACTTACTGGATCGACACAGGAGCACCCGTGGAGTAGGTGTCAGTGGAGTGAGTGGCAGCTGAGTATGTGAGGTGCTATGAGATGATGTGATAACACTGCTGAAGAGACCAGAGCCTTGGCGAACCGGACTCAGCATTGGTGGTGGAGTGTAGGGGGGGAGCTCGTGTGTCCGGTCCAGCAGATGATCTCCGAGGACACGGGGAGAGCGCAGCTGACTCTGGTACAGGGTAGCACCAGAGTGGGACATGCTGAAGTTGAAGGAAGGAGGAGGTATGAAGAGAGGTTCAGGTCTGTGCCGATACTTCTTCTTGTCCTGTAAGGGTTTGAAGTCTTCTTCCAATTTTACAGCGCTTTGATGAGTTTTTTTGCAAATTTCCTAGATGAAAACATGAAGAACTTCATGTTTAAACATGCTTTGCACACAATCCCTTACAGCTCAGGGCAACAGCCACAGCAACCAGGCAGTTATTCAGGCACCACCATAATAAGCCTGGTCAGTACAGTATCTGGTGCTACACCAAAACCTCAGGGGAGTAAGGAAAACCAGGACAAATTACCCTCACCTTCCTCAGTAAGCCCTCTGGGTCAAGGTTGGGCTGAGCCACAGGTAAAGGCATGGAGTGGCTGCTGCCAGCTTTTCAAGGTTGAGGGAACGGCTCTCCCAGGCCATGAGTCTCCCACACCCTTCTTCAGCTCCACCTGAACACCCTTTTATTTGCACTTCTATTTGCACACATGCAGGCTGTTGAGAATTACTTAATTACCCAGTCACAGTTTATTAGAAACTTTACACTAGATGTTTTCCAATGCATTTATTTTGTTTGAGTAGGAAGGCAACATGAGCTCAGTGGAATTACCACAAGTACTCAGCAGCAGCAAAGGAAGAAAAATGTAATAAATTCAAATTCTTTGCCTCTTATCACTACATTCCCATCAGCTTGAGTACAGTCCAGCTGCAACAAATCTTAAGCTTAACTCTCCTCTTTCCGTGGAGGAAAAAGGGCAGGCGATGACCATTTGGGAAATTCACACCCTGAAACATTCCCAGAATTCTGGAGTTTTAATGTTAAAGAATCATCTAATGATAAATCCCTGCAGGCCACAGACGAAGCAGCCACAGAATTTGTGAAAATATGGATTTCTAGGGTTTGGGGGTGGGGTGGGAAGAAAAAGAGTCTCAGGTTGTGCTTGAAGGACACACAGAAGCTGGAAAACGAACATGATATTAAATATACTGCTTTCAGGTGTTCAGATTGTAGATCTTCTTTTGGATAAACTTGGAAAGTGGAACCAAGTTTTTGACAGATAGTGTTACTCCAGAATGTCAGCATCATCTTGTAAATTCTACTACTACAATAAAAGTAAATTACTCCAATGTATGTTTAGACAACATGTATCTTTACACCATGGGTGGTTCTTGAGAATCACATTCACCCAATAAAAACCATGTTAAAGCAGCATTAGCGCTGTCACCCTTTATCCCTTATGTTAATACATTCCAGCTTGTGGAAATGTTTTTTATTACAGGGGTCTTGTCCTCTCTGTTAGATCACGGCTGTATCCTCTCCAACAGCTGTTGACATTTTTTTCTCTCAAAAATATTAAGTTTTGGAAGAGTTTTTCTTTTGCAGGGAAAAAAAAAATGCAGCTTTACAGAGAATTTTGTTGATAAAGGATATTCGGAACAGTGAAAAGGTGAGGTATACCTATAACCAAGGACAGTCCATTATGATGGAGAGCTTTCAGTGTCCAAAAAGGATGATGGGGAAAAAAACCCTGAACTTTCAGGGAAATGAACAAACAAACAAAAACCTAGTCCTCCCTTCCCAGAAGGCCAGATCCAAGTCTTTGATCTTCTCTTTACATGTAAAAGAGCTCCTTTGTCATTAGTCCAAGCTAACTAACCAACCAAGACAACATTTTTAAAGTCCTATACACTTCCATCTCCTTTGCTGCTTCACGTACGGTATATCTTAATCTCAGTGTGGTTATGCTGACATAATAAAAATTCACATTGAATGTTAAAGGAGATCATAATATCCATTGCCTCTCAATGCAGAATCACCCTGATACTTTTCTGAAGCTCCATGAACCGTTTCTCAGTATCCAAGACTGAATGGCATCCTTGTGGGTCTTGCTGCTGTGCCTTGATAGACCCACTTTGGGTAGAACCCGATGGACCTCATTTTGGATATCATTTGACTGCTGGCTTCAGGTCACTGTCCTACAGCTTTCCTTCTGCTCTTTAATTTTACTGAATCCACGAGCTTTGGGGAAGCTCCTCTGGACAGCTCAAAGTACAGAAAGCACAGTATAAATAAATGCAACACAGCCCCAGTTCTTTAGTATTAATAAAAAAAAAAAAAAAAAAAAAAAAAAAAAAAAAAAAAAAAGGTCTCCAATGGCACAATCTCTTTATAGAAGAAGAGGAAACTGTAGATCTTTTGATCTTTGAACATTTCCAGTGCTACTGCTTATATAAAAGACAGTATCCAGAGAGGAAACTGCATAAGCTTAGTTTGCTTGGGCAATAACAGAGACAGCAAGCATAATTTTGAGTGAATGAATGTGCATTTAGCCAAACACTGGCAGATTTAATCACAGTCACTTTACATACGTTGCAGAAATACACAAGCCCAAGCCACCTACTCTGATGTCTCTGGAGAAGATCTCCCACTCAGAACTAAAGGATTCAGAAAAGACTGCCCCTTTTTCTCTTCAGAAACTAGAAACAGAAAAGAAAAATTGTACTGCTGAGTTACAAACTAGGTATTCTAAGTTACTGGCATACACAGTAAAGTGGAAGTTTATGTGTAAAACCGTTCTCTGAAAGGAGAGTAAAAGAATTTACACATTTTAAAAATTAATGTGTATGTCTGAGTGAAGGACTGGGGGAGAGAGGGGTTTTAAATACACAAGCATTATAAGGAGTTACCCGTGATGGTATATGCCATCCCCTTTTTTGGCCATGAGGAGAAGGTAAAAAAACCCAAACAAGAGTATTTCTCTGTATTACACAGATAATACCATACAGTACTTATACTCCCCAGTAATCTCTTATCATGGCGTAGCCTGCAAGCATGGATTTGAAGGAATGAGCAGCATCTATTCATACACTAAAACATGAAATAAATACTGCTTGCTCTAGGAA
Source organism: Heliangelus exortis (assembly GCF_036169615.1). NCBI lineage: Eukaryota > Metazoa > Chordata > Aves > Apodiformes > Trochilidae > Heliangelus > Heliangelus exortis. The sequence goes on along the minus strand of NC_092424.1, from coordinate 21,327,142 downwards.
CCTTTCAGAAAAACAATGGAGACGGTTCTCATATCTCATTCAAGTACTCATAATTCCTCGTGCTGCCTGACAATTTTGTTTTACGAGCAAAATGAGAGCACTAAGCACAGCTATTTTTCCTGTGCTAGAATTCTCAGTGATTAACCCTTAGATCCAACGCATGCAGAGAGAAAGGGAAAAATTACTTCATTGCGAAATTTTGAGTCAGCAAGCTTCATAAAGGCTTAGAGCACACACTGTAAGCACTGCACAGTGCTCTCCTATCTTCAACTGAAATGACGAGCACACATATCCGACTTTAAAAAACAGGAAGAAATAAAACTGCTGAATTTAAGCAATTACATAAAAACAAAGCAGCCTGAAAAAGAAAAAACAAAACCAGTAAAAAGATAATAAATCCCTTTGTTCAAGTGGCATAAAAGAGTATCACATTCCAATTTCAAATTATTTATTTTCAGCTGAGGTCTTGATTCCCCAGCAAAGGGAAAATTAGTATTTTCAAATGACTCAGAAAGAAATGCTATAAAGGCCGCAGGCCTTTTTTTTTTTTTTTTTTTTTTTTTTTGCTAGGCATCCTTAAGATGCTGGAAAATACTCTAAAATCCAATTCTTTAGAAAGTAGCAGCACTATAAGCAAAGGGATTTGACAAGCACAGCACAGTTTGTGGCAAGAAACACAGCACTCACAGAGGACGAGCAGGGGTTGGCCACTTTTGGATTGCATGGTGGAGAGTAAGTCATCTTCACAAGAACGGGCATCTCATCATCTGACACAGAGTTGGCAGGCTTGTCTTTGGCTGTGGCAGCGCTGGCAGAGGGCTGCGTGCTGGGCTCAGGTGACAGAAGCTTGACAGGGACAGACACGGGCATGACGATGGGCGCGAGGCTATCCACCTCTTTAGGCAGCGGCTGCTGGGGTGGTGGTTTCTCTCCTTCATCCTGTACAGACAATTAAAGGCTTTCAGCCCCAGGGAGGGAGGGCCACTTCTGGATCGATACAACCACACAATGTATGCACCGTGGCTGAAAAGAAGTGGCCAGGGCTGCAAAACACACAACAGCATTGCCACTTGGAGTCTTCATTTGCCTTGAACGAAGTTGGCAGGTTACTTATGACTCCTACATAAGATTCAGCCTCAGTCATAAATAACCACATTAAGCACCTGTACGAGGTAACTTGCAGGAAGGGAGATAAACATGTCCTGTTTTTATCACTATAAAGACAATTCTCCATCACACACTTAGAAACAAAGATGGTGTAACTCTAGCAGCTTTTTGCCTTTCTGTGGTATTCCCAGCTAGGACACAATTTTTAAAAAATCATGACAGAGGAAGACTGATTGACGTGGCAGGTTATTTTTATGCAGAACAATTCAAACTCGCTTTCTGGTTTGGTATTTGTTGGTATCTATGGAACTAAAACTTAGGAACTTGGGAAGAAAGCTGTCAAACATTCAACAATCCTGCTCCTTCAATTAAACACGGGAAGGCTTCCAAAAAACATCCCCTAGTCATCCAAGTAGTCCAAATGAAAATAAGGAAGACTTGGTGTTCCTGACATTTCTAATACAATAAACAAATAAGGGGAAAAAAATTTAGATGTTCCTGACACAACTTTGTAGAGTGTTTTTGTAACGTGCAGAGAAAGAAAGGGAGGGACAAATGCTGTTTTATCCTCCACCACCGCCTCTTACTTTAAAGCAAGAGTTTTGGCCTCAAACTAGCAGAATTATGTGCACTTCTTCCTACACAGGGCATGACATAAGAAAACAGTGCCGAGAAGAACAAGTTTTGACAGCAAAGCAAAGCATGGCAAAGCAAGCAAACATCAACACGGAAAGGAGAGAGCCAAATACTGAAGTAAAAAGAACTGCTACCTGTTTGAAGTTAGGAGATGCTCTTACTCCTCCGTGTGACCTCATGTGACCATTTAGAGCAGGCAAACTCTTAAACTCCTTCAAGCATACTGAACACATTAGCTTGTTCTTCACATCAGCTCTCTCAGGAAGTGTTTCTCTGTTCTGGCCACTATTTTTATTTTCATATTTTTTAGCATGGAACAGAAGAAGAGACATTAGTTTGGCATGTTCCCTTGTTGCAGAGGAAGCTTTTTAGTCAAAGAAGTCAATACAATTTTACAGCTAGGTGGTTATGAAGCCACAAGTAAGCATGGGGTGAGTGCTGTGGAATATATGGGCAATAACCTAAATTAGCTGCGCTCCAGATGAAGAAAAGGAAAATTTTGAGTAGGACATGCTGACCAAAATGTGGCACTCAGTAAGGAAAAGTCTGAGAATCCACAAGATCTATCATGACAGAACTACATTCCCCCTGCTCATGCCAGCAGTTAACAAGTATTTGGAAACAATGCCTCTACTTATAGTACACAACTGTGCCAGAGGATACCTCAGCCCTACAGAGGTGAGACCTTAAGAAAAACAGAAGATCCCTGCTGTCAAATATGCAAATCCAAACCACACATGGTCCCTTCTCTTACAAATGCAACACTGACAGCAAACTGCTCCCCTGCTTTGGTTTTTTCCTTGGTTAATTTTTTATTTATTTTTCCTTTTTTTTAAATTTATTTTTAAAGGTAAACTTTTTTTTTTTAATGCTGGGGGAGGTGGAAATTACACAAAATTAAATTCACAAAGTACAAAATTACCTTTGCTCTGGGGACAGTGGCTGCAGTCTGCCATCTGACAGTTGCACCTGCTATCAAAGGGGGAGGAAAAAGAGAAAAGAATTTTTTTCAGGAAATATTATTGAATAAATGAAGGTACTCACAGCATTACTTTTACATTTTGCATACAATTTTATTAATATCACAGGCTTCTGAGTTAAGAGCTTTACATGTCTTTACCAAATCAGTGCCTCTGTGAGCATGGCTAGTGCAAGTTTTCTTACACTTACCTGCTATCTGAAGCCTTTGCTCTGACCCAGAAGTACCTAGGGAGTTGACTAACCCTTGCTGAAGAATTAAGCCCTCAGGTGTTGAAAATTTAGCAAAAGCACTTCATTATAACTGGGTCCCTCCTGCTGTACACAGAGGGAGACCTTCCCAAAGCCTGTCTCAGGGGAGAAGTGGCAGCCCTGCACTGCAGGGGCTCTGTGCTGCTGCCTGCCTGGCCTGAAGCCAACCCAGGGATGCAGGCAGTAGAAGCCTGCACAAAGTTCCCCAAAAACATCCCAGTAACACCCACTGCTCACATCCTAACCTTTGGGCTCTCCTGCAACCATTTCATTTCCACACCTTGCTACTCATTTGCAAAACAAGTTTGTCTGAGTATGGATCTAAAATATTACCTACCTGAGGCCACGTGGCACTGGGAGAGTCTTGCCGAGGGGTTTTGTTGTTCTGATGAACTCCCGAGGGTGGCAAAAGAGTCCGATGAGGGCCAGCATTACCTACAGAATTAATCTCCTGCCGTGCAGGATCCTCTGTGGACTCTGGTGGAGTGAGGCCAACATGGGAGTTCAGAGACGGTGCTCTGCTGTCACTTGGGTATTGCTTCTGCTGCTCCTGCTGCTGCTGCTGCAGTAAACTCTGTGGGTACAAGTGCCTGTACTGTTCGTGGGGATCTTGGTAGCAATACTGAGGCACTGATCCCAACTGGATAAGCTGGACAGGATGACTTGGATCCTGAGAGTACTGGTGTGGCTCATGCATAGTCTTTGGATCGGGCTCCCTATGATACGGAGTAAGAGGCAACTGCATCTGTTGCTGCTGTTGCTGTAACTGCTGCATGACAGGTTGTGTCTGGTAATACTGAGCTATCTGCATTGGGCACTGCCGCTGCTGCCGAGCTGGCAGCTGCTGCTGCTGCTGCTGCTGCTGGATCTCCTGTACGGAGAGCCGCTGATGTCCCTGCTGCGGCTGAGCGTAGAACTGAGTCTGCTGCAAGTGCTGCATCTGCTGCGGCAGGAGCTGCTGGCACTGCATTTGTGGAACGTGCGCCTGTCCTTGCTGAAAGGCAGAATGCATCTGCATTTGAGATAAATGCTGCTGGTAGTCGTAGTACAACTGTTGGTGCTGCATGACTTGCATTTGTTGCTTTTGCTGTGTGCTTGCAAAATTCTGGTGCGTTTGCTGTGGCATGGGTTGATACCTCTGTAAGCTGGAAGTTACAGGCTGCTGCTCAACCGCTGGCTTCTGGGACAGCAGCTGCCTGAGGGCACTGTCACCAGAGTTATCCACCATCGATGACTCGGTGTGCAAAACCTGAGCCATGTTGTTGACTTGGATTCTCAGATTTTGGTTGGCAAATACTTGCGTAAAGGAGTCCAGTTTATGCAGGACCCCACTGGTAATTTTTTGTGATCGATTTTCACTGGGTTGAGAGTAAGGATATTGGTATCCATCGTGGGATTCCCCCTGCCCAAGGGGGCTCCACATTGCGCTTTGATTATTCAGATTGTTCCTCATTGGGACGTGGTTTCCTGAGCCAGAATGTGTCCAACTGGTTTGTCTAGATGCGTCCATTGACCCAAGACTTTTTGAACCTACAGGCAAAGCTATGCTGTCTCTTGAATCTTGGGGAAACTGGGGTGAGAGAGGGGATGCCTGGGGAGCATCCATAACAGGCGTTCCATAACTATGATTTAGAGATGGAATGGAGTTCATTTGGTGCTGTTGGTAGTACAAGTTCTCGTTGCTATTGGCAGTATGGTTAGTTTTATACAATTGCTGGTCCCCCATTTTTGGTCACTTTTGTTCCAAACTTACAGGCACGCGAACCATTGAAATCTCTATGAACCCTGAGATAGCTGAGTGAGGGGAGGGGAGGGGAGGGGAAAAAAGCTAGAACTACTTATAATTCAGCATGCCCATGTGCATAACAAGGACTAAGATTTCCACCAGTCTGTCAGTAATTCCAATCTCAAGACCTGCTGGTGCTTCACATCTTCAGTAAGTGGACTGCGGTGCAAATCCTACACAGATCAGTAAGTTCAGCATGCCAGGCACCTGTGGAGTAAGAGAAAGACAAGGTAAGTGCTGACTGCATGAACTGTTGCTGTTATTTGCCTCAAAAGACACCACAAAAACTCCTACTTTGAAATACATAATCAGATGCAAAATCATAGCAGCCGGGCAATTCCAGTGCAGTTAACTTTATCTCATCCCATTATCCTGCCTCGTCCCTAGCGCTCTTATAAAACCACACTGCCAACCCAAAAAAGGCTTATTCTTCAAAACTATTTTTGTCCCAAGAGTATATGAATGTTCAAGCAGTTTTAGCTGGCCCCATAATGCCCTTCCATGACAAGTTTTAGCCAGGCAGTTAATTAACAAGCCAAGTTCCCTTCCTAGTGTTACAGACTTACTGTCAGAAGCAACACACTCATTTTTCACACAAAATCAAGTACTGCTTACACCACAGGTGCCTCCACAAAGGCCTGAAAAGGCAGGTAAAATAAAACCATGGCTCTCAACAAGGTCATCTGTACTCAGATATCAGCATTGAAAAGGACATACAGAAAAGTTAATTGCAATCTGGAATTTACACAAAGCCTTTCACAGCTTTTCACATCTTCCAGGGTGTCTACACCAGGAGGCGTCCACTGATGGTATGAAAATATGTTACTGAACAATAGTGTGACAGTTAAAAAAAAATAAAATTAGCATAGTTATCCAAATGCATGTGTGCATGTAGATTTGTTTTCTCCATCAATGAAATCTGAGTAATGCTAAGACCAATCCAGACCATGCAAATCCTTTCTGATCACTCACCTTACACCAGGAGCTCTGAACTACAACTTCTCGTCTCCCCTTTCGCCCTTCCTCCTTCAGTTTGAATTATTTTAACCAAATCTATACAAAGTTCTGTCCTAAATCAGGGCAAAGGCTGCAGGCAGAAAAAACCTTTTCCATCCTAGGACAATGTACGACATAAAACCATAGATCCCAACGAAGAAGGGGCTTTCAGAGTATACACAATTTTTGTGTAAACCATCTGGAGCCATTAGCATATAGTATTTTCACATGATAAATAATGGCTGAGAGTAATTGTAAGGTTATTACTGTTTTCCAGAAACATACATTGCTTCATAGTTTCTCTGAAGACACTTGCTTCCAGATTTTTATAGATGCATAATTAAAAAAAAAGGTAGGAGTCAACAATGAATGGTCAGGCTGCCAACAAGATTTTTCAGCCACAACCCAACTTCAAAGACTTCCTATTAAAAATTATGAAGGGAAACTAAACAAAGCCTCTACAAAACATTCGAAGGGCATAAAAATAAACACTGTGTGGTATTTCACACTGAAAGACCATCAACTTTTAGAGGAAGGGATGGATTCAACACAGAAATTTACATCTCCTCTTATGCCTGCAAAGTTGAGAAGGCTCAGCCAAGGTGCTCTAAACACATCTTCCTATGAAAGCAGGGCACTGCTGTCAACATACCTTTTGTACAGGAAGTATATTCCATTTCACCTATATAACAATATTATAATTAACACAAAGTTCCTTGGCTTTGGCCCTTTCTTTTTAAAGCTTGAAGTGACGAGCATTAGTCAAAGGGCAAAAAATAATAGCTACAAACCAGTAAGGGAGAATAAGCACCTCCAGGAGACAATTAAGACTGCAAGAATTTCAGGAGTAAAGACAGTAATAGTACTTATTCATTAGGTAGCAAAATACAGGAGCTCACTATAAAAATCAATCAAGCAGCCAACCCAGACCCTGATCCCCTACTCTTCCCACAAGCCTGTACCAGCAGCCACAGATACAGGTACAAATATTTTGTGGTCAAGAGAAAAAGTACCAGCCCTTACGCATACACAAAACTCCATTTACTGAACCCTTTCCCCTGGGGGTTACCTATCACAATCCTCAGGATACTGGAAAACAGTGAAAATGGTTTTAAATCTGAGGCATTAACACAAATCTCTCTCTTCTCCTCTCTCAGAAAAAATAAAGTAATGAAAGCTCCTAGACATTTCCTCTCCACCAACTCCAGCATCCTCATCTCCAGTTTGGGAGGTGGGACATACTGCTTCCTGTTAGGTAGATTACAAAGTTAACATGAGCAGTTACACAGATGTGTCTGTGAAATCTGAAAAAATAATAATGGAATATTACACTAAAATGCCAATCAAGTCACAAAAGTACTGTGAAGTTCAGTCTCTAAGAGAATGACATTTTAAAAAAATTGTATTGCTTTCCAACATGCATTTCCACATAAAAAAAACCAAAAACAAGAAAAAAAGAGATTAAAACATTCTTTTGAAAAGCATCACTGTGCTGAAGGGAGAAAAGTGCAGTGTTTAAAAAGTATTGTTATTCTACCTGCAGGTAATATAGAAATAAACCATTGATAAGAATGATCAATACTAAACCAGTCTCTTAGATAGCAGAGGGATTTTTTTAGTACTTGAACAGTCTTATATTCAAGGGCTTGATGCACTAAGCATTTGCAATAAGCTTTAACAAAATCCTAACATTTCTTGTTGGATTAAGATCTAACAGAGTATTTCAGTGCTATTAAACAACACCATGAAGACTTTAGGGGTACCAAAGTTAGCCTTAGGCCAACTTAGAATCCACTGTCAGTGTGTCAAACAACTTCTATCTCTTTCAATTACAGGAAGAAATGGGTGCTTTTCCTCCTTTTTGTTTAGCACTCCTGCTTAAATTCCATACCTGCAATTTATCACAACAACTGCTTTAACCTACTAAATGGTTAAATCAAACAACAAAAAGCAGCAGGCGTTTTAAAGCAACAGCGGTTCTGCAGTTCTACAGTTTCTTCTTTTTCCAACAGTCATTTTTATGCTACTTAACCTATTACATTTCTGACATTACACATACATCCCAATTACAAAATCATTACAAAGAAACATGAAAACAAATGCAAAAGGACAGAAATATTTCTTTAGAAAGAGAAATACGCTACTTAAGGTTATGGATGGAATCTGGACTTGTACTAATGGGAGTCCAATTGATTTCACCAGAGACAAGGTTTTACTTCAGTTCTTTTCTCATAATTTCAGCGTGGTCCCCTGCAACTTGCACAGCTCCATTCTCCAGACTGAAAGCCAGCAGGGACGTGCCAAGCGAGCTGAAATGCCTTTACACACTCCAACTGCCTCCTTTTTCAAACACAAGCAACTGTAAGGCAATACAAGTAATAGCCTCATCTGGAAGCATGCCACAACTTAATTCTGGTAAACATGAAATGGAAGAATATTTTAATGTTATCAATCTTTAGTAACAGTGATCTGATTTCCTCCGATCTGATTTTCCTCGCCCATAAACTTTATTACTGGGGAGTCGGAAGAACTTAGAGAAGAAGACAACATGCAGTGAAATAGCAAGGAGATGGTAGTTATAAAAACCCAGTCCCAGTTCCATCACACACCACAAAACCTGCAACCTGCTTTTTAACTCAAGTAAACAACAGCTCAAGACACAGCCACACTATCACATGCCTGAATCCACATGAATTTTGGAGCAGGATATCCACTCCAAGTAAGTTGCTGCTTTCAAGTCGGGCTGGGAGTGAGCTGCAAACCCAAGTCTGAATGCCAGCAAGCTACCAGCACTGAGCTAATGGAGAGGGATGAGAAAGGGCTGCAGGAGAGTGGATGATGAAGGGAGCAGACTCATGAACAGGCTGTAAAGCTATTACAGAACTGATCTAAGCCATCTTGGTAGGCTGCATGCCTGTGTATCAAAAGGGAATTGAATCCTATGGTTTGACTAACTTATTTCACATTTCTCAGCTGTCACTTTAAGCAGAAATCTACATTTTTTGATAGATTAATTACCAGTTAGCCTGAAAAAAAGAAGACTGGGTAAGGTGGCAGATGCAAAGAAGACCTCCATGTTCAACCAGCTTCTGTGGGACAGAGCACTTGCAGCTACTCACAAGCAACAGTACCAGTGCCTGCTCTTTTGCTGGGGCTCTCTCTCCTTGTGTACCTCCTTCTGGGATGGCAACACACCAGTTAAAGCAACTTTAATGACCACTCTTAGTGGCTTAAACTTTTTTTTTTTTTTTTTTAATAACACTTAACTCAAGGCAGGCCTGCCTACAGAAATGTGTCATTGCCATGTGTGCTCCCAGCATTACAAACATACTCGAAACATGCCTTACTGTCCCTCAGTCACAGAGACTGAGACAGGGCTTTCTCAAGCGGCTTTCTTTTTGCTACTAGAATATAAACTTCATTTTTAACCACAGATAAGGTGAAATCCAAAACCAGAAGTTCTCTATTCCTTTTCCTCTGCTTCCCCCTCCCACCCCACACTTAGCTTCAGTAGAAAAAAAAACAGGATTTATCTTATTCAATTTTTAGCCTTTTTTATGAGAATGTTTTTATTGGCCTGTTTAGCTATTCAGAGATCTTCTGATAAGCTATTTCTAAATCAAGACAGCCATCATTCACATCCTCTTGCACTCGGATTTTCTTTAGGATAGACACATGTGAGTCTATCACACATACATATGTCTATCATACATACACATATGTTTAACATACAGTGTTTCCTTCCCTGATAGCCTCTGTGCTGGGCACTATCAACATATAACCACCACAAAGAACACCCTGAGAAGAGTGGCTTTGAAAACTAAGAGCACTACCTAAGTAGTAGGCAGTGCTCTTTTTTTTTTTTTTTTTTTTTAGATTTTTCTATAGATACTCTGAAGGCATCTAATATAGCAATGAAGAGAGGCAGAGATTGAAAACAAGGCTAAAAAAAGCATCAGGATCATGGTTATTTTGGTAAGAACAGGTGCCAAAATAGCAGTATTTATTTCAAGGACCAACAATAATTTTATATAGGATATTTTTTATCATGGGGACAAATGTTTTGAGTGCCAAAAACCTTTTAATCCAATCCCGGGTACAACTGCTCAGATGTTTTCTACTGTACTTCAATTTTTACTTTCTTTGAATGGCAGACATCTCAAATATATGCCCCCATCTGCAAAAAAAAACTAAGGGTGGAGTGGTTATGCAAAACTAATAACAAAAAAACCCACTTCAGTATATGAAAATATAAGCAAATAAAAAAATTATAAAAGTGAGAAGAGAATAGAAAGGCAGCAAAATGTTTAGTACACTTATTTTACAGCAAGCACAGTAAGAAAGCTATACACTCTTGAAAATGGAAAAAACAGATTAGCTGCTTTTTAATATTAATGCTGGTAATTCTTCAACAGTTACACAAATCCTTCAAAAATTATTGTTCCCTTTGCAGCTGAGCTCCTTCTGCAGTGCAGTTGGACAGGCTGCTGAGTCTCATGTGGCTGCTCATTTAAGCTGTTCCCTTTTCCACTCTTGAGAGAGACTAGAATGTCCTAATTCAGTTTAATAAAGAACACATGGGATTTTGAGGCGGGGAAAGCAACAACAGCATTGGGAGGGGAACTAAGCAATCTCTCCAATTAAGTTTTTTTTTTAAATGAAACAAAAAACAACAGTTGATCATCTCAGGAAAGTCTCTAGAAAAGGGGGAGGAGAAAAGAAGACAAACAAGCAGAAACATTTTCCTCTCCTTTTGATCTGAGTTATAAGTAGAAAATGTATTCTCAGGCACTGGTAATTTAATGAAAACTTTTTTCCCCAAAACTAACAGCATTCTGCTTATTCAAGAAGAGAAGACTGATTTCTAAATAAAGCCATTAACTCAATTTAGTTTAAGGGAGCTATAGTTCCACTAGTCTCGAGGCAACGAAGAAGGCTCCTTCAACAAATATGATTACTTTTGCTGTCAGTGAAGTGCCATTACAGTTTCAAGGTACTTTGAAGGATTCTGAGAACATTACTTCATAAAAATGGCAAATAGAAAATAATGTGATTTCACAATACTGATGAAAAATAAAAATAATTAAAAAAAAAACAAACTTTGACTAAGGCCAGAAGGGAACCTGAATTACATATTCCATAACTGAGTGACTAAAAAGCTTACAGTAAGACAGGATTAATTAAAGGGGCTGATCATCTGTGATAAAAACATAATGATTTTTTTAATATTCAACAACACATTACTGCATATTTGATCAAGGCTGAATCTGACTATGAAAACTGATTTGAAATCTCTTCAGCCAGTCTAAGTTTACTGGCTGCTTAGATGAAACAAGCTGTAGTACATTCTGTCGAGTCCTGCATCAAGGGCAATGCACTCATACACTTCCTGGAAAATAAACATGTCCTATTATCAAATTTGCCCTCAAATTCGTATTTTAGTTTCTCTCTATTACTGAACTGAGTGATCTGTTTCTCCCCACCAATATCCTAGTTCTGCCAACATGACAAGACTAAAGCACGAGGGTCTTTGAGCAGAGAGGTTAGACCTTGCCCCCTTATTGGGCTGCATAACAGTCTCCAGTCACCTCTGTTGATTTGGGGGGGGAGGGGAAATTTTTATGCCTTTCCACTCAAACATCAATCCATCAGCTCTTGTTGTGAACACAGCCATGATAAGAACACAGTTTTCATAGAAGGTGGGCATCCTCCTAATACACTTAAACACTTTCTTCCTGACTACAATGTTTACAGTGTTTATGCTCTGAAGCCTATAATGTGATGATCGTTTTCTGCAACTGCAAATGCTGTGAAACAGCAAGATTTGTGAAAACAGGGGAAAAGGAAACATCCTGAGACAGATAAACAATTTAAAAAACAGGCAGAAGTGGTAGAGAGGGAACAGCTACTTTGAGCCCAGTGTCTGCCCCAGAGGAGACTTGAGTTTTCAGACGTGCAGCTGGAAGACCCTCTGAAAAGTCAATCCCTCTAAAATACCTCATGTTGGTACCTAGCAATGAAGCCAAGTAAAATCTAATGGCTATGCAGAACTGAGGACCATGGTTGCTTCCTTTGTTTCTGTTTTTGTGTGTGTGTTTTGTTGTTTTCTTTTTGCTTTGATTTACTTTTGTTGGGAGGGGGAAAGTTTGGTTTTGCTTGTTTGTTTTTCTTGTTTGTTTTTAAGGGGCAGGGATGGTGGTTGGGTTGTTATTGGCTTTGTTTTGTTTTGTTTTTACATTAAGGTAATGTCCATTTTGTTTGTGTGAGACAATATAAGCAAGACAGAACTTTCAGGAAGATTTAGTGCCAGACCTTCTGGGGTACATAATGTTTTACAGGACACAACACCAAGACATAACATTTGAGAAGTCCATCAAGTCCACAGAAACCTAGAAATCCAAATTCTGGAAAACAGTCAGAAAGCCCTGAGCCTTATTAAACAAGCCAGCCTCATAAAAAGTGGACACATGTTCCTGAACCATTACCTGATTTTTGAGTATTTCTGAGACTCCTGTATCTTGCTGTACTGTCTTCGCCATAACACTTCATGCTGCTTTCATTCTGTGATCTCGAAGTGATGTATCTAAACATAAAACAGTAGAATTTTCTTCCCCCACACGATCACATATCACCAGTTTGCCTCAAACCATGAGGAGACCTGCAAGAATAAGCTTCCTGCTGTAACACACCCAGATTTTGACTTCTATTCAATGCACTACCTCCATGCTTGTCTGTTCAAGTCACTATTGCAGAGGACATCTACCAGCAGCATAACTCCCTTAAAGAGCAACAAAGAACCTCTTTCCCAGATCAATGAGAGGCTGCTCCATTGTCAAATCTCTAGGACTGATACATGCATGATACTTCAAACTATAGACTATAAAATAATACTATACTCAAACTAGTTCAAACTATAATGTGAGTAAAGTCATCTTCTCACTCAGCTTGGTGCCTACTGCAAAATAGGAAATGGTCACACAATAAAGCAAAAAACAAAAAAAAAAGACTGTGCCTCTACTACAGAGATTGTAAAGATCTCACAGCATCTTATGCTGCTTCAACAGAACCCAAAGACAGGCTGGATACTCTTGTGGAGAGATTTTCTGACCCAGAGCCTGCAAACTACATGATGAGCATCAGACAAACATGAGAAAGTACAGAAATCAGGAAGGGAGGGATTAATGAAAGTCAAAGGTGCGGGAGATACAATCAGGTTGTCACTCAGCAGAGAACAGATATCTAGACAAGGCATCTTAAATTATTTAAATGAAAACAACACACTGGGTTTTACACATGCTGCTGCCAAGATGGCTTCTAGGGAAGGCCTTGAACAAAACAAGCCTGGAAGCGTAAGGTGCAATTCACAGCTCAATGGGAAACTCCCCATTTGCATTGAGTCCTGCCAGGTTTTGCAAGACATTCTGGCCATGAAAAGAAAGCATTTAAACTACTTGTGGGAGAAGGGAAGAGATACCCTCAGTGACCTCAATCATCATTTTCCTCCTCTCACATCACGATAGATTCACTTGTTTTATTTAATTCTTCTGCAAAAACCCTCTTACAGTAGGTCCCAAGTGCTGTGACACTACTACCTATAGCAATAGGAAATCCCCCAAATCCAGCAGCTCCTCGCACAGAACAAGTCCGGCAAGATGGGGGAGACAAACCCAAGCAGCTCTCTCATCCTGCCCAGCTCCAGCCTCTGCATCACCCTTCTCTTTCCCTTAACTCACATGAAAACAGACAGGTCCACAGCACAATCCAGCCACCCCATCAAAACACATGCCACAGGAGACATTTAATCTGCCCAAAACATCTTTCTTCAACAGAACACCTCAGCTAATAGTAAATGCTACTAGCATTCCAAGAGGAATGGATTTTGCTGGATCCAAATGAGGTTTTGTTTACAATATTACATTGATTCTCAGTAACTAAAACCTGTGTGCATCCATTTCTTGGTACAAATGTGAGCTGAAATGCTACAAATCTCCCCAAAACCAAACTGTTACATGCTTGCAACCTATCGCAGATAGCTTTTCTCAGCAAATCCATGAATTTGCCTCTTCACTGGAATAAGTCAGGTTCTAATAAGCCCACATGGACTTTGTGCTTTACCTAAATTGGTTTTTTGTACTGGTATTTAACACCTTTGGATCTGTAACAGGCACATTGAATCTTCTAGATGACTGACAGGAATCTACCATCGCTTTTTGCTTATAACAGGAAATATTCAGAGACACATGGAAAACCCAAGGTTAATGTAAATGGAGCCAAAAGAGATAAAAATGTTTAATTTGGTTTTTTTGTTTGGTTTTTTTTTCCCAGTTTAATGCAGCTGCTTAGAACTTGCCAAGATGTTTAGATTTCATTACAAAAATAACTGCTATTACATGAGCAGTGACCAAAGTACCTAGTTTTGCTTTCTTTTTCATTTATCCATCTGCTCCAGAACATTGAGCTTTGTTATTAAACCTAAAAATCCTAAGCTATTCTGCAGACAAACCATCTCTGACAGCTTCCTACAAAAGCCAGGCCAGTGGACACAGGAAAAAACAACAAGAGGAATGCCCAGGAAACCCCCCTCCTGTTTTTCTTATTTGTAATGGCTGCTTTTCTCACTATATCTTATCATCAGAACTACAATGCCACCCATATTGTTGGATGTAAATCAGCAGATATACATGAAGCTCTCACACAGTCCAATGTAATTAATGCAGGACAAAACACTTCAAAAGTACATAAAGTTCACAATTAGGTTTTAATTCCTTTAATTAAATTTTAGTCATAATCTTTAAGTTTAGATTAAAATGCAATCTAACTTCACATTCTTTTGCCATATTCTTCAGTTTTGCTCCCACCCCAGTCCCTCGATTCTGCATATAATTGAAGCACAGTAGGCAGAAGCTGAGAAGTGAAGCCTATAGCTATGCTTACAAATTAAGAGCTAAGTCAGAGATCAGCTATCCCCCCCCCCCAAAATATAAATTTTTGTTATTCTCTCTTCATTAGGATTGATGACGCTGCTGGAAAATAAGGAGAACATAAGACCTTTAATGGGAACGTAAAGCACAGATGAATTAGCAGAAAGAGAATGCAGCTAAATCAATTTCTCATCTCAAGATAGTAATGGAGGCAATTTCTTGAACTTTACTATGCTTGCAAAATATTGATCAGCAAAGCTTCACACTGAAAGTTAAACCAGGTATTCTTTCAGGGATAAAAATGGAGAACGGCAGCAAAATTCTAGGCAACACAAGAAGCGACAAGGATTTTTTCTCCAACTGTAAATGCAATCATGTTACAGTTCAGCAACTCAAAGCTTCCACCTACCTGCAAGTTACAGCAACACATGAGAGGGAGAGTTCTAGAGGAATCAGGAACCTTCACAGAGGAGATTTAAGGAGAAAGGCAAAGAAAGGCAAAGTGCTGCTCTACAAGCAATGGCACAAACATCAGTATCAGCTCTGCTACCCGTGGCATGAGGCTCTGGCAGCACCTTGCAGGCAGCATTCTGGTTGTAACATTTCAGCTCACCTTGGTTGCAAATCACCATAAAGAGACATTTTCCTGAGGTCTTTCAACCTTCACTGTGACTACATCCCCTTCCCAAACTTCTGCCACACTGATGCATAACTGCAGGTTAGAATGAGAAGAACCTTTGTCACTTTGGCCAATGAAGATGCCTCACCCAGTCACCATAAAGAGACAAGTGACACCAAGAAAATCCACACACATGCTCCATGGGCTGGTCAAGCATTGTTGGCACAAGCCATGTGCTTCCAAGGACAACATTAAAGCAGTACAGCAGCTATTAGGTATTAAAGAATAATACAGATCAAAGACAAAGATGCATATATCCTCTACCAAAGTAAAGAGAAATGTTGGACATGTACCCTTCTAGAATAGCTATGTTTACTTTAACAGGATGGACTTTTGTATCATTTGATATTAAGAACTAGAGTGTTAAAATTGGGAACACAAGACTTCCTACAGATCATCACTAAGAGCATCAAAAATGTGATACTGTGAGAATACAAAAAAAAGAAAAAAAAGAAAGTTTGAGATTTTTCTCCTCCTGCCTAACTATACACAAACTCCAGCTGAAAACCTTACCATGAAATTAATAAACATCACCTATGTTCAACCAACCAAACAAGAGTTTTATCCACTGTGTCATTATTTCTATTACATCAAGGCATCCTTGAGATGCTCTGGAGGGAGACTTTGTGGTCATCCTGTAAAAATGACAGTGTAGTGATTGGTAAAACATGCCATCAAGGCTGAGAGCATCCTATTTAAATATTTAAATATTTAAATTATTTAAATAAATATTATTTAAATTGATTAAATATTATTTAAATATTATTTAAATATTTATTTTTAACCTATTAAATAGGTTGGTCATATTTAAACAGCATTTAAACTTGCATTTAAATTTGGGCCACAAAAGGGGAAAGTAAGCCATCTTAAGATAAGAACCATAGGAACAACAGCAGAGTATATACATTAAACAAGTAGTACCAACAAAGATTGTAATATCAGCTGGCAAAATCAGCAACAAAAAAGTTGACAGTACAAGAACTATCATTACTAATCATGTACTATTACCATGGTTCACTTAGCATAACTGCATCAGAGTAGAGTCTCTCTCCCCAAGATTGAAGTCCTCTCTTAACCATCAGCTTTATGATTTTGTTGCCCTTCCCCAGACTATGTTCAGCTTTCTGGTTACACCTTCCTAGTAAAACTCAAAATTACATTTCTCTTCTAAGGACGGGATTCTTTGTGCATGCAAAATTATTTTAATGTGCTCATTTCTACATCCTTGAAATGCTTCAGAAATAATGTCTGACATTTCTTTCCAGACAAAATCTCTTCAGAGAAACACTATGACACAGATAGACTATGAATTCCAGAATTTATTAATTTTTCTTACATAGGGTCCAATCCAGGAGAAAATTATCTTTCTTGCAATTTCTTCCATATTTCTTACATAATTCCTTACATAATTTGAAACAACTGCAGCAAATTAATTGGGGATCCAGCATGGCTTCCCTCTAAAGGAGTTTAATTTATCTTCACAGCAAATCCATCCTATGCACCAAGCTGGACAAATTAAGTTACAGAAGCATGCTTCCATTCTGGTCTTTAATCTGAAAGAGGTTGGCTCAGTATGATATCTGTGTTGTGTCATTTAAAAAAAGCATATTCCATTACATGGTATTGTCTGAAAGTTGGAATGATTCTCCTGTCAGTCTAATATAACCTCTATGCAGACCAGTTAGGTTGAATAAAGTACAATTATGACAGTGAAAGGCTGCCACCCATCTGGGGAAGGCCTGCTAGCAGGACCCTCATCTGAGCTGGGCAGGTATTTGTCAGCAACAGAACCTCAGATTCACTCTGACAATCCCATGTCCATCCCCACCTTGTAAGCAAGCCTGTGTCAGTAGGCAGAAGTTTGCCTGCCTAGTCCTACAACTTCTGCACTTACCTGCTTCTCACCTTCCTCTTCCTTTCCTAAATGAGTTCCTTTTCTAAAACTGACTCCCTTTCCAAGATGCATTTTCTTCCCCTTCATCATGCCAGGAGCCATTCCTCTGGTACCTAGCCAGCCTCCTCTCCTCTGCCTCTACTCAGTTGTCTTCCCTCAGGTCCACCTAACCACACAACCATTTCTTGTTCTCTGTTGAATTCAGATAGCATCCTGGCTGGCAGTACCAACAGCCCCAGGGCTGCCTGAGAAAACATCATCTTCCCCTTCACAGCTTCCTCTCACATGCTCATTTCATGCTCATTTCTTGGGAAGGTCAGTGGACACTCATTTCCCTGCCCCTTCTTCATGGCATTCAGAACTTCATGGCTCTCTTCCATGACAAGTACTTTTCATACTGAAGATTCAGTGGCTCTTTTTCACCCCATACTTTGGATCTTTCTTCTTCACAATGTTTTGTGGACTGGGGGAGGTGACATGGAAGACAAGAAGGACTAGAGCTGCACATGGTATCTAAAACCATGAAGCAGTGGCACTTTTATGCCTTCTGGTTTGTTTTCTGTTCCTTCACTAAGGAGTAGTGGCATTTGTTTTACTGACCATTACACTACCATTTTTACAGGATGACCACAAAGTCTTCCTTCAGAATAATAACACCTAGTACAGCACCCATTAGGGCATACACAGCTTTGTGATAACCCCTCTTCTGCATGCATTGCTTTCGTTTATCTACAAGCAATTTCCTCTGGCATTTTATCATCCAACCATTCAGTACCAGCAGTTCTCATGCACTGCATCTCAGCCAGCCCCTTTTTTTTAGTTATTCCTAATACCCTAGGCCTACACTCTTTCCAAATTTCAGTTCTTTCCTTCAAACTATAAGGCAACTGAAACCATTCAAACAAAATCTGCAAAAATGGCATCAACCCTGGTTCTTTGAGAAACCCTCAAATTATTTTTGCCATTGCAAAATTACTGGAAAACAGCCACTATCCTAAAAGAAATTCCTCAATCACACAAGAAAAAAAAATAATTAAAAAATCTTCAAGCAGGCACTCCCTGTAATGAGTTCAAGACCTAATCATTCCAGTTTGGCAAAGCTGAGCACACTTCACAATGAGATCTTCTGTGAAAAGCCCAACAACCTAATACTTGGATTCTCGTGCCATGCTAATGTGCCATCCCTACTTGGAGAAGATGGAGCAGAAGCTCTACAGCTCAGAACAGTACTGCCAGGCCAAAACCACCCAACCCCAAACAAAAAAGTAGACAAACCTAGAAGTCTAACAACTACTGCTTCATTCCAGATCTTCCATGCAGAAGGTGGGGAGGGTGGGAAAAACAACCCATCCCACCCCTCTGCAGAGAGACTCCCATGCAGTGCCAAGAATATTTTGAAAGACACAAAATGTATAATAACTTTTCAACTGAATATTCATTTCTGAATTGAAAGGAAACATCTTAAGGGTGAGTGGGCGTAAGGAACGATTCCTCCTCAGCACTGCTGCACTCTATATTAAAGGCTGTGAATACCCGCAAGAATTCAGCTTTGGCCTTCTCCCTGTACACTCACAAGCTCAGTTTACTGACATTCACAGAGCATATGGAGCTCTGCTTCAAATGATTGCTTTGAAAGGGACAATTAAATCAGACAACTGGAGATTGAAAGACCAACAGAGCTAATTAAATTCTTAAGCCCTGTTTATATATTTATTCAAAGCTTTCTCACTATTGCTGAGAAGGGGAATGGGTTGGTCAGTTGAGGGAACAAAAGTATGCCTTTTTTTTTACCCTTCGTTCCATAGTTACAGATCTGTTTGGAACAAAACTTGAGACACAAAATCAATGGAGCCAGTGGTGAAATTCATCTTATTGTGACAGAAATATTCCATTTTCCCTAGCTTATATTTTAAATTGCTTTCTGATATACCAAGTTATTATTTTTTTAGCCCCTTTGGCTCCTTACATAATTAAATGCCATACAACTCAGCTTTTACAATTACTTTTACCATTTTCAGAGGAACATTGACACTCAGGAGCTTTCTCAACTTTCTGTGAAGAATTTATTCCCCATAAGTATAAGCTCTGCTGAGTATTTTTTTCTTCATTACATTAAAACCTCTTAACCATCCTTGCAGAAATCTTTTCCCTTGTACAGATTTTTCTGTGCAGTAGGTAGTATTTGCCAATCTGCAGTTTCCTTCCTTAGTATTTCACATAACCAGAAGGAGCACAGAGAAGGGGAAAGGACAATACTTTTTTAATACTATAGCACCTTCAGCTTGTAGGCAAGGATAAATGGTTAAGCAAAACTTATGGACACATTTTTCTAACAAATTCAGATTTACTACTTGCTAAAAATAATAAAAACGAACCCAAAAGGTCTCCCAATTAAACTATGAGCATTTTGCTTAATTGCCCTTCTGGTATAGATACACAGCCTCTGAAGCTTTGGGAACTGGCTTCAACCATTTCTCTTAAAAGACTTCCTAAATTTCTGAGCATGCACATTTCCAGCCCCTCCAACTTCTCTTTTAAGGCACAGCCCACACTAAATGCAGGTTCAACAGCACACCACCAGCTCCAATTCTGCCAGCTTGTGACAAAGCACACAGAACACCTTCCAAAACTACTTTACTGATACAGAAGTGGCACAGTGAATACATACAATTGTGGTAAGAATAAACTCATCCTGCTTAACACTTACCTGACAGATATATAACAGAAAAACAGAGATTAGGGTAACGTCTCCCTTCCCACATATTTGAAAGATAATTGTTTGGTCACTAGGGTTTCTGGGTTTTTGGAGTTTTATTTGTTTTGGTTTTCAATGTGAGTGTTTCTTTTATTTTGGGGGTGGGGAGAAAAAACAAACAAAAAAAAAAGCTCACCTTAAGAAAAGGCTCTTTATGTAAATCAATGGCTGAAGTTTTTTTCTGACAAAACTGTCAGAAAACTGTCAGCTTGTTTCTTAGCAGAAGAATAGGAAGGGATTTCCAGAGAGCACCTAACCAGCACCAGAGAGGAAGCTTTCTCTACAGCAGGCACAGTACAACACCATAGGATCTCTTCCTGGCAATAAATTTTAAGTAGGAAACACTTTGAAGAAGGTGATAAAACTTGCTTGTAATCTTATGTACCAGTTGACCAAGTCATCCTTCAGAATTACTGGAATGCTACCAAGCATCAACACTTCCAACTGAAAGCCATATATACCTGACCATTTCACAGCATTTTTAGCTCAGTCACAGACAGAGCTTGAATTATTGTTCCAGACAATTCAAGAACCAAAAGCTCTTCCTGCATTTCCTCACGACACAGCTGGTGTCCTGGCATGCTGCTCTGCACAGAAATGAAGGAACTGGGGGCTCTGCAAGAGGGTGCCCAATCATCTCTCATTTCAAGCCCAAATTTTGGCTGAGGTCACAGTGACCTGAAGCTAGCATGACTTATGCATAATCACCCTGCAAGATGAACCTCAAGAAAGTTTTGGTTGCTATGAGGTAGCTAGTGGACATATTCTAAAATCCTGCTTACTTGAGGCACTGAGGTTCCCCCATCTGGAATAATCTTCCATAGTCAGCTTGTTTCTTAGCAGAAGAATAGGAAGGGATTTCCAGAGAGCTTCCATAGTCTGCTCAATGGCTTCTCTTTCTTGAGACATACGACTTCTGCTAAAATTGACATGACATCTGCTGTCATGTAGAATATGAATTATCTCTCTGAATGGTCTACAAAAGACTTCCAACATCTTCAGAACAACCTCAGATCTTTAAACAAACTAGATAACGAAATTATCTAGCAAAAATTCTGCTCAGGTAAGTCCTGCATTAAGACAGTGTTGTTCAGATGCTTGCATAGTTAGTTCTGATTCTTAAACTCCACAAGCCAGCACAGCAGACAGAACTTCAGTTCCATTTTATAGAGCTTGCCTTTGCTTTTCAGCCTGCTCTCTCCCTCTTCTCTCTTTCTAAAAGACTTATCTCAAATGGATAAACAATATTTTTACATCACCATTTTTCAGCAACTGTTTTATGTGGATGTTAAGTTTCAGAGTGTACTATCTGGAAATCTAGGCTGCTCCAGACTGTCTTTTTAGAGACTTACTCTATAATTCTCCTACCACTTTGTAGGAAATGCATTTTGATTCCTCTGATTTAGAAATGTATAAAAGGATTTTCCATGGTTATCTTAGCTAAGGTCAGACTTATCAGACTATTTATTTATTGCATTGTTTACATGCAACACTCATTGTTACATGAAACACTCATTGAGGAAATGGAGAAATAAAAATAAAAACAACCTCCTCTTTTAAAGCACACCATTTCTGACACCATTTCTACTTAGACATCAGCTCAGTTTTGTTTGTTTTATGGAGGAAGAGTAAGCAAACACAGACCAGTTTTTCATCATTTACTGAACCTATGGCATACAAGGCTCATTTATTATCAAGACCTAGACTGAAGCTGAAATGCTAATTACAGACACAAAGAAAAGGCAATGTTATTTCAATAATTAGTAAGCAAGCAATTCTCAGAACAGTGTTATGTGTTTTATCACAGAATTCCGGAAAGATGGTGGTATGGACACACTCTTGGTTTCCCTTTTTACTTACAGCAGATTAAAGCCTCTCTGGAGTATCTACCCAAGAGACCTGACTGGAAAAGTAATTTATAACTGGGAGCAGGATGGATGCTAACCTCTCCACTGACGCATCCTTGGGAACTGTCCAAGGAACAGTGGCTACAAGCAATGTGACCAGAAGATTTAAAAGTAATGCTGTGAATCTCCAGTATTTTTAGTGCTGACTGTAGACTTCTTTGTGACCAAAATATTCAACTGATAATGCCAATTCTAACAGCCCTTGTCACTGCAAACACCAGCAAACAAGTTGGAGCTGCAGGAGGTGAGTGAAGAGGCATTCCAAGTCAATTTTAAAAGTACAGCTACAAGAGGAGGTAAAAAAAACCAAAACAGCAACAGAAATGAAAGGTGAGAACCATTACAACCATGCTGAGCAGGTCAGAAGCAAACGCAGCTGACACACCACCAGCCAAACCTGAGCAGGCAGTGCTTCAGCCTCTGTCACCCAGAGGCAGCAGCTAAAGGACCTCCCCAAAGCTTCAAGACAGCCAGACACAAGGGGAGATGGAAACACACAGCTGAGCAGGGACAGAAGTCTCCAAAAACCCCTCCCATGATGAGAAGCATTCCCATACAGAAGGCACAGTGGCACATTTGTAAGTGCAGGCTATTGCCACCACTGTTTGGCCTGAAGAGACCCTGGCTTCCCCGCCCTTAGCTCCAATGGCACATGCTAACATTTGTGTTAAGGAAACACCATTATTCCCCTTCAACAAACATCACCATTATTCCCCTTCAACAAACATCACGGTCCTTAACTTTTTCTTTAGGTTGTTGGGGAAGAGAGTGAAAGGAGAGCAGTTCTTGTTTGTTTGTGGTTTGGTTGAGAGGTTTTTTTAGTATCTATGCAAGTCACACAAGAAAGGTATTTCTTCAAAATTACTTGAATAGGGAGTTAAACAGTTTTATGAAAATGGATACAATGTTACTGAAAATAAAAATAAAAAAAGAAATCATTCTTTTTAGAAAAATCCAATAGGTGCCATGCACTGCACTGTGCAGCCTGGGAGCCAGGACTCATCCTTACTCACATCGTGGCTGACAGAAGGGATATGGGGACTGAGCCCAGCACAGCACTGGGACACTCCAGAACAGCCTTTACCAGACTGCATCTGAAGAGGGAAAGTATTAACCTGCATGAGTGTAAGATGGGTGCCCAAATAGTCCCAGCTGACCAAGGTCTTGAGCAGGGACCTCATGATGCAGAGGCTACAGTATTATTAAAACATTTTCTCCAATGTATGTGCAACCTTACATTTGTTCCTCTAGCCTGCAATGGAAAATTCTTAATACCATGCTTCAGATAAAAGTTGATATGAAGATCAGATAACATGTAATGAAGATACTGCATATATGACTTAAAGTTGCCTCTGAATATCTAATGTACAAACATTTGCTTTCCTTCAGATGCAAAGAACTGGGTGAAAACAGCAGTTATGTGACTTGGTTTTGTGCAAAACAATGCTTTCTTTTATTAAGCAATGGACATACATAATAAATAAAAAAAAATACTTGTTTGTTGGTTTTTTTTGGTGTAATCATATTGTCATTATGGAACATTCGTAGACAAGTCTTCTGGATAAGAAGTAACTGCAGAAGACAAAAGATAATTGAAAGAGTACTGTTGCCTGCCATGTTCTTAGCATTCCTGGAATGAAAATTGAAACCACAGAAAAAAGACTGTGTATCAAATACTGTACCACATAATATTATTGTGTCAATGTATAAGCCTTATCTTTGAAGAGCAGCAGTGAGTGTAAATTTTTTTTAATTTTATTTTTTAAATATTGAGATCCCTGCTAAAGATCTGATTTTCATTTTAGCTTTCCTACAGGGCATTGGCCTGAAGTAAGCCCATCTTAAAGAATAACCTTAAGGTATTCTTCACCTCAGCTCCCCCTGCATTAATACCTCTGGTAATACAGGACACATAAAAGTCTACGTGGTCCCACACTGTCCTG
The DNA here is from genome assembly GCF_036169615.1 of Heliangelus exortis. Lineage (NCBI taxonomy): Eukaryota > Metazoa > Chordata > Aves > Apodiformes > Trochilidae > Heliangelus > Heliangelus exortis. The sequence continues at coordinate 21,303,288 of NC_092424.1, read as the reverse complement.
CTGGTATATCTTCCAGTAATCCCCAGCTATCTCAAAAGCTGCACCTTCCTTTTCACCTACTGCATATGAGTTTCATCCATGCCTCGAATCAATAGTGGACTGAAATGCCTTTGCATGCTGGAAGTTTCATTTGTAATTTCATTAACTCGAGGCACTGAGTTCTGCAAGGCTGGAATGGTTTGAATGAACTGCCCAAAGTATCCCATTCCTTTGAGATCTGCCCTTGCCAGAAAGAGGGATGTAATAAAAACATCTTACATCACAGGGAGACCTACGATCAAATTATCAGACTTTCTGACACTTTCTGAAGCCCTGAAATTCTGAGCCATCACTCCCCAGAGACCTCCCATTGACATACAGATAAGCTAATGGTCTTCTCTCAAATACTATTCCAGTGGTTTTTGCACAATGCAAACTACTGTTGAAACCAGTGGAGTGCCAGTCTGGTTGCCTTCTAGACAGCTGCAGCCTTCTCTGTTTGTCCCTGGTGTACCAGCAGAGCCCATAACCCAGATCATGCTCTTCCATTCAGATTCCTTTTGGAGTGCTCTCTCTCATTCCAGATGTGACCTGTTTGTTGAAGGCCACAAATACATCAGGAGCTGATGAAGAATGGAGACAATCTTTCTGTGTTTGTATAAGAAGAAAATAATTTCTCTGGTACTCTTTGTGCACAAATAAATGCCAGCAGTGCTGAGGCTGCTGGCCTCAAGCATTCACCAACAAGCCAGGGTAAAATTATAGACCACAGTCCTGAAGAGTCATCTGAGAAATTATTTATATCTCCATTTCCAATAGATATGCCTGTCAGGAGAACCCAAAGATGAAATTTTGATTATTTATTCACTAGTCTGAACTATAAATATAAATTCCTGAATTGAAAAATATTTCTTACAGTAAAACATACATTACCAGTAATTTTCTCTGGACATCACAGGACATACATAAGACATGAAACCCTGTGATGGACAGACGTCTCTAATTTGAAACATCTGATGAGTTTGTTGAAGATTATAAGATTCAAGAATGTTCACAGGTCTTCATCTTTTTGAAAGTGCAAAGAATAACAAACAGCCTGTGCAGCTTCTCCACTGGTAGCAGACACACAGCTTCACTCTATAATCTGTGGTTAATCATTATTATTACTTCTTTAGGGGCTTACACAGTCCATTTAACCTGGGAAAAAATGGTAGCATAACTGTGAATGTTACTTTATGGCTCTGCTGTCTAAGGTATAGATCTTTCATAAAAGCATGAAATTGGCACATTTTACATTCCCCCAAGCATAGGACATGGAGTCAGCAAGAGGTTTCTGGTTCATATTGCCTGAACCCTTACAGATACTTTAAATAATCATTACCTACTTCTTCCAGATCTAAGCTTTCTATAGGCTTTTAACAAAGAGATGATTCTTCATAAAAATAAAATCTTTCTCAAGACAGTAGACTCATTTCTATTTTAATTTTCTCCATATCCATAGACAGATAAGTGGTCTTCTGAGTATGGGGGTAATATCAGAAAGAACTTATTCCGGACTTGTGAATATCACAACTTTCAGTGGATTAATGTATTTTGGAAAGTCCTAAACTGAAGGACTTCAGGTAAGATGGAAAAACCTAACACAATTCAGACATTTGACTCCATTCTCGTGCCTAAAGGACCTCCGTAGACCTCTTAGTAACTGCTTGGACTCTAATAAGCAGAGGAAAGGAAAGATTCTTGTAGCTTCTACTCCTAAATCTGGCAGAGCAGCAAGAAAAGACTTCTTCCCCTTTTTTCCAACTGCTTTTTTTAAAAAAAAAAGAAAATTCATCCATGTGAATCAAATAACTTGACAAATGATTCATGACTGTCATATCTGAACAAGAAAGTACCATGTCAATAAAGAGAATCAGAAAATTACAAGTTAGAACTGCAGATGACTAGAGCAAAGGGCACTGAGTATTATGAATTGTGAATCTTAAGAATGGATGATATACTCACAGCATCTCCATAACATTGGGAGAAAAAAGGAAAAAAATAATCTATTTAGTGGCATAGCACCAGCCTTTGCAAAAAGGGTAAAAATAACATTCATCACAAGAGGCAGGAATCCAACACATTAGATAGTCTGTGATGAGAACTCTATGAATACAGTAGATAATATCAAATTAGTTAACTGAAAAAAACACCCAACAAAACCAAAAGAGTAATTTACAGATAAAAAGAATATTTGCCTATATGTTTCTAAATTAACAGCCAACTGGAATTACACGCATTTGCTGCTTTAAAGCACACAAAAAACATAGATAGAAGATCTGGATTTGCCCACCTTCTCAGACACATTGGGTTTTAACATTTACAGAGTACTGAGGAAAACACTCCACCTCTTTTCTTTTGATGTTACATATGGCACAAAACTTTCAGGTTCAGAAAGAGATTTGGCTAGACAGCAGATGGAATACTCCATTAAAATGTAAGTGGCAAAATGTGTCCACCCTCCCAGTCAAAAGCAGTAAACCACTTCTCAATAACACTGCCTGATCACAAGATGTTCCCATGGATGCTTTCCCACAAAATACCTTTTTCCTTACTCCTATTTAAAAGTATTCTTCTCCACAAATGAATTCTGTAATTAGAAAACAAAACAAAAAACAGGCAAGGAAAAAGCAGCCTCAGGTGTTCTTCCTAGTAGCATTTACTTATCCAGAAAATCATACAGAACACTAACAGCACCAGAGGTAGGCATAGCTGCAGAAGACTATAAACATCAACCACAGCCATCACTGGAGCAGTTGGTTCAGCAAGAAGTGACTATTTTAAGTTAAGCATAACCAGGGGGAAGACAAACTTTATTCACTTTATTTTAAAAAGCTATATGGCAATATAAAAAATAAAAAGGAAAACCAGAGTGTAAATTAATTCTAAATGTTCTCTGGTTCTCCTATATTCCAATTAGAAACCACTTTATTTACAGCTCTTAGGCCTGCAACAGGCAACCCAATGAGAACATTTTTCATAGTGCAATTCCTAATGCAAATAAAAACAAAGGTATCCTTACAGTGGTTTGCAAACTCATATAATGAGACAGGAAACAAATGGTACAAGTGAATAACCATCACGTCAAATGCATTCAGAAAGACCACACAACTCAAATAATATTCTTTGACAAGTATGTTTACCTCCAAGAACTAACTACACTCTTTTTTTTTATCAATATATAAACTAGCCTCCTAAGATATCACTTTAATAGTAATTTAAATATACATTCCAACAAAATAGAAAGTTAAACCCATTCTCTCCACCCTCAAAACCAGAAAGTGACCACAAGAGGTAGAAAATTGCCTTTTCTGCTTAACAAGTACACATTTACTGATTTCAGATAGAGTGAAGAAGAGCCCCAGGAGGCAACGCTTGGGTCTTCCCAGGCAGTCCCTTTTCATATGGAGGTGAATGGGAGGAGTGGAGAAGACAAGCAGAAACATACATGTGTGGGAGAACCTAGTGTACAGATGCAAGTGACATGCAGTTAAGGTCTCCCAACAATGGCTGCAATGTCTTCCTGAAATCAGGTCAGTCACCAAGGACTGGCCCTGCAGGTGCAAGCAACAAAAACCCCTTAAATTTGCCACCAAGCTGTCTGGTGATGGAGTTAAGACCCAGCCCCTGCAGACAGCACCATACATTCCTCACATGACAACAGCACATGTTGGAGTTACCCACCCACATCCTTCACCCCTTTGGGTTATAATTTACAGCCATAAACAACCAACTACAGTAATAAACATCAGTCCTGCTTGTTCAGTAAAAGGGGTCACACAGACTTGGACCTCAATGTTTCTCTCACCCTTTCTCTACGAGGATGGCCTTGTACAGACCAAGCTTCCAGCAGCCAGCTACTTGCCCTGTCCAAGTTGTTATGCTTTTACTCAAAAATGTACCATTATAATGGAAAAATTCCTACAGCAATTTTTTGTTTTGAAAATGAAAAAAAAAAAAAAAGAAATTGCCTGGTTTAACAGCACAGTTCCAAATCATGCCAGATACAAAGTTTTCCATCTTTTTAAAGTCATGAGGTTGCAACATCTCTCACATGATCTCTCAAATGCTCTTATTCTCTCTGCATTGTCAGTTCACTTAGGAAACAAGTACCTAGAAGAGTATTTTTGGTTTCTGTTCAATAGAACATTATGAAGCAGTTTCTAATATAGAAAATGTCTATCAACAGCTGCCAGTGGCACAGGAGTGTTCTGTCTGTATACAGTTTCTCAAACGTTACCAAGCCCTTCACTGAAAGGAGTAAATGATGCACGTTACTGTCTGAGACCCATTTGACTACAGACAGTTTCAGTTTGTATTTTCCTCTTAACAGTGAGGAGATTCAGGAGCTGATCTTGTATCTCTGTCAGTTCACAAAGGTCTGTTGCATTTAGAAAAACAAGAACTGCAGGTTTCTTTATGATACTTCTTTAATATTTCTTTAAGATGTAAGAATTCCTCCAAAGCTGGGCAGACTATTTAAACAGTACTTCAGACCAATGCCTTCATTATCACCCTCCAAAGATGTCCTACTTAACAACTGTGGTTTCAACTACAACTGACACCACTGACAACTTCGGTTGGCTCAGCTCTCTAGGATTCCTATACAGCCTATTAAAAAAAAAATAAATAAAAAAAATATATATATATTTATAGTTTCCAAATAGAAGGTGACCCTGACCACTAAAAACCAGTTCCTGCTGAGCTGCCTTAAAGAAAAGACCCTCTCACTCTGCTTATTGCAAAGGGGCCTAATGAAGTAAGGAGCCTAATGAAATTAGCTGATCCAGCAGAAGCCTAAACTTAGGATAACTCAGAACACCTCATTATTGATGCTGCTGCCTTTTGCAGTTTATGATATAAACTGCAACAGCAATAATTTCAGTTAAACCTTTTTTATAGCTAATCATTATTGGCTTCTTAGGGACCAGACATTTGGTTTGTAGATAAGCTACAACGCACTGCTAATGAAGACAAGGTTACAAGAAAGTTGTCTGCAAGGAGACAGGTGCAATGGTACAAAACACAGAGGAGGGAAAACTTTCTGCCAGGGGAACATACAAGATTCAATACTTTCCAGCTGTTATGCCAGGGAACCATGAGAGATCCACTGCTGGAATTCTATTTAACACTAAAGCACACCAAACCCACCCACCAGCTGAAAAGCCCCCAAACATGCAGAGCTGCCACCCACACCAAACCACCTTCACCAGAGCCATTGCTGAACATACCAAAGTGCTGTGGGTGCTATTAGAGCATCGTAGTAGCAAAAGCCAAAGAGCATGTAGCCAGTGCCTGGGCTGCACACCTCCTGCACCACATCGAAGCTACTGAGCAGGTGGCCTTTTTCACTCGACAGCATCAGAAGGAAGAAATCTTGAGAGAATCTCAGAACCCCTAAAGCTGCTGTCATGTGTCTGAAAAAAAAAAATTCCTAGCACAGTACCACTCCCACAAAAAAGGGATAGAGCTTTTACTTATGTAAGTATGTATATTATTTAACACTCAAAAACAACAGTTTCATCACGTCTATGCAAAGCTGTGAGGAGCTCTCGGCTGTGAGGAGCTGAGAGAGGAAAAAGATGAGTTCTACTCTATTGTATCTGTTTTCTTTATTTGCCTCAGGGCAAACCAAGGGCCCTCAACATACTGCAGAACAAGGACCACTATTTGTTTTCTTCCTTTATTGTACCACAAAGTGACTGATGCAATTGTAATTCGCACAGTATTTGCATCTACTAACTGCTATCTTCCAGGAAATTACCTTTTGGATGTGAGGAAGTGATTACAAAACACCTTAAAGGTGAGATGAACAAATGCATGCCATCATCTTCTCAGGCAAACAATTATTCCTGCTTTTGCAGTCATCTGAGCAAGTTTTGCTCTTCCTCAGATTACAAAAAAAAAAAAAAAAAAAAAAAAAAAAAAAAGCCACTGAGATGCATGCATTGCTTCTGAGGTAGATGAGAAGGCCTAGGTGACAAAAATAACTTTCAAATAGATGTTAGTATATTCACAGTGCAAAGAACATAAAAGGAGGCAGGAAGCAGGGGAGGCAAGTGTCTGTCTCTCATACCATATTTAAGTGGCAGTACAAGTAGCAGTGACTTTTTTCCCCTGAACTGCTCATAGATATGGGACTATTGCATAATTTTGCAATCATCTTGAAAATTCTATTCAGATTTTTTCCCAAACGTTACAGGAATATACAGAATTAAGAGCAAAAATCATGATTTTTTTTTTCTTCAGTCATCACTCAAACGAAACATGCAAAACAGAGCAAGTTTTCCTGTAGAAACAGCTTTGCCCTACTTTATGAACTAGTTATTCCTAACTGTAACCACCTCCCCTTGCAAAGAATATTATGTAGTGCTAAGTCTCTGTAGCAGTCTCTACAAATGAGCCATGATAAACAAGGTGGTTTATGGCAAACAGAAATCCACACACACACAGGAGCACAGCAGCTGGCTGATAGAAGCAGATGTGTCTGTGTATCCCAAGCCTAAACTCATCTGGGCAAATAGCACTAGGAGAGGGCACTCAAGGAAAGAGACAAGAGACACAGCTTGGGGTAGAACTTGAAAAAAAAAAGGGTGAAGGGAATGAATGCATAAATTTTTGAGATTTCAACCTCATAAAATCTTGGACTAAGATAAATTTCACTGACACTTGTGCAAACACAGGGATAAGAATCTCAAGAGACTCAATGTGAAAGTATTTGAAACATGCACAAATTTAATTTGGTAGTCAGCCTTTCAGTCAATCTACTTTCTGCACTTCAGTGAGGGCAACTGGGGAAAAAGAAATATTTCAGTCTTATAAATTGACATGGAGAAATGCATTTTGCTTTTCAAAAAGTCTTATTTTTAGGACCAAATGGAAAACATCCTTCAAGGATACTATCCCTTGGTGGCATCTTAGATGGTCTGCATGCAAGCACGTATTCAATAAGCTGCTAACTCAGTGTCAACAATATACAGACAAAAGCAAGTCAAATTCAATTTTACTTGAAGATGTGGCTTTCTGAAATACCGCAGAGGAACAAAGGCATTTCTGCAGTAAAAAGACAGTTTGGGCTTTCCATGGCTTACTTCAAGAGCAGCAATATACAACCTGTGTTATACTGAAAACCAAAAGCATTTTGCTTGAATCTTTTCCAGACCATCCTTGCTCTCAGACAGTTTTAGCTTACCTGATGTCTTTTCTCACTTTTTCATTCACATTCTGATAATTCTTGACAGTTTCACATCATCATCCAAGAGGACTTTTTACAAATAAACCCACAATTTGAAACAACATATTCCTTAGTTCATCTCTGGACCCCTTTGCTATATTTCATACCAGTATTACCTTGTCCCTAGCAGTCCCTGTAGCATATGCAACCTGTTTCTCCATCCAGCCACATTACTCAGCTTGTGCTCCTGTGTAAGGGTCTACTCCAAGAGGAATAATGATTTGTACTGTAATTTAACTTCCCCTGAAGCTCCTAATGAGTCTTTCATAATCAGTTTTCTTTACCTGGCACATGATAATCTACAATAACCTACACTGTACAAATTTCTGAACCTACTGTTAAGAAATATGCAAGGCCATTAAATGTGTCCTTCACAATGATACATCTTGCCTATTCAAGACAAAGTGTTCAGGACTGCTCTAGATAACCATTTTGTGGAGTTTTAAAGAAACTTTGTTGTAATTTTGCAAAAAAATATGTTGTCTTTCCTGCATGAGGGATTTGTAATTTAGAGATAATATGCACTGGAAAAAAGAATCTTTTTAATATGTCTGAGCATGCTTTTGAACACAAAGTAAGAATGTTACCAAAGCACAGTAGGTCATGATTCTGAGGTTAAATATGGTTTTAGTCTCCAAAGAGACCAGAATGGTGTCTCTCCTCCACACCTTAACTCAACACCCTAGACTTTCAATGTTTACACCCATGCTGTATGAGTGTGCATCTATGCATCCCTGCACATCTATGTAGTATCATCTTCAAAGAGTCTCAGAGGAGTCATATTCACCTTTTCTCAGAGAAAGTCATGGACTAGAGAGAAAAAGCTCTTGCAGTATTAATTTATTTAATACTTCAGTACTGTAATAGATTAAAAACAAAACAAAACCCAAACCTTGCACAAAGACCTTTTTCCACAGTGGTTTTAAGGCAGAACCAAAATGGGTTTACAGAGTCAGAAATTGTGTCCCAGGAAGAAAAGTTGCTATTAGTTAGCTCCTGAGCTTTCTTAAGAAATTTTCCTTCAACAGATCTCAAGTTACCCTCAGATATTGCCATCTTACACTAACCCAGCACAGAACAGGGTGCTATGAAGGGGAATCAAACCCCTCCTATCATCCACAGATGTTGTGAGATGACTGATGCAAGTTACAAAGGTCTGAAGTTACAAAGTTAATTGAAAAAGATAAACCAGCCTTACTCAGTAAACTTAGTTCTAGTCAAAGTCCTAGTAGGGACCCACATTATACATGCAGGGGAGAAACAAACATTTACAAGCTAGGGTAAAACAGCAACCATGGTAAACACCACAAGAGTTGAAGTCTCTATCTTGACAACAGAGTAACAGGACTCTTGGGCTGATTTTCATGAGCAGTCTCAAACATACCTGGATGTCCTGACTTTAAGTGATATGTTTAGAAAGGGAATCTTTTCAGCAGAAGGCAGGGGTGAAAAAGCTGAGGGATCTTCTAGAAAAACCAAAAGCCCCTCAACGAACCCCACAACTCTACTTCAGGCAGACAAATCATAGGGCAGGATGATTACTGCCATTTAAAGGTGTGAAAGACAGAAAACCAGCTCTTTGCATTCAAAAATCAGCTGATCCTAAAGGAAAGATTAGGCTGTAACTACAAGCAATACAAACAAATCACAGAACAACAGTGTCCTGAAGGTGGGACAGGTAGAGACTTGGTGCACATAATTCAAGTATTTCTGTCAGGATGCAATTCCCCAAGCCTAGTTTCCCCGACAGAGATACACTGCCTTACTTTTTTCTTTGCTGTTAGTATTTTTGGCCTGTCAACATAATTACAGATTTATAAAGGTTGGGAATTGGAATTTCAAACAATATTTGACAAAATCTTCTTAGGCTACTAAGAAAATCGAGGTTTATTACGTATTTATGCAGATTAGGAAGAGACGCACAGAACATACATATAAACAAAATAAATAGCTTTCAGTAAGGTAATAAACAAATAAATAAATAAAATTAAGGGAGGATGCCCTCACCTCTAGACCAGAATAGCAACTTTTCATATATTCTTGAACAAACTGTAAAGACATGAAGGCAGCACCTTCTCTCCCACCCCCCCCCCCAACTGAACAGCTAAAACTCACAGATGACAAAATTATTTACAGTTGGTTGAAACAAGAGAAGACTGGAAAGAATTCCAGATGAACCATACAAGGCCAGGCCAGGCCAAGGGGCAAATTAAATCCACTGTAGATCAATAAAAAGCAAAGTGCATTTAAATGAAAAATGTGAAGCACTCAAAACTGATTGTTGGGTTTAACAGCTCTGGAGAAACTCAATATTTGAATCAAGTCTTCAGCAAATAAATGAAAAACACTGCTAGACATACAAAGATACATCTTAAAAATACTCTTTTTTTTTTTTTCCATTTTAAAGATGAAAGCATTCACATGATTATCTAAATGCTGTGCCACAGCATAAATCAGAAGCATGTTCTCCATCACAGTGCTGTGTTCAGCTCTTATCATCTGATCTTTTATTGAGATAGAAGATGGAGTAAAGGGTTCAGAAAATGGGAACAAGAATAATTTGGGACAATGACAGATTTCTGTAAAGAAAGAGACGGAGAAGTTTGAGGCAACCACAGTAAAAGGAGATGGATAAATTATCGAGGATATTTTTTAAAAATTGTGAAAAAGACTACAGTGCTCCTGTACACTCTCCTCATGCAGAAGCAACAGCATCTTTGAAAAAGCAATACACTTAAAGCTGCTAAGAGGAAATGTATGTTTATTTAGTTGGTTTGGTTCCATGGCAGAGTTCCGTTGTTTCTTTTAATTTTATTTTTAATCTGTACTCAGCTTGCATAACGTTTTACCACAAGCTATGACAAGGATTCAGAGAAAAACTACAGTTTTATATAGTTCACGATGAGTGATTTATGCTAGGTAGGGCAAAGACCTGAAACACTCTCCTGTCCTCACAATATCTGCAGGATGCAAGATTTTCGTGGTATGAAACTAAGTAACAAACTAACAGAAAAGGCTCCGAGTTTCCCCTAGGGGACTTGGACATAACTGTGCACCCTAGGACAAAGGACAGGGTTAGGGTTAGTGTTAGTGTTAGGGTTAGTATCACTACAGTATCACAAACAGTAGGCAAAGGATGTACAGACACAGAGAGGTTGCAGAAATAGTCCATTAAGATACCAAGTCCTCGGCAGAAGTGCAAAGTGTTGTGTCCAGATAGGGAGGCAGAGCAAGCCGGGAAGAAGGAAACATAAAGCCGTGTTAGGAGGCTTCAGCGTAAGGATGCTGGATACAAGGTATCTGTGCCTCTTCATCAGAGGTGGCCTTTGCAATGTCTGGATCAAGAAATAGCAGTGATTTCTCAGGAGAGGGCTGGCATAGCAAGGAAGCCGGGCTGCAGCAGGGCAGGGAAGGGCATGGCAGTGGTCCGGCACAAACCACATCCTTCAGACACCATCACACTGCAGACTTTGCACAAGTGCTCACACGCAAGGTACTTCCAGCAGGAGCAAGGTGTTTTTGCTGTGAGTACTACAGTGTACGCTCTTCACCAACTCGCTCCTGCGTGTACGAGCCCCGTGTTATGCATGACAGCATGAAAGATTTTTTATTTTTTTTTTTTCTAACTAGAAACCACCCCAGAACTAGGTTAGCCTGGCAGGCTTGCAGCACTTCATTTGCATATGAGTCAATCCTTCTGCAATACAAACATTAGTGATGCATTCCCTACTGTCCTTCTATTTATACACACTATTTAACCTGCAGGCATCCTGAGTTAATTAAACAAATCAATCCCATTGAGATAACTGTGTCTCAAGCAAATTAACACAATTAGCCTTTTTAAAAGAAAATCCAAGCACCACCCGCTATACTTCTCCATATAAATCATGTGCATTTTCCTCCAACTCTAGGTTCATGGTAATCTAGGAATGTGCATTAAGATGAAAAGCATGACACATGAAACTGGCTGATGTGTGACTCCTGCAGCCAGCAGCTTCTCTTTTCGTATCATTCAATTCCACTGAAGTCAGAGGTGCCCGTCAGAGGTGCCCAGACATGGACATCCTCAGAGGAGAAGGAAGCAAGTGTCCACTATACTGGACACTTTACATCTGCATCTCTTGGTTGACAGTCCCTGCTCCAAAATTACAGTGGCACTTATAAGCATGGCAAGATAGGCAGTGAGACAGTTAATTGCATATACCAGGGGTTAGAACCATTCTTAGCTCAAGTTTACAGAAATCCCTCCAGAACAAAGCTGAAGTTCACAAAATCCTGGTACCCATCCATCTTTGGTAAACCTGTGCCTCCACCCCTCACATGCACCTGACCTACTGTGGCAGTTCACACAGACACCATCACCCTTGACCACTGCAAAAGCTTTTGAGGTGCTTTTGCACCCTGGGGCAACCTCAGAATAACCCAACAAACCTCACCTTCCCTGGTCACAGCTCACCCTCCACCAAGTTCTCAACCACCCTCTGCAGCAGTATGGCCACGGGCAGGCACCCTCTTCTACCAGTCCCAGCATCAGAAGAGGCCACAACTTTGGGCTGACAGCTGGAAACGTCTCCAGCTACTGCAGGAGGATTGAGCAGAGCTACTGTCAGAGCCTGTGAGGAAAAGCAATGGAGAAGAGCTGAGCACCCTGCAATTAAAAATGGAAAACTTCATTAAGAGGCAAAACCACAACCCTGTCAGGTGAAGTGCCTAACCAACCCCACTCTTTCAAGAGATGGCAAAATATCTACGCAGAACATTCGTGACTAAGACCTCACAGTTATCCACGACAGTCACTCTGTTATTTTGTTATTTCGTGTGAGCAGCAGTTGCTTGAATGCAGGAGACTCCATTTCACAGCTTCTGAGAAGCTGCTGATGATAGGAAGGTTAAGAGGGGGTGTGTGTGTGTGTGTGTGTGTGTGTGTTTACACGTGCATGCAGGAGAGGCAGAGAAAAAAAAATATTAATGAACCTAACCAATAATAACTGTCTTCTCATTTCTCTTGGCAGATGATTCAAGGAGCGGTGAGCTGCTCCTCCTGGTGCCTCCCGCGGCTGCTAGGCAACTGCAGCTGCTGTGCAGGGCAGACAGGCACCCAGCATTAACTTCTTTCTCTTTTTGAGGGAATTGAAAAGGCTTACGAGTACTGCAAAACTCTTAACTGCTACCAAGTTCCCAAGTGTAATCACAGGGGAAAAAAGGAGAAAGGTAAGTTAAGGGAGGGATAGAGGGGAGGATGGCAAGGGACCAGGCTGGCATGCTGCACCGATGAGGGGAGGGCATGCAGGAGGCAATTTAATGGAAGACTCCTCATCCTCTTTGCAAATTTCTTTGGGTTTTTTAGCATAACAAAAAAAAAAAAAAAAAAAAAAAAAAATTTTTCCCCACTTGGCACATTTCTCATCCATGTAGCACAGTAACCAATGCTATCACAGCAAACATGGCTAAGATGTTAACAATGCTGTTGCTTCTGCAGTCACTCCAAACATGCCTCCAGACCATGGTGGGCAGCAAACAGGTCAGCCAGCCTCTCACCTGCCCTGGGATGCCACTGCCCTGCAGAGCTCCCAGCCTTACCCCCAGCCACCAGACCCTTCTGCTGAGCTAGAAGGACCCAGCTGTCGACCAGGCAGAAAAACATCCTACTGAAATGAGACTGATGACAAACTAGTCTTATTATTATTAGTCTTACTATTTTTCCATCTTGTATCTTTTTGGCCTGGACCACAAGACAGCTGTGCAAGTGAGTGGGTCAGCACAGGCAAGGTCAGCCCCTTCAACCATCCACTGGTGGGCCATCAATTTGGGGTCTTTCAAGCAGCTTCTCCTGTGCCACCAAAATGTTCCCCATGCTCAGACAGGAGGTATCAGGCAGGAACAGATAAAGCAGACTCTTCCACAACCCTCTGGCAAGAATTAACTAGATGGCATGCTTAGAAGGGTGATATTAACATTTTGCAGAAGCTACACAGTTTACACTCAGAGTTGTTGACTGTCCTAAAGACCTGAACAAGTTTCACTAGTGTCCTGCTAGGGAATGCACTGTAGCTGGGTACTACACAAATCAAGCCTTCAAGTGAGTCCTAATCAAACTGCACATGCAGAGCAAAGGAAGGGGTTAGCCCCAAAGTCACATACTGGGTCAAACAGGCAATTATCCCCCATTTCTTGTATGAGCATCTGAATTGCACAGTGTCGTAACTAGAAAGTAGTTCCTATTAAAAAAAAAAAAAAAAAAAAAAGAAGAAAAAAAACCTACTAAAGCAGTACTATCTTACAAAAGTGTGTACTCTCTAGAAAAATTAGAAGCAGCAAACTTAATTCATATGGCACATAAGTCTTCACTAGCCTGACCTTACACAACACAAAAGTCAGATCACGTCCATATAAAGTTACATGTTATAAAATGAACTTAACACCATATCAACTCACAACAAACAGCAAGGAACTTTTAGTTATATATCCAACTGTATGGCATTTATGGGTCAGAGTTAAAAAGGAAAACAGATATTTAAAAAGAACTTTACCACAGGACAACCTGGAAAAACAGATCAGTATCTTAGAAAGTGTATTTAGAAAACCAGTTCTGTGACATAGTATGCACAGCCACAGGTGTCCTGTGAAAGAATTATTTACAAATATATTACAGAACACTCCATTTGCAATGAAGTACTATACATATTTCACACTCAATATGTGCCTGAAGTGGCAATTTCTCTGCCATCCTCATGAACCTCCCCATACTCAGCAAACCAGAGCTCTGCCATAACATTGCAAATGCAACAAAGACACTGAATTTTCATTAAAATACATATACTTCTCCTTCTTAACAAAGTGTTAATACAATTTAGACAGAGACTTCTACACAGGCATTGCCACTGTGGAGAAAAGAAGTGCAATTCATTTGGTTTTTAAGGCACTGAATTGCATACATATGAATTTTATTTTCAACCCTGTAAAAATTCAGATTGGGTCCACTGCAGCAGTATTGCACAGCTCTACCTTGTGCCCTCTGCTCCAACCCCAAGACTCAAATCCAGAGACAGGCAAGAAACCCAACTAGTGTGACCTCCATCTCTGAGGAAACACAGGGCAAGACTTTCTGCAAAAAGTGTGCCAGAAGTTTGACATGGCAACAGAAACATATCTCTATTCGAAATTACATTAAGATAAACTTTATTTTCTATGGGTAAACAAGCAGTAACTAGAAACAAACAAAAAAACCCAAACAAAACAAAAAACCAACCAAATAAACAAGCAAACCCCCCCCAAAAAATCAAAAAAACACAAACAAACAAACAGAAAAAAACCCCCAAAAGCCACAACAACACAGTTGCTACTGATATGGAATGAACCCAGAAAATCTGCATAACAGTGGAGAGCCCCTAGATTTTCATTTCCCATGACACATGCAAAGTTACCTATTTCGAAAAAGATCAAGCAAAAATTGCAGAAAAGCCTTGAACATAAGTTCATTTTCTTCTATATTCTACTTGTATTGTTCTGTACTCCAGCAGGATACCTGCATGGATGTAAAACGTCACTTGTCTGACTCATTTAATCTTCCTAAAAAAACCCAAACACACCCACCCCTCAAGAAAAAACAAACAAAAGCAAAAAACCCACCAACTGGAAAAAAGAAAAAACAACCCAAACAAAAGCACCCCCCTACACACACACCCCAAACCCTCTCTGCTTTAACTAAAGATGTCTCTCTCCACATGGATGTAGGCAGAACGTAAAACACATTCCCTTCTTTTTGAGTCATGGACTAAAACCCAGCAGATTTATAACAGACCAAAAAGAAACAATGAAACAGAAAACCTCATCAGCTCGCTAGAGATGGTACTGGGAACAAATACCAGCACAAACACGACCTTGGTACATCCTTCTCACAGCATCCAGTGGTCTCTCTCCACCTTCCACAGAGCCAGAAAGCAGCTCCCTGCAGTCACCTGCCTGACATTCCAGCCAACATGTGACACGGGGCTACATGCAGATATATTACTTATTGAAGTCCAGAACATACATACATCAGCAATAATCTCCCTTCTTAAAAACATGTAGTTTTTAACTCATAAGCAAGTCATCAAGAATCCATCACATCCAATGGGAGGTGCTTCAGAGAGTAATTTATCCTATTTAATAATTTGTGTGTTACAACTAGCCCAGATTCATCTGGTTTCAACTTTCAGCTATTCAGTCTCATTACACCTCCTCCTACTAAACTGAAGAGCTTTGTACTTTCTTTTATAGATATTTTCAAAATACAAGCCAGGCACTTCACTTGAAGTAAGCATGCTAGGCCTCTTTCATTAAAAAAAATATTTCTAGCAGTAAAACAAGTTTTCCAACTCATCAGTCTCTCAGCTCTCTAGAACACTTTTTTTTAAAGCATTTTCTCCTAAGCAGGCACATAAGAACTGAACTTCACATTCCAGTAGTGATTCTATGCCACCACAAACTGGTAATGCCATATACTCCCCTATAGGACACCTTTGGCTTTTGCATCCAAAGACTGTATTCATTCTTTTAGTAGAGCTCATTGTTTTGTTAGGTTTTTACCATCACCCTATCTCCCTTTCAGTATAAACTGCTCTCCAGAACGTAGCAAGTCTTTCCTTCTACATAATGTACCAAGGTGGACTGGTCTGTGCTAACATTCATACTATTCAAGTAAAGTCCATACCAAGAGGAAATTAATACCCTGTGTGGCAAAAGACGTGCAATTATTTGCAATACCTGATTCTTAGTGGTGTTTCAAATCTAACAAGAAATACCTTAGTTATCAGTGGTTTTGAAATAAAACTATACTGAACAATCTCAGCTCTACCAACCAGGGAATTGTAGTTATTTCTCTGCTACCTTTCCAAATAATCACATTGCTGCATCACCTATTTATACCCATTGCCATTACTTCTCTGATTGCTTCATACAAGTAGACATACATAAATGTGACAAAAGTCCTGCTATAAAATATGTTCCTTTTAACAGAAAAGTGCTGAAGAGCACTAGATGTTTATTTTATGTCCTCACAACCAACAGTATGGCATAATGTTGTATACCGGTCTGTTCTGAGCACAAATAGATAACAGTATTTTTAAATGCAACCTTTACTTTTCCCTCACAGAAAAGCTTCATGAGTTAAAATACATGCTGGTTAAGTGAATGTTGTTTTGTTCGGTGTTTTTTTGTGATTTTTTTTTTTCTTCAGTATCTAATAAACCATCAGCAACATTAACATTATGGTTATTAGTTTACTTAATATGATGATGTTCCATTAGACAAAAGATAATACAATTGCAGGCTGGAAATTAACTATGGAAACATGTTTATATGGTTATATGGAGTCATGAAACTTTTTCAAATTAAGGAGTACTGTGTCTACAATACAGTTTAAACAAGTTAACTTATTTCAACTGTATATGCATAATAAACTATTGCTCTATGCTGTCATGTCAGATACTAATTTTTTCAATACAAAATGTTTTTGTTTTGTTTCTTATATACAATAAAGCATCTAATTACTATTAAAAAAAACTATGGTTGAAGTTGAGTCAGAACATACTGTTTCTTCTGCTGTCAGCTCGTAAAGGAGAATTCCTGTCATTATTACATAGCCATAGTATTTATAGACAAAATTAAAATTTAGTTTTACTTTTGCTTTTCCAGAGCAAGGCAACTTTATCTTTTAGACAAATGGCACCAGCATTGCCCTGATGATCTGGAAAAGCAGCATGCATAAAGACAAGCAGCAGCAGAAGGGTCAGAACCCACTGCCCCACTTCACCTTGCAGCCCAACCCATAGGAGAGGATTCCCTGCAAAGCAGGGGTCTAGATGCCAGACCCAAGTACCCAATGCTGCTTTGCCTACCATTATGTAGAATGCATCTATCAGAGCTCATTTAAAAATAATATGTTTCATGGGCCAGAATTAACAAAGGATGGCCAGCTTGTCCATCGAAGGTCCTGATCATACAGCTGTACCTAAATAGCCAAGTTGAAGGCTCACTTTTCTGAATAATTGGGGCTCAAAGGCTTTGTGCGTGTGTGTGAGTGTGTGTGTGTGTTTTGACCTTCATCACAAAGTTAAAAGGTAGCAGTTTCCTCATTTCTAAGAGTGCTAATATCCCAAACAAGGGAATGGCAGGGCTTTCACTTCTCACTCTCTCACAGGAAGTTCACACCTCAAGGTTACCAACTAAAATAACTGAAATAGAGCAAGAAGCTTCAGCCATCTGAGACAATGTGGATGTTTCCCACCCTCTGTGAGCTGACCAAGAAAACCAAGCAATTTTGGTAAGACCTTAACATGCCTGTGGCTGAGGAGAAGCAAAGCCTGGGCAAGGCAGACAGAGACACTCTGAAACTGGGGACAGGTAAGACAGGACAGCAGAGGTTCCCCCTCACTATGAAGAGCACCTACATCTCAGTAATACCAAATGGAGCCCATAAAGGCTTCACTTGAAAGGACAGCCCTACTGTGGACATACTGCTCATTGTTATTCTGCTGGGGGGTTGCACACTGCATTTTCTTCAGCTTTTGAAGTATGATCCAAACTGCAAAGTAGGCCAAGAGACCATTTCTTGTAACTTCAGATTTTTAATATAGGTTCCATCCAGTCACTTAGTTCTGCACTTGTCTTTTGTGGTTGCATGTATTTCCTATTTAAGAAAAGGACTATAGAGGTTCCTGGTTTGTCACATTTTTTTTTCTAATAAAAAGCTTGAGCAGCAGCTTCCTCTGCCGTGCATTACTCTGCATTGGTGAATACTTTCTTCCCTCTCACCCTACGCAGAAATGGTCAGCCACCTACAAAGCTGATTTACAGACATGACACAACAAGATGAAGAATTTCGAAACCATGCCCGTGATGGCAGTCCATAGGATTTTTTTTCCTCCATACGTAGATCTCAATCCTCCCTTCTCCATCTGCACCTTCCAGCTCTTTCAAAATAACAAGCAAACATTTCTCCAGCTTCACAAATCTGGCACATTTCATTTTCCTTGTCATTTAGGAGATACAGACAAACTATTTGATATTAATAGTAAGAACACTGTGCACTTTGTAAAGCTTTATTCAAAGCATCCTCTGATCTTCCACTGAAAGCATTAATTTATCACCTTCACAGTACTTCTGAGGCACATGCTATAATTCATCTCACACAGGTGGAAACTCAGGAGGCTCAAGTGACTTGTTGTTGGGCTACCCATCAGAAGAATTCATGTTCCACCTTCCCAGATTCATTCTGTATTTCAGCATATCTGGCTGATGCTTGTTCCAAGGCTTCCTGCCCCACATCTAACTTCAGAAGAAGTCACTCCTTCCCTCCTCTATTACCACACCTATAAAAGTCTCTGGCAGAACTTCCCAGACATCTTCTTCTTCCCAAGGATTTCCTGAGATTAAGTAATTAAATCATTAAGGAAGAAGTTCATCACCTGCTAAGGAAACTACTTACACAAATAACATTCTCACCAAGGGCAACCTGTATGGCTGTGTTTCTACATCCCAGATACCAGCCACACTGGCAAAGCTGATGTTAACCCCTTCCAAATGAAAATAATACTCTCAGGGTCTGGTCTTTAAAAATTATTTCCCTGGGTAAGCAAGAGTCTGCTAGTAAAACTCCACAAAATATCCCATAAATCTCAGTTTGTTTTAAATGGGGGGGGGAAAAAAACTCACATAGAAGGTCAGTCTCTCTCTTTCCCCCTTAACTATTATTCAGATACAATTACATAAAAGTGTATTTCTTTCATAAGAAGTAAACGCATACAAAAGAGGACAAGCAACCAAAATAAGATTAACACTTAATATTACAGCAACATCTGAAAATGCAAGGAATAATTTCAAACTTAATTCAGCCTGAAAATCACATTTGAAAAGATGGCAGGCTAAGACAACATCAACTTGTCTTGCATGACAGATAGCACAGGAGCTCCTAACTATATGTGACTGACTAGTATTTAAAGAGCATTACTTCTTTTTATTCTTGCCCCAGGACACACAGCCGTCTTCCTCCTTTCTATAAAAGGACTTCAGTGATGCAAGAGAATACCTTGTCATTAACCACTGCCAGCTACAGTTTTGCTGAACAGCAAAAGTCACTGCTACTTTTACTCAAACCTCATGCAGTAACAGGTCTCATCAGAAACCAATGACAGACCTTCAGATTATCCTACCAGTGACCCTTAAGTACCTGCTGAAATCTAAAATAAACAATAGCTTTCATCTCCTTTTGTATCTCAAGTAGACAGAGTCACAGGGCATCTCAAGACTCCACTCTTCACTATGGTATTCAGAGCATGCCATCCCATCCCTTTTCTTCCCTGTCTGGAAACTGGAGAAACAAGAGTACACTTTCATCTGGCTCCAGCCCTCAAACTAAAACTCAGGACAAACAGCTGCTCTCTCTAAATAGGTTACACATGGAGTACACATTTATCAGTTGCTAAAGAAATAATGTAGACACCCATAGACACCCCTCGATGGTTCTCCAGTAGCCTCTCTTGGTAGAAATCAGAAGTTTTCTGGCCCACCCAAAAGATTATCAAAGGAAACTTACACAACAAGCTGCACAGGTACATCCCAAGCACATTCTTGATTTTTTTTATTCAGTAAAAGCTTGTTGGATATCCCCCATGCATTATGTCAAACAGCTTTACTTCAATTGAGTTCTGTTATGGGACTGATGGTGTAACTAGTTCAGCTTCAGAGAACATTTCTAGTGAAGTCTTCATCAGCACCCCCCTCTTAAGACTACAAAAGGGGACATTATTTTAAACTTCAAGCCAGCAGAAGAAAGCAGAGAGGAAGGGGACAGGAGATAATTTGTTCTCTCAAGTTGTCTATTCAAGAAATCCAGAAGTTTAAGTGGGACACAGTCAAGCCTACTCATCTGCCTGACTGCTTTTTATAGCACAGACTCGGCCTATGACAGACAGACCAAACACAGAATATTCCCTGACATTCAGAAGATGGCTTCAGAGGCAGGGTACCATTATGTCAGTCCCCAAAGGCTTCCCACACTGCCCTAAGCAGACAATCTGAGTCACTTCAGAAATGAGTAGAGTGACATGCATAAAATGAGGCTCTGTACAACAGCCCTACGGAAGTAAAGGTCTTGACTTTTAATCTCTAAGAGGTGTGTTCAAATACTATACACAACGGCAACTGTTATAATAAATCACTAAAGCAGTATACTGTCAAGGCTCAGCATTTGAAAGCAAAAGGCCAATGAAGTACTAAAGCAACAAGTTTTTTTTTCCTTCTGATAAAATGGAGGAGAAAAAACAGACCCAACCCTGTTGGCACACTTTGTAGACAAATTCCTTTTGACAATTTATAAACTTTTTTTTCTTCCTCCTGTTCAACAAAATTACTTCAACAGTATAAAAGTTGGCAACGTAGCTATCTTGGAAGAGGAAAGTTGCTCTTTTCCTTATTGGTAAGCAGCACACACAAATGCACAAAAAACCCCACCCACAGGAAACAGAAAGCTATTCATTTAGTTTTAGCCAAGTCTTTGCAAGACTGTACCTTTTGACTATCAGTTGATGGTAAATGTGCAACTATCTGGTACTTAATCTCATATAAGAACTAGAAAATAGAATAACATTAAATTTTACCCTCAAAAAACAACCCAAGTGGTATAAATGCAATTCTTTAGAAAAATGCTGCTTAGCAAAAACAAAACTACTCCCCCACATATATGCAATATTTAAAAGAAATAATTCAAAGCTGTAATTAGGTTCACACAAACCAAAATTGCACAGTACAAGTTCAATTTAGCGATTAAAAATCCTGTGTTATCTTTAATGACACCATGTACCTCTCCTCTCTTCCTCACATATTTTTTTCTAGGGTATTTTGGGGCCTGATGGGATGCTGTCCACTACCAGGCATCTGAAAAAAAAAATGTAATCTCTTCTTGTCATCTGCACAGACCATGAAACCTGGGGCAAGAGTGAGCAAAAACCAGTTCAAGTTACTTTCTGGTAAAATGTATTTTTTGGTACGTGTATTTTATCTGAACAACAGCTGGTTCTAATACAGCAATAACACAAAGTTACAGATTCCTAGGAATAAAACCAAACAAACTGCAAGAGATGCCCTTGGAAAACTGCATTCGTGAAGGCAATGTTTCTGTAAAAAGACTGGGGGTCATGGCAGACAATCTAGATGCTAAACTTCCAGCACAACTCTGCAGCTAAGCAAGCAGCCTCTGGATGGATAAGAACATTATTTGATATAAGGCAAGGCAAGGAAGGAGAGTATTATCTAAAGGAGAATAACAGCAAAGGCGAAGTGCTCTTCTGGCCTACTCACTTCAGAAATGAAAATACTACAAGAACAGCTATTAAAGATTCAGAAAATACATATTGAGAGTTTTAAAAGTTTGCATATTTAGCTTATCAAAGAGAATAATAGTTATCAGTCACTTACCAACAAAACAGCTAAATATCCCTACCAAAACTTACTCAGAAGATAAAGAACACATTGGCCTAAACTAGGCTCCAAAAGCATGCTGCAGAGCAGGGGAAAAAACTTTTGACGCCTTCAGAGTCAACCTCCTTTACCCAACTCTATAATTACAGTTGATATAATATGTAATATGCTCAGAAACTCATCAACAGCAAGTTTGCAAAATGCAGTATACACAAGAACCATTTTCTGTCTTATCCAGCTGTCTACTACCCTCTACAATTCCTCTGGCATTTACATCTTCCCCACTTTGCAGCAATGCTATCCCTTGAGAAATACAGACCTCTGCATCTAAATAACTCCCAACCAGCATGGGTCTTGGAGCATATCTTCTCAGAAGCAGTGGCTGCTCCACACACACCATCAGAGTATTTTAAATCATAGTTCTCTTCAAAGTGCTCCTCAGCCCCAGTTCAGGGTATTCAGGGCTTTTTTCCCAGAGCTTCAGAACAGACTGTGATCCACCGTTCTGCTGCTCCAGCTAATGTTAGCTGCTGCTGGAGACTCCAAGTTTTGTGTGGCTAAACAAGGAACATGAAGGGATTTCCAAGTAGAATCACTCATGGCAGATCTGAGCACCAAAGCTTATGATATCCAGATCTTCCTCTTCTTTTTACTCATAGCAACTTGTATTAAACAAAGCCACCTGGACAATGCACTACAGTGTGTCCCACCACATATAATGAGGAAGAAAAACATTTGCCATACTACTATTACCACAATCATGAACAAAACACCTAAGAATTTCTATAGCCCAAAACAGAATTGCCTAAAATTCTCCTGGAGGAAAATTATTATAATTTACAGCTGGCATGTGTCTCCTTCTGTCATTTATAGTCGGGAGTGGGCATCTCTGTCAAGTAACAACAGAAGTTACAGACTCACTGTAGAAATTACTGAGTGAGAGTTCGTGATCTGTGCTAGAAAGACAGGATGAACAGATAACAGATGCTCATTCTAGTGACATAAGTCTATGAATGCATTTCACAGAATACGTTTCCTAAAACTAAAGCCCATTCCTTGGAATTCATGAAGCCCATAAGTCATGTGTAGCCCTGTAATTTCAAGGCGCATTGGATGAGCATCAAGAGGGCAACCAAAGAGTAAACAAGAGTCACAGCTGGCTTTGCTTCTTGGGCTGCAAAGTGGCACCCACCCAGCACTGACAGCTGACTGCCACATAAACCCCAGCACCCCAAGGGGTGGCCTAGGGAGAGCCCTCAGCTCCTTAACCCATCAGCTCTTTCAACAGGAGGAGGAAGTCACCACCTGCAGCTGGGGGTCAACCATGAACCAAGGGAGCACATTCTTTGTGGGAAATTAACACCAAGTAAGATTCTGCTCTCTCAGAGCTATGTCTGGATGCCTTCATCAATATCTTCCTTTAATTTATATATCATGGGGTTTTTTTTAAGTTAAGTTTAATCTCATACATGAATTTTGCAACTTTTCAGTCACTAGGCTCCCCATAACATTATTTTTAGACTCAATAGGAAAAGAAAGAAAAAAAATTTAAAAAAATGGCAAGCTACTGGCATACCTCAGGTTGCCAATCAAGCCAGTGCCTGGAAACTGTGCAGCCTCCATGTGGAAAGGGTTTAAGAGAAAAAAGCAGAACATTTCTTTATCTCAGTACACCAGCAGCAAACCCTTAGCCTCACTGCTAGGATTTCACCTTCAGCTTCACTAAAATTTCCGTTTTAACTCTAAATGCAACCCTGTCTTTAATTCAGTTTGGAAAGGTTTGATATAGAGTGGACAGTCAAGAAGGGAGCTGTAGAGAGGAAGGAAAAGGGGAGGAGCAGGGACAAAGATTCAAATGCACGGTAGTGGTGGTTACAGATTTGGTACTGAGAGTCAATCAGATCTGTTTCATATGTTAACAAGAAAGAAAACCAAGCCAGTCCCCACAACTTGTGTTCTTGGAGCTGAAGTTTTTTCACAAAAGCTGAGTCCTCTCCATACCAGCGGTAATAATACATGGCAGGACCTAGCCATCTGAAGCACAATAATTAATCATTCCAATAGCAAGTTAACAAAGGAGTATTATCCCCTTTTTTCTGACAGGAGTGCTGACTCAAAGAAGACCAAGGGAGTTACCCAAAACCACAACACTAGTCATTAGCAGAGCTGCAGTTACAAGTTCCTGGCTGCCAGCAATGTTTTCAAGCACTGAAATGGGCAGCCACGCCAAAGCCACAGAGCTGCTACCATGCACACTCCCCAGGTGGAGGTTCACCTGCTCCCCACACCATGCCTCCAGAGTTCCTGTCACACCAACAGCAGAGAAGAGGGAAAGAAGGATGCATTCAAGCAGGGTGGTGGGCTCAGTGTTGCCCATGTCACCCTGCTGACTGGCTCCAGGAGGCACCCAACCCAAAGAAGCAGCTACAACCCCCACAGTCTGCCCTGGGGTTTCCTTTCTGCCTGCATGACCACTGAAGCCCAGAGAACTCAGGTCAGAAAAAATGTCCCAAGGAAAAGTCAGAGCTATTAGTTTTGCCAGGTTTAGTACCCTGGATTGGGTCACTGTGTGGGGTAGGGTAAAAGATGGGTCCCAGAGCATCCCAGAGCTTGCAACACTAAACTTACACCCCATCTTCTTAGTTCTTCACATACTCCCAGGGGAACTTGAGATCAGTTCACTTCTCAAGAAAAACTGAAATGGCTCTTTCCATCTTAGCCATATACCTTTCATGGGCATTTTACAGTACTGGTTTCAGTTTCTCTTAATTGCTTAAAGTCAACAGCACAAATTTACATTTTACAGAATCAGCTAGCTCACAATAAGGATACTCTACAGCATAAGGTGGCCTTTTTAGTAAGGGCAGTTTGAACAGTACTAAATACGTTCATTTTCTATCTCAATTTTCATAGAAGCAGCACAATTCTCGTAACAGGCAGCTTGGGGAACCTGATGTGACAGAGATGGGGAGGGGGAAGTGAGTATTCCACTTTTACATTAAAAGCAGAACCAGAGAAATTAACTTTTTGTAACATGATTAGTCTTAATTTTATAAATAAACTTACACCTAAGCCTCTGTTATTTTTGTTGAATGTATTCCCCTGCTTTCTACAGTCTGCCTGGTACCTGCCTATACCAAGTTCTCCAGACATTCCTTCCAACTCACTTGATCCTTTGAAGCTGACAGTTATCTGCACATTCAGGCACTGAAGTAATTTATTCTTTTAGAAGTGCTAAACATTTACAACTTGCAACATCAGATTGTACAAATATTCAAATTTTCTGGAAGAAAAAGAAAAGGCAAAAGCATTTACCTTGATCTCTACATTTACGGAGATATTTCCCCCACCCCCCTCCAACTTTGTTATCTGGAGGCTTTTCCATATGCAGGAGAGATTTCCCATTTTTCTCCCTGTACTTTCCAGGTACTTTCCACTTACTGTGAAAAAACAGCTAAATAACACCAGAAAAGGAACTAAAATTACCTGTTACTGTTTTATTCAAATTAGTTTTCTTATTCTGAAAGCTCTTCTAAGATGGCTTCCATGGAGACAAAAATAGTCATAGGCAATGTCAAAGGAAGTTATTAAAAATCATCTAGCAGTGATGCAAGATCTCTGCACTGATGTGCACTAACACTAAGAAGAAACCACAATGTACCAGTTTAGACAGAAATAATTCCTGGACTTTGCCTCAGTTTGGTCTCAACAAAAATCAAGTAGTCTCAACAAAATCCTAGTAAAAAAATAAGACAACCAAAATGCAAAAAAACACAAATACTTCAACGAATGACTGTAGTTCTGCATGTGTTAAACTGGAGGTTTTCACTGCCAAGACACATTAAAAAGAACAACCAGAAAATGTTTGAAAAACAGATTGCTAATATAAAGTGCATTAACAACTATTAATAATAGAATATACATCAACCTACTACTTTTCAGATAATCAATATTAATTGGCAACCTCATTTGGAACTGTTAAAGCAGGAGACCTTGGAGCTGCAATTCTTCAGGTCTTAAGCTAGTGGCAGGTGAAAATAGGACTGGTAACAGTTACTTCCTTGTCATTTCCTTCTAAAAATGACACAATGCCATTTCAGCGATCAAAGTAATTTTTATCTCATAAACGTACCTCTGAAAATAGATAAGTCCTTATAGAACAATTTTATATTTACAATCTGAGCTACCAGACACACCTTATGTGAAACCTGACTTGTAGTTCACAGGGGCCCTGGGTTCCTTGGAAGGAAGTAAGATAAGGCACAGGGAAATACGAGGGAAGGAAAATAAAATACTAGGCAAGAGGTCTGTCACCCACCAACATTGCTGCAAGCTCACCAAGTCTCACAATTTCATCTTTAGCTTCAGGCATATTGAAAAAGCTATGATTCTGTTGGGGTTTTTTTATTCAACACTGTCATGTAATCAATAGGAGGGATGCCAAAAGCCAGCCATTATAAGGAAGTCACCATGGCTAGGATTAAAACAAGATCACTCCCTGTACAGACTGCATGACCTCTCATTCCTTTAAATGGGACTAAATGAGAGCAAGCCCTCTACATTTGCAACGCCAGCAAGAAACATGTGTCCTTTCAGAAGTACTTCCCCAGAAGAGGGGATAGTAGGGAATGGGTTAGGAAATATCCATGAAAACTCTAAGCAACCAAGAGGAAAACATGGATGGGAGGCAGGGGCAGGACCTGAGGGTACGTTTGGGGCAGGATCCAGATGCCTGTCTGGATTAATGGAAACACAAATATAAACTGGGAGAGGGAACACAGAAAGGGAGCGGGAAGTTTAAAAAAAAAAAGAAAGAAAATAACACTGATGCCATAGTAGTAAGGGACAGCTCAAGGAATGAGGAACACCTGACAATTGTGACCTTGAGGAGCATAACCAGGACAGCAGTTTCTTGTGATACAGGAGGACTCAGAGTGGGACAGTGGCATTTCTCCACCCCAGGTTGCTAGAGAAGACTAAAAATTAAGCCCACTTGGAGAAAGGAGAACAAGATACACACATTTATAGTTCAGGAGTAATTTAAACTCTGAGAAGGTATCACGCAAAATGAGGACAGAATATTTTCTACTAGAGGTGAAAGATGAGAGCCAGTAGAGTGTTACTTCTTCCTCACAGAATCTCATTTTAAATCCAGTCCTGCAGCCGTTAGGGCTCTGACTCACACCTGGTACGTGCTTGAGGCCGGCAATAAAGCTGTGGCAAAACATGTTGTGGCCTCAAGCTGCAGAACTTGCTAGAAACAGAGCCTTCTTGGTGGTTGTTTTATGAGGAAAGACAGTACAAGAGCAGCCATCTACTGTGCCTATGTTACAGCGCACAGATTTATCAATATCCACTTCACAGAAAAGTAGTTAAAATTAAGCAACATAATATATATACACACTGCATACTACACGTATAACACATGAAGAGTAACATCTTAGGAATGAGTACAACTAAAGCACCATCCCACATGTGCACCAAAGACTCCAGCATTGCACTGACATGGGATAAATGCCCTTCTCAGCCAACCCAACCTGCTAGAACGAGCCAGTCTGAAGACAAGAATTTTCACCCATCCCACCCGGCCATGCTGCCTTTCACTGGGAGTGTTGGCACACCCGTGACTACACCACAGTGGGCACCGCGCTGGCTCCAGCCGCAGCAATGCCCGTGGAGGATGTGCCATGGGATGGCAGCTGAACCCCCTCTGTGTGCACACTCCATGAAGCCCTGGAAGCAATTTCAGTAATTACCTGTTCCTGGATCGTAGGTAGACCGGTTCCAACACGTGCAAGTGAAGAAGCTGGTTTACATAACAAATGAGGTATGCATGTGAGGTGCTTTGTGTAACAGCACCACAGACGGCAAGACCTCTCACCTGAAGAGCTGTATTTTAGCAGCTACACACATACAAGAGCACCTTTGGGTGGAGAGTAAACAATTACATAAAATATCCATACTACAACACAACAGTGGCATGAAAGAGGGTAGTCTGAATGGACAAAATGCCTTACACTTGTGAAAAAAACTTAAGCAGCAAGCAAGTCTTTGATTCTTTCATGCTGCCACACAGCACCAAGAGCTATTGAAAGTTTCCAGTTCTTGCTTGGGTAGCCACCCTCCAGAGGGTAATCCTACTTAGAGAACAAAATTGAAATGGAAGAAAAAAGAACAAAACCAAACCAAACCAAACAAAAAAAAAAAAAAAACCAACAAAAACCAACCAACCAAAAAACCAACAACAAAACCCCCTCAAGAATGTCTACAAGAGCTAAATCCATGAATCCAAGGAAAAAGAGGAAGAAGTCAGAGTCCTGTTCCTCATACAATGACATCACGCACTTAGCTGTTTCCACTACGTTTTACAACCAAGAGCTGAAAAGAACAATAGGGATTTTTGAGGCCTGTAAGCAGCACAGAGCTCAGGAAGGCAGAGAAGGCAAAATGCAACACGTGAGCGACAGACCTGGATAGTCACAAGGTGAATCATATGTTGAAAGACAGTGACAATCCCTATGTGATAGTTCTACTGTGTTTATCTGTTTGTTTTTTGAACATGGTTATCCTACCACCCAAGAGTATTAGACATCTACTCCTCTCTGTCAGTGGAAGCCTCTGAAACAGAAACTGAAAGAAAAAGAAAAGTATCTATCTAAACACCGCCTTTTAAAAATACTATTAAAATAAAAAAACCCAAAATAATAAAAACATATCAGCAAACCTACAGCTCCCTTTGACATATTAGTGACAGCAAATACTCATTTCAAATTCAAACATAGTGCTTTTCTACTCCTATACACCCTGTACTAATACAAAAGTCAAAATTTGAAAATAGTGCAACAGGAAAAACAAGTTTTAAAGCATAAAAGTTAAACAGCTCAAAGATCTTCTTCCCTTTCAAATGTGTAGGGGGTGAGCAATATCACAAAATTGAACAAAACCCCTTCCTACCTCATCTGGTACTTTATAAAAACCTCTAATGTAGAAGGATAAATATCGTTCTAGGCCCCATGCCTAGAAAGGCATATTTTTGTCTTCCGGACTTTGTACATCAGTTCATGAGAAGAAAAGACTGGGACAGAAGCAGTACAGAACAGAAATGGTCTCTGCTAAGGGGGTCAGAGGCAGATATAACTCAAAAATAAATATTCCAATTATTTGCAGGATTCTGTCACAGAGAGAAACTGTTGCCTTCAACCGGAGCAGCAAACCAGTGAGTCCAGGCTGTGCAGGAACATATTTATCTTACCCTCTATCTTACCTTATCAGACACATCTCCTTGTTCTATTCAGAAGCCAGCAAGTCATAAAATTCCATCTGTAATAAAAGGAAAAGTCCATTAATATCTCCTGATAACCTTACAACAGAAGGCTAACAAGCAGTTCAACAGGAAAAAAAACAAAACACAGAAGAGTTAAACTTCTGCTACAATTCCAGTATAACCTACACCCTAGGCAAGTAGCCCTCCCATCTGCAGCAACCTAGGAAACCTGGATTTAAAGATGTTGTAACATGTTCTGTAAGAAATACACTCTTCCTCCTTCAGCAAGGATAACAGAGGTGTCCAAAGCGTACAGGTTGCCCTGCCGAGTCATAAATAAGTCTGCAGCATCCTCTCATTAAACTAAATGAGGCTCAAATTACATAATGTGAATGGTTGTAAAATGAGACCAGTGGTAACAGCTAGAAATAATCACAGCAGCATTATACATCATGGAGACAATTTTCCATCAGTGGATCAAACCTGGGTATGCAGCACCTTTTATCTCCAGGCCAAGAAACTGTCAGCATGCAGCCTTTCTTAAATACAGTAAAGCATGCAAGAAACGGATGGAACAAAGCTCTCATGCATGAGTTTAAATGACGCCTACCCTGAACAAGCACATTTAATTTCTTAACATCTTTACAAACCAACCTTTCAATGCAAAGATGTTTCTTTAAGCAAACATGACGCAGTCTGGCATACCTCGGATCATAGGAAAGAGAGCTACACACCTACCCAACCAAATGGCAACCTCACAACTGTCAATAAAATTTACAGTCGTGATACTTGTACTTGAACAAACACTACTCTGTGGCACTATTAAGAAAAGGAGACATGACCTGCAAACCAGCTAGTCCATGAGTCACTAGGGCAGAAGAGAGACCTCCCATTTGGCAACTTTGGAAAGCATAAGAGCCTGCCTAGAGCGAGAAATGTGAATCAAGAATCTAAAAAACCAAACAAACCAACCTCTCCACACACCCTTTTGGCTTTTTCAACATCCTAGTTCAGTGCCAGGCTGGAAAAGGCCAGAAATGTCTAAGAGTGAAACGGCACACTTACGAGAGTATACTATTAAAAAAACATCCCCTAATCAAACAACACTTAATTTTTTCAATCCAATTGTCTGGAGGGAGATATGGTAGGAATGGAATGATTTGCAGCAAATAGTTTTCTTGTTTGCATAGCTATCCTGGTTTGATGCTACCAACAGTACCCCTGAGCCTAAAGTGCAAAATTAGATGCAAACAAAACATTGTGCTTTACTGGTGTGGCATCACTGACTTGCACTCTGGCTTCATTTTCCTTGGACACTGAGCAGCTGTTATGGCAACAGATGCCAGTGGGATCCACAGGTGCTCAGAGCCATGGCAAGGTGTCATCCTTCACCTTGCTGCACTGCCTTTTGCCCATCAGCAAAATAAGGATGGCAGCACTCAAGTCCCCAGCCGGAGGGACTGACTGGAAGCCAGGGTCCAAAATGGCTGCCTTGGGCCTTTTTTCCCTTTTTCCCTTTTCTTTATGAGTACATTAGTGTATACTTTAAATGCTAAAAAGAAGGGGGCTTTATCCAGTGAATACCATTTTCTCATGTTCTAGTGGTGACCATTTATTTTTTAGCATTACCAGAATAATATAACAATAAGTGGCTCAGTGTCCAAATGGAGATGTGTGACACACAGGAGGGAAGGGATGCCATCCAGAGGGACCCTGACAGGTTCAATAAGTGGGCTCAAGCAAACTGCATGAAGTTCAACAAGGCCAAGTGCAAGGTTCTGTACCTCGCTCAAGGCAATCCCATGCATGAATACAGGTTGGGAAGAGATTGAGGGCAGCCCTGAGGACAAGGACTCGGGGATGAAGCTCAACATGAGCCATCAACATGAGCCTGCAGCTCAGAGAGCCAACTGGGTCCTGGATGCATCTAAAGAAGCACAGATCAAGGGAGGTGATTCTCCCCTCTACTCTGCTCTTGTGAGACCCCACCTGGAGTAGTGTGTCCAGTTCTGGAGTCCCCAACATAAGAAGGACACAGAGCTCCTAAAACTTGTCTAAGGGAGAGCCACTAAATTGATCAAGAGGACTGGAGCACCTCTCCTATGAAGACAGGATGAGGAAGTTGGGGTTGTTCAGCCTGGAGAAGAGAAGGCTCTGAGGTGACCTTATAGCAGCTTTCCAACATCTGAAGAAAGCTTGGGTAGAGCTTTTTACACGGGTGTGTAGTGAGAGAACAAGAGGAAATGGTTTAAAATTTGAAGACAGGAGATATAGGTTAGACATTAGCCAGCTTTGAGCAACCTGGGTCTAATGGAAGATGTTCCTGCCCATATAGAGGGGTTGGAACTAGGTGACCTTTAGGGTCCCTTCCAATCCTAACCATTCTATGATTTATAAAAAAATATGACAACAAGACTTACACTACTGTGGGGTTTGGTTTTTTGCACTCTTTTTTGCATTCTTTTTTTCTATGAAGGAGAGATCTTTTGTCCATGTAACAGAAAAACTTGAACAAATGAGAGCCACTGACCAAGATCCCATTTAAGAATCCCTGCCCTCCTATTCTTCTGCCAACCCAGTAAAATTCCTCACAGCACAATCTCTTCCTGGCTGTTTTCAGAGAAACTGCAGCAATCATACAAGAACAATGGGGAAGTTTGTTTTACTCAGAGAGTAAATGTTTTGCAGTTTCCAATGTAAATATTTTAATTAATGGATTCTTTTTTTAACTCTCTACTGACTTACTTTTGTTCATGTTCACACAGAGTTATCAGGACAGAAGCAGCACTCAACCTGCATTACAGAGAGGAAGAAAGAAATACAACAAAGAAAAATTACACACTGACTTCAGAAAAAGCACCTTCATAAGCAAACTAAAACTCACTGGGCATTTGCTGGGGGAGATGTGGGGCAAAACCAATTAAACAGAAACAAGTCTCATTTCCTGCATCCGGCTGAGGGTCCGTGATGGTTCCCATTGAGACAGTGGGCCTATTATAATAGCCAGCTTGTGTAAAACCACAACCTAATTGGTTTCCAAAACAACATGACACCCAATGACCAGGTTACAAAGAAAAAATTACTATCTTTTTGCCTGAGCCATCAGTACAGTGGCTCCTAACTACCCCATCTCTGTGAATCCGCCCTACAGACACACGCAAATCTCCTCTTACTGATCCATAAACCAAGTGCTGTGGATGCTGTGAGCAGGATGGGATTCAGATTTCCTCTCTCAGGGCAGGACTGCTTTGATATTACAAATTGTGGCTGGACACAGATGCCAAACTGTTCTGCACATGCTCTTCTGGTGGATCCAGCAGCACCCCCAGGTATAGGCAGCTCTTCCATTTTGAATGGTGCCTCTCTCTACAGAAACCATCTTCCTACTCTACCCCCAGACATGGGGATAGACTTTGGATGCAGTATCAGCAGATGGCTGGCATTCAAGATTAAAAAAGGAAAAAAAAAATTCTTTTTTGAATGAAGTGGGACACAGATGGTGCCGTTTCTGCTTTCACAAAGCCTGACTGGGACATGAATGTAGACCTGTCTGAGCTGGGAAGCTCAACACCATACTGTGTTTCTGAAGAGCTGCAGAAACTACTGCACAGACCAGTTCAGCCTGACCCAATCCCACACGTGGCAGTGTTTCCCTTCCTCTGCTCTTATCTGAATGGGAGGTTTTGTTCCTTTTTTGCTGACCTCACTACCCTTGATACCTGTTAGCAATATCCTTCCAGAAGTTGAACGAGCAGCTCCATTGAAATTCCCTGTTTCCATCACCAATACATACGTTACCCAGGATAGAACCCTCACTATGTATTTCCAAAAATACTGCATTTGTACTCATACAAGATGGCTTGTAAGACTTCCCATACTCTGTGATTCTCACAGCCACCATCCACACCAGCAGCTCCATCACCTCCGGGACACTGTGGTGGTGGCACTTGGCTTGTCACATCCTGCTAGGCAGTACCTGGCACGGAAAAGGATGGAAAGAGGCCCACTGCTCTCTTTCCTGCAGGGGCTACTGACTGAAGGAGAACCAAGACCTCCTGATCACAGTTCACCAAGAACAAACTTTCCCCAGCCCTAAATGAGTAAATGCTAGCTATCAACCACTCATCATTAGGATGGAGGGTGGTTGGGAGAAAGAATACATGGCTTTTAATGGAGAGAGATCCTCTAACTTGGTAGCAGCAGGAGATGCTGGGGACAACGAGGCAATTGCTGTTTCTGCACAGGCAGTTTGAGGCTGTCACACAGACATGAGCAGATACATCACCCCCTCACAGTGTGCACCCACCTGGGTACCTGCCTCCTGTGAAGGGTAAATGGATACCGAAGGGTAACACTGTCTGAAAGCTCCCCTTGTGGAAGACTGACTCAGAAACGTGTGTTCACAAGACCTTTCCTGTCCCTGCCAATGCCACAAAGTGAAACTAAATCTCTTGATCCTGCATTTGCGTGTTATCAACCACTGTTGCTGCAATTGCACATGCATGAACAATGTCATCTCTAGCTTTCACACCAGCAAAGACTTTTTTTAAAAAAAACAAACAAAACACCCACATTTGTTTTCCCATATTCCCCATCAGATTTTCTGGCTATACATGCAACATTAAAAAACACAGTCTAAGAATCAAGAAATAAGTATCTCTGCTCAAAAGAGATTCTTGCAAAATAAACTCATAGCGCTTTTCCTGCAAGACCCAAGTGAAGAGGCAGACTTTGCATTAAGCCTTCAATGCACGCAGACTCTGGAAAAAGACCTCTCTTAGCAAGGGAGCAACCTAAGGCTTATTCTGGTCTTTCCATCTTCCTCTCTGACCTCTTCTAGGGCGCCACTGCACTTGGCTTTTTCATGTGCCTATTTAATCAGCAATGTGAAACTAGCACAACCTTACTGGGTTCTCTGTGGCCTTCTCATCAGAGCAAGGAGTAGAAACACTCCCCCAAGGAGCTGCACATTCTTAAGTCTCCTGTGCCCACGGCATGGAAAAGAGAGGGAGGAGAGAACAGATGAATGTTAATCTCTCCTCCTTGCCTTCAGCAGCAGTCTGTACTCTCCCACGCAGAGAAAAGTGAGGCTGTACAGTTTGTGGAGGCCAAACTGTCTGGAAAAATGCACAGAGAGAGAACTAATGGCAAATTCTCTATCAATTCCCTTACTGTAAGGAAAGTGAAAGTCTGTCACTGAGTTGCTTGTGGAAGAGGAGACCACAGGGTCTTTAAGGGGCTACTTTTATGCAAACCGCAGAGCTGGACTACTTGAGATTGTATCAGCTCAACAGCTCAGCTACTAAAATATTCTGCTCACACGATGCTTGTACCATACATCTTCTTACAGAGATTACTTTTATTAGCAGATTACATTTTTGTCTGATCATAGGAAAACAAAAAAAGGACCCAAGACAACTGGATGTTAATTCACAAATGTAGGACTCCCCTGCAGCCTACCTAACTCCAAACAGCAACTTCCTAACCATGAGTAGGTAGCCAATAAGCCCATAAAGTATTAAGGCTGGAACAGTCACTACCACACACTTCTTTAATTGGTTTGTGTCTCAAAGGTGTCTGTCAGCATGCAGTACTGTGCATTCATCAAGGAAGAGCATGGGGGAGAAGCTCTAAGCAGGAAACAGAAGCTCATCTTAGATTAGCACAGCTCACTCAAGTGTAGTGCTATGCTCAGATTTGGGTTTGATTTGCAAACCTCGTTGTAATTGCTAAGAGGATATTTGTAATTTTGTTTAAAAAGAGCCAGAAAACAATTGGTACTTTTAAAACCTATGTAATATGCACCTTGCACTTCCCTCAGCTTCTGTTTTACAACATCCTACTTCTTGCTCTCCCATCACCCCTTCCAACCAAAGACATCTGCTCTGATTGGTACCTCCCAGATCTCCAGCACAACATGTGCAAAAAGATGCAGCAGTGACAAAAAGATTGTCTCACAGCTGCAGGGGCCCGAGACAACACCAGCCCCCTCTAATCTGGTGAGTCCCTCCCCACCACCCCTAAACCTCTACCCAGCTTATTGCCTGTTGAAATGTCTTACAAATAAGCAGCAAAGTCCAATATGAACTTGGCTCCAAGCAAATTTTAAACAGCAGCTTGGTGGACTGGCAGCAGGCTTCCAAAATTAACAGACCTGGAGTCATCGTATTGCCTGAAGACAGCAGATCCTGCCCTCAAATGCACACACAAGCTACTGTGGGCATAGTTTTTATTACACTAATATCTGCCCAGTAGGAGCCACTCTCAAAGAGTTCACTTGCTTACCCTAATTTATGATAAATCTTAAGTTGCATTGACATAGTGCAACCAGTAACTTACCAAGGGCAAGGTGAAAGTTTTTCTATGGGTAATCCAGAGAAAAGAAAATCTGAGCCTTAAAGAGAAAACTTACATGAAGATGGGGGGTGGGGGAACCTCACTATTAAATGTTAGCATTTGTTAATATTTGGGTTTCAACTGTAGATAAACAAAAATCCGTCTGCCTGTGCACGTAATTTAGACTGTTTACACATGAAATCCAAAAGGATGTCCTCATTTTATAAATAATTTGATCTGATGACTACATGGGGAAAAAAAGTACAACTTGAGGCTACATACAGAGGCAAAACACTTGGCTACTGATGTCTAAACAGGGGGGCAAAGACTAAACATCAGAGCCAGTAAAACTCAGCAAATGGTTTATAGTCGAAGGGAAGCACATAGTGCACATTCAACACCCACCAAACTGCGACCCTTCTTGAACTTTTAAAGCTGTGCTCACCAGCAAGTAATTTTAAGTGTAAGATTCTCCTAGATGTAAACACTCCATCTGTTACTCATACCTGACCACGTAAGCCATCCAGCACTGCCCCACTCCCCCAGCTTGGTAGGCACAGCACATCACATAAGGAGCACTTGGGGAACCACAGGGCCAGGTAACACAAAGATGGCCCTGGGAGAAGTCGAGACTTCTCTCTGCCAGGAACGAGAAGAAAAGGTACCCAAAAGGCCTAAATTCAGACCCCGTAATTTGTTTTCCTTTGTCACTTGCTCCCGTATGTGCGCATATATGGTTGTAGTTTCAAGTGTATGCAATTTGCTTACTATCCATCACTTTGCATGCCAGGCAGTGGGGGGAACAGAAAACTTGCACGCAAGAAACTGATGACCCTATAAAGAAATGCTATTTCCAGCCAAAATTTGCTCTTCAGCTAATAAAATGCACAAACTTAAGTTTGTTTCCAGTTTTGTTTCTCAACTGAGAACTTCTAACAGCAACTTAAGAATATCACACACAGTCTCAGAAGATGGTGAAAGAGGTATCTGCTATCCAAAATTGAGTAGGCTTCCTAAATCAAGCAAATTATAATTATTTTTTGTGATGTTCCCTATTGTGTGCTGAAAGCAAAAGTGCCAGGTCATAGTTCAAATACATTGCACAAGGGCATGCTTGGAGTATAAAGCAAGAGGCAATCGAGGTCTGTATGCAGAAGAACGGAGGTGCTTTTTAAAAACAAAAACCCCCAAACAAGCAGTATACATATAATTTTGGTGTAGCTAAATTTAATTTTGCATAACTACTGATACTGTATATACAGTATCTGATATATACTATATATTAGAAATAGTCAACAACAAAGTAGAAGTTTGTGCTTTTAAGACCTGCATTTCTGACCCTGAGGAGCAATGAGGTCTGTGAGTATTTAACTTGAAATCAGTGACCACACGTGGTAAGAAAGGCTTGCCAGGATATGATCCTTAATTATGACTTCATCCTTCACATCTCCCTTGAAAAAGGATCAGCTGATACACCTTGCCCAAAGCAGCTCTTGCAGAGCACAGCCCAACCAAAGAGGAGACCACAGTGCCAAAAATAACAATTAAAAAAGTTTTCCTCTCAAATAATGAGGTATCCTTTATAATTCAGCCCAATAAAACCAGATTTGTCAAGTTCTAAATTGGGTTGCAGCAATATTTCATTACAGCATAAATCTTCCTTACACCCTAGTAAAGATGCCTAATAATTTAATGTGCTATAATTTATATTGTTTAAATCTGGAACTCGTCAAAAGTTCCCTGAAATAAGCATCTCTTTTACAGTCCATTTTCCATATAGGTATAAATGCCAAAATGTAAATGGTTCATATCTTTGCATGGAAAAACATTTGCAAAGTGCATTTACATGTAGACTAAGAAAGATTGTAATTGTCTCTCTTGGGTTTCTTAGGTAGGTCAGTGTACATCCTACAAAGGCTTCTGTATTATCCCATGGTGTTCATTGAGCATCCTTTTTTTTCCTGAAAGCAGCAGAACCTCTTGAAAAGAACTACACCAGCAACTAAAATTTCAGAAGAAAAAAGTGGGATTCCAGAGCCAGAACTTTTAGAATATTTAACTCTTCAGTATAAGTTTTTCAGCTGTTTTTTTTCTGAAACGGGTTATTACACCAAGTGCTGAAGAACAACTGTCTAATATTTTACTAATTCAGTTGATCATGAACAGACTTCACATAGAAAGAGATAAAAGAAAGAAGAGACTACTCAAAAGGACAGGGGGAAAAGATAAGAAAGAAGAGATACTGCCCTTATTTTTTATTAAAATCAGTAATTCCCATTCCCTCCCAGCTAATCAGGTTTATAATAAAATAAACACCATTTCCAAACAGTTATGATGTCCGCATAGCCCACCACTGTAAAAAGAATGCAACCACACCAAGCACTATGGAATATATATATATATATATATATATATATATTTCTTCATGAAAGAGATATGATGAAAAAGACTACATCAATTGAAGATTGCTTACAGGTTGAAAAAACAGTGATGTAATTATTGTCCTGTGGCTTCTAAGAAGTAAGCACAGTTTACATCCCTGCTTCCTGCTGTCTCACTTTACTGTTCTTAACCCAAGAATCACAAGACTGCCACCACAGCACTCCAGTGCTGGGATCATCAGAGGAAGCTGCAACAGGTCTGTTTTGCATCCCCCCAAGTCTCTTTTAATAGCAATTTGATAAAATCTGCGTTGCCAGTAGTTTAAATAAAAGCTGAACTGCCCTCTTATTTCCGACCTCTTTTGAGCATGCATGCTATTTTTTTCTTTACCTTGTTCAGCCAAGAATCACCCGTTATGGAGAAACTAATTCATGGTCTTCATCCTGCAAAACTCCACTAGGAGAAGGCCCCAGAAAGCACCTAAATTGAGTATGCAGCAATTTAGATGGGTTCTATTCTGCTTATCACAACGTTCCACTTCCTAGAGTGGACATACAGGCTCAAGTCAAGATAGGGAGTGTCACAACCATTCCACAGCTTGCTGTCAGATCTTTGAGACAATTTTAAAGGAAGAAAAAAAGTTTCTGTTTTGTTTTTAACTTCATATATTTTACACTGGAGCAAAGGCTTTAATAAAAATGTTGTTTTAGGTAACTAACTCACTTTTCCCTGAGATTAAATGTTATCAAAAAATTCCTAATAAGCCAGGCAATCTAAAGACAGTTCCCTGCAAAAAAGCTGAGTTAATACCATCCAAGGAATTTCCTAACCCTGTTTTTAGGATAACATACAGCTAACTCTGTTGCTTCTATCTTGGTTTCCACTCTGAAACAGGGGAAACTTTAATGTCCCCCTTGCTGTGTTTACCAAACCTTTAAGCCCTCCATGCTCTAGCCTCCCCTCATGGGTGCTCAGGCTGGGGTGGCCACAGGAGAGGGAGCAAGGCTGTCTGCAGGGCTCAGGCAGGCTTTGAGAGGATGCAAGGCTGTGTGTGTCCGTGTTGTGCTTTTTTGGAGTCAAAACGCTGGGGCAAAACTCTTTCCAGGAAGCTCCTTAGTCCATTTCTCCCAGCGCTCCTAGGAAACAGTACGTCTGAATTCTTTTTTTTTTTTTTTTTTTTTTTTAATTAAAAAACTCAAACAAAACAAAACTCAAGAATGCAGTGACATGAAATTAATGCCCAGCTAGTTTGCCCCCAGTTTTCAAGAACTGGGTTGGCTTTTCCAGCAGAGGAGGAAGTGTGAGGCCAGACACGGAGAGCTGCTGGGCTCATGCCGATCTGCATAAACTCCATGGAGCTCTGTAAAATTATTCTGCATTTATTTATAGCTCCACCAATGAATGCAAAATCTGGTTAAAACGGTTTTCAGATATTGAAACTGTACTAACCTAGCTGATTTCTGGCTTCTGAATTGCCTAATTCCTCTCTTTCTAAATTCACTTCCCCAGGCATCTCACTTAATTTAGTGCATCTACTACAATTAAAGTTTACTCTGTTCTGCTCTGTGCTTTGCATTTTATAACATCTGCATTTGTACATATGCAAGAAAATTGTTTTTAAACAAGTGGCACACAGTAAGTATAAATAATATCTGACCTTACATTACCAAATCACCAATACTTCAAGGAAGGATTTTTATTCAGCTAGAATTCTGCCTTAAAACACACACATATCCCAAAGAAAAAACACAGGAAAATACCAAGTCTTCTCCCTAGAGTAGTATTTACTTGCTGATAAAAGCCAGTATTTTCCTTAACTGGAAAATTTTTACAGCTGGGAAAACAATGAAAAAAAGTATTGGTTAAATTCACATGCTTGTATACCTGTTAGTTGAAATATTTCTTCAAGAAAGTTTAATCAGAGATATGTCTAACACAGGGTCACAGAAGTAGTGCAGTTCACAAAACAGTATCAATAAAAATACTTGTATAAACAGCAGAGGAAAGACATGGTAACGTTTATTACACAGGTGGATCATCTCACCAATCCGCTATGCCATTATAATTAACAGTATAAATTTTTTAATTATTACACATTGGGCTAGTCTTTGTACCTGGCCGAGTTTGTATCTGCTATTTCCAATGCACTTAAGTCTTGATTGTGAAATCAGAGTACACCAATTAAATTATTAAAACCCTCATCATTCACTACTGCCCTCCCTTTCTTCAAATCACATGCACACAAAAAACCCAAACCAATCCATCACTACCACCTCTCCCCAGAAGTATGCTTTCTAGGTTTTCATATACAAAAGATGCTAGAACTTGCCCCAGCTGATCTGCACAACTTTGATGACAGCATTTTCAAAATAAAAGGCAGGAAATTAGTCATGGTAGGGTAGCATCTCTAGGGGACAGTTTGGGTGGTCACCAGCAAGATGCACGTGGAAGGATGTGTGAGCAAGGATGATTGGTATCTACCACTTCCTCCCTTCTGCCAAAAATTAAACGAGGCGAGAGAGTCCTTCCTTGCTTACTGCAGCTCCATCCCAGGCACAGGAGAGGGCTGATGCTGCACAACTTGAAGAAGGGGCAAGACTAACAAATTTGGTGGGGAAAATTCCTGAAGGTAAAGCCATGGCGTTTCACCAGTTTGCTTGAATGGTTGAATGAACTTCTTGAAGTGCACTGGAGATCTACAAAACTAAGATCACAGGCCTGTAAGGGCTCAGACCTCTGGAAAGACAGTCTTTTCCAGTCAGCAATGGCTATGTGACACACCACCTCCCCATGGCAAACCCACAAAAAACCAGGCTTTTTTTCTTTTCCTTCCACATGTAGAAAGGAGGCATCACCATGTCCCAAATAACAGTAATAGGAAAAATTCACTAGGTAGAACAGGCAGTTTCTTTACAAGACGGTCCATGCCCCAACCCCAGCACAAACACTACAGCAGTGAGTTGTAAGCATCCCATTGGACTCACTCTGCAGGCAGCCAGCAAAAGGCAGCACTCATCCCTAAGACATCTTAGAAGTCAAAGCACCCAGCAGCTACCTCTTAGACCAACCCGAGCAGCTTAATTTTGAGTATGATCCAGGACTAAATCAGCTGTTCAGCTCTAATCCAACCGATTTCACCTGCTTCATAGAGCACGTGGTGGCTGTTTGCAGCTCACAAGGCTGCTCTCCCCAAGGACAGCACCAAAACTTGGAAATAGTCAACAAAAAGAAGTAAATTTACCACTGTCTGCAAAAGGCCAATATTGCCAGCAAGGAGACAAGCATCAGGTTTTCCTCCAGAAGCCATTTTGCTTGTCCAAGTGCCCTGCCAAACCCATCCAGCTTTCCACCATGACCATACCTTGCAGATGGGAAGTTTTTGGGCCTCAGAGACTGCAACCAACAGGCCACATCTTCCACCATGGGTCCTGCCAGCAAAATCAGAGACAATACCAGCATGGGCACAGAGGGGAAAGGAGTGATAGCAACCCAGGATGCAGCTCTGCCTGCTGAAAGATGAAGGAGCTGATTCAAGGAGCAGCTCTGAGAGAGAACCCACTCCTACCACACCTCAGAGCAGTGACAGACCACAGCGTGCCAAGCGCAGGACCCAGCAATCCTACTCCAGTGGAAATGTTTAATAGAAACCTACTTTTCTCAGCACTTCCACATTACTGACATAAACTGACAAAGGAACAAACAGATCTGAGAAACCAAAGGAAAACCATGCAGAAAGGCATCCTACTAGACAGAGAACATGCCTACTCCTAAGAGGAGAGGTGAAGAGATGGAAACCTACAAAATAAACCATAGGGCCTTAAAAAGTTTCCCGGATTTGCTTGCTCTGGCAAGTGAGCTGTATGTAGTCAAGGAATAAGTTGCACATTGTTCTGAAGGCTGTGGGACAGCTAGAGGAGGAGACCCCAAGTTCTCTTCAATGACCTAAATGACCTTGGGTGAGCTTCACAGCACTGACTTAGTGAATGCCCTCCAAAGGCCTCAGCCTGATGCTTTGCTCTCTTGTCACTTTCTTTCATGTACCCCTCCCAGCTTCTCTCCCTACCTTTTGGCTTCTTACACAGGTCAGAGCACAGCAGTGCAGCACAGGACCAGGTGATGAGGGAGCCAGTTTGGTCCTTCCCAAGCCCCAGGGAGCTGAGGAGGAGGAGGAGGAAGGAGGGGGGGACCCAGGCAGAAGAGCCAGGAATGGGTGCCCAACTTAGCTGGCAGCAATCACAATTTGGCCAAGCTCAGTGAACCCACCTGAAAGCACAGTTTTTAGTGGACTGGGGACTCCACACTATAAAGGCTTGAGAAAAAACTCCCTTTTCCTGACTGATGCTTTTCTCCTTTATCTCATTAACATCACTTGCTTATTTTTCCAAAAACAGGGAAGCTAACTATCATTTCTGCTCAGATCTGTATGACACAACTGAAGTCTTCCCTGTTCACACTGAGAAGCACCTTACAGAACAGATTCTAGCTGCCTTTACGTAGCTGTTTCAAGCTTTAATGGTTTCCCTTTAGACTGTCCACTTTCCAAGCACTAGTTTGAATTTTCCACAGATTTTTAACCACACAGTAATTACACAGGCTAGGTCCCTTTCTTTGAAACTTCAAATGTTAATTAACGTGAAAGGGCCATGTTAATAACTTTGGGTTTTTTAAGTTTTCTGGCATCATTACTCCAACTTCACACAGCCATGAAAGAGGAAAATGTATGCAAACAACAACAGCAAAAAGAAAGCTAGGAC
Source organism: Heliangelus exortis (assembly GCF_036169615.1). Taxonomy (NCBI): domain Eukaryota; kingdom Metazoa; phylum Chordata; class Aves; order Apodiformes; family Trochilidae; genus Heliangelus; species Heliangelus exortis. Next base: position 21,260,843 of record NC_092424.1, on the reverse strand, counting down.
TAGGCTGTGAGTTAGAAAGAAAAGAAAAAATTGAAGGATGAATAATGTGGGAATGATGGATTGGGTTACAGATGTGACTGTGTGACAGGGCGCATATTTATATCACACACAAATGTTCAGTGAGTTGGAGTTTCTCTTTTGCCTTCTGTCATGTTCATTTATGTAGCCTTCTCCTACAGTATCTAATGAAAGCCGTGCTCTCTGATGATCTGCTGGATAATCTGGGGACAGAAAAGCCTCCTTTTGGCCCAAATCAGAGGTCGCTTTTTTTTCTAGGCATTTCTGGAAGTGAATAAAAGGCATATAAACTATAAACAACTCTGATCATCACAGGACAGAAGATGATACAATACAAAATCATACAGTGACATTTCTAGTTAAAATTCAAGTTTCAAGATCAATCTTTTTCAGCTACTGTAAATCAGAAAGATGCTGGGGGAAAGCAAAGCTTTTGAAGAGGTTTAGTGAAGAGGTTTAATATAGATAATATCCTATAAACTCTTCAGCATCACATTTATGAGCAGAAAGACATCTTTATTTCTACAGATAGGAAAGATGGAGTCAACAACCACCAAGTCACTGGTAAGAATTGCTATGTCATAAAATAACCCACAGCCATCTGTAATGTATAAGTTCCTCTAATGAAGTCGAATGTGCCAAGCCAGGCAATCCTGATGAAATACATTAGAAGTGTATAGACTTTTCAGAAATTAATAATTTGCATAGAGATGCATCTGCACAAAGGCATACGTGCACCCATGGTTCTGAAGGAAACTAAATTCTGACTTCTTACATCCATGTCTTTTCTTCACTGGAGCATAAACCTGTAAGATTATTAACTATATTAAAGCTCTGAAGTGGATGCTAAAGTCATGCTTTGAGGGCAGCATCAGACATTCCAAAAACATATATAAGCTGAATCCTAGTGCACTGTATAAAAGCAATCTTCAACTAGAAATATTTACTGTGATTAGTGGTACTTAAAAAGCACTCTCATAACAATTTTAATAGTTTAAAATACTGGAGCTTAGTCCCAAAGAGATGTAGCTAGCACTAAACTGCCATTTTAATGGAATTTTTGCACCCTCTCTCCACATTCTACTTTATAAATAAACCTCTAAAATTTTCATTGATTTTTTTAACATGATAGATTGAGCCTCTCTGGCAGAGAGGGCCAAAGAACAGCACATGAAAAATTACAGGTTCACAGTTTGTGAAAGGGACAACAATAACAAACCCCTCAAGGGAAAACAACTGCAATATAATGCATATATGCCTGCATTCATTGCTTTTCAGATTGGCACTCTGTATGTGTGTGTGTGTGTATATGTATAGATCTCAAGACTTTTTTAGTAAATTTACTGTCTGAAACAATTAAAAGCATATCATATGCAGTTATATCACATCCTGTACATCTTTTTCAGTTACAAAGCATAAACTTCACTTCAGTGTCTGACTTGAGTAGTGTTTGCTCTGAAGTGGTATGGGACATGCCATCAAAATTACCTCAAAAAGTTTTGCAGTAGTTCAAGGTCTAGGTTTTGCAGTTGAAGAAATAAAATCATTCAAGAAAGTTATTGTGTAAATATAGCTACAGCAAGCATAAATTAATAAAATTAGCTAATATTACAGGGTCCTCCACCAGATAGCTCATCAAGATACTGTCCCACTGACCCAAATATTTTAACCAGCTCTGCCCATGTGAACATCACCAAGTGCATTTGTGGTCAATCTGTGAGATCACCACTCCTCCTGCAATCCAACTCAGAAACATACTATCAATGGCAGAATGAAAACTTACTATCCAGGTGCATGGATGCATTTGTAATAGATGCATAATTGAAAAAGACATGAAAAATACATTCTTAAGTTTTTGGACGCAGAGAGTGACCCTACTTGGGTCGCGTTATCCAATTTTCAGTTACCAACATTTTGCATGGGATAACCACAGGTTAATTTCTTACACAGGGAAGAACATGAAGGACAACCCCCTGCCCCAAAAAAAAAACAAACAAAAAAGCCCCACAACAGAATGCCAGCAGCAAAACCTAAATTTAATAGTACAATTTAAGAGATTTAGCAGCATTCTGTCTTTATCCCATTTGGTTTATTTCTCCTTACTGCAATGTATTGTTTTTCAAATCTGGATCTGTTCACAATATATGTGCCCAGATTAAAAAGATTCCTTGAACACATGACTGTGCAATATTGTTTGAATTCTTCAGAGGATCTTTCAAACTCCTTGTGCTTAATTTTAGAAACAAGGACAAGAGAAAAAAAGAAAAAAGCCCAACAACGTCTGCCATTTCCGTATGTGCTCTATATTTTAATAGTTCTTTACCAGAAACTAAAAAAAAAACCAACACAACCAACAAACCCCACACAAAAAGAACATGAGGGGCATTATGTCTTCCTTGACACTTTTGAAATGTTAGACAGTTCTGAATTGCTGGTCTCTTAGAAATCTGTTACAGCCAGCTGAAAGTTCCCCAGCTGATAAGCAGAAGAAAAGTCAATTCAGAGAGCTACATGTGGGGATGTGAAGATGATGTGACCACAGTATCACAGATACTGGGAGATTCTGGCAATGCAATACACTCCAAAATTACTTTCAGTGGACACAATTGCATCATTCCAAGTCCAGAGTGACTAAAGTGTCCCCACATTTGCTCTCGGTGTTTCTTCTTCAAATGATTGAAGGAGATGTAACATCAACAATTACAAGCACAGTAGGAGCCAATTGTGACCTCATAGGTGTGTATGCAATTCAACAGCAACCAACAGTACAAGCATAACAGCTCAGGATGCTCAATAAATATACAGGGAATGGTGGGGTGAAAGAGTGGGTAAAACAAAACTAGAGATTTTATTCCACCAGCCCATACCACCTAAGCCACCAGCTAAGGTGCAACACATGTCCAGTAGAGGTCCTGTGGGTTGCTATGCACATTTGAAGGGGTAGTACTTTTTCTTTGATTCAGGCAAAAACAGATATACAGACCCAAAACCAGACCTACAGACTCCTCCTCAAAGGTGACACCTCTACAGTTGGAATGTATAGCTGCAGCAGTGCTACCCAGTGTGCTGTTGCTCTGCAAGGAACATGACCTTCAGAAGCCAAAATTTCCCTGTGGTCTTTTTGCTGGCACTAAACTCACACAATTCTTTATCCCCATGAAGAGACTGATTTTTAAATACCGCTCCGCCTTGGCTCGTAGGCACCTGCTACTGACAATTATCAGAGAACATATGTAAGAAAAAAGAACAGCATATGGCTATACAAATAACTACAGTGATGAAGTGCTCCTCACAAGCTCTAAAAGGGACAAGTAATCTCACCAGTTTTCCAACTGGCCTACCCAGCATGTGCCTGCACACACACATGGGGTACCATCAACATCTACCCTCTCAGGATATCCCTCAGCATTTTCCCCTCCATCCCCTTCTCTGCTGCTACAGAAGAAGATCAGAACCACAAGAGACAAAAAAACCAACTAAGAAATGTGTGAATGGATAACCATAGCTGTTGCATGCTAAGAGCCCAATCCAAAACTGTTCCTGCAAACCTTTCTGTTGGAGGCACCCAGAGGTCTCCTTGCCTTCTTACTGACGCAGAGTGTGGCTGGGCAGAGGCAGGAGGAGAAGCAAAATACCTACAAGGTTGCAGTGTTGGGTGGATTCGTTTCACTGGGGTTTTTTTGTTTTGTTTTTTTTAAAGTAATTTGGATTGGCCCCTTCCCCAGTGTCTCAGACTTCCCAAAATAGTAAAGAAAAATAAAACCATGGTGCATAAAGGACATTATGGCTGGAAATTCAGCAAGGGGAGAGCAGTCAGGATGGTTGTTATCCTTTTGCTTTGTCTCTGTGCACATTTGATACCAACACCACCACAGTACCAAGCCTGCTACATTCAAATACACAAATTCAACATCACATTTCCCCCTTTTCTCTTATTAATCTATTTATTTTTTTCTCTGGGAAGTTCTTTGGTTTAACAATTGCCTTATGATTAAAAAAGCCAGCAATCAACTTTTCCAGATGTTAACTTTATTTGATTTCTGTTTCCTTCTTCCCAGCTCCTCAGGATCTTGCAGGAAACCCCCACGTTTCCATTTCACACTTTGCCACAGCCTCGGTGTTTCTGGCAAAAATAAGGCACCCTGGAAGCCATCACAGTGGGCTTTCCACATAGGACACGCAGGTACAGCCTAAAAGCTTTAGTTCACAAACCTACTCAGTCTCACAAGGGCAGGCAGCTCCAGCCTGAGGCTGAGGGGACATAGGGACATACCCACATGAGGATGTGCCACAGCACACTCCAGACCTGGCCACCAGATCTGCCAAAATGCAACATGCCACCCCTCACTTAAACCATACAGCTGATACTCAGTTAATAACCCAGCAGGGAGGGCAAAAAACTGCTGAATTTCGCATGGCTGACATAGGCTGTGATGTAATTTCCACACAAAGCCTAGGGAAAAAAAAAACCAAAAACAAAAGAAACATCTTTTTTTTTTTTTCAGATCCAAGTTACAGAGATATGTAAACTGCTTGGCCTCCACTTCATATAAACAGTGTGAGATAACCCCAAAAGTTAATAAAGCTTTCAGCCTTCATTACTGCACTTCAGAGGACTTGAAGCCCAGGAGAGGATCAGATCTCTGGGAGAGCAGAGAGCCAAAGCACTTGTACAGGCACGCAGCCCCAGCACCCTCCCACCCAGCAGTGCCAGCAGAGTCTGGTTCTCACTCTTCGACAAGATGTTTGGGTTTTGTTGGGTTTTTTTCTTTTTGGAGGAAGTAATTTTAAACAAACTATCAGGAAAAAAAAAAAAACAAAAAACATGCTGTAACAACTCTAAAGGATTTTTGGTATGATTGTAGCTGAAATTAACAATTCTCTAAGGGCAAATTTAAAAAGTCGGGCAAAAGTAGTGAAAACCAGAAAGAAAGGGCATCTAAGAATTATAACAGATGCCCAGCTAAGTTAACAAATAATAATAATAATAATTAAAAAACATAGAAAAAAACACCGAAAGAGAAGTCTCTAAGTACCTAAAAATGTAAACTTACTGAATTTTGGTGACTCAGAAAAGGTGGCAGAATAACTACCTTTTTTAAAAAAATATTAACTTTTTTTAAAAAATAAAACCCCCACTTTTTCCCCTCAAAAGCAATCCCTTAATACAAACTTTACCCTAAGTGCTATGCACACCTATTATGCCAGTAAATAATTTTAGAAGTTGAGAATATTTACGAGAAAATTCAACCTGGAGGGTAATTTTCCTGAAGATTCTGCTTGGCAAATGAAAATAGTGCTTTCAACAGATGAATATCCTTCCCTGTAATTGTTATTCTGTTACCATCACATAAATTGGTATTTTACACAAACGCAGCTAATGAAAAACAAAACAACAAAAAAAAAAAAAAAAAAAAAAAAAAAAAAAATCAAACCAATCTGCACAGGACAGGGCAGAATAGCACTAACAACATGTATGCACAGGTTTCTAAATAATAATAATAAAAAAAAAATTGTTGCATAATTTATTCACTTTCCTAGTAGTTTCACAGATTAAGATAGCAGCACCATGAGATAACTAAAAGATTTCTTTTTTGCCTTCAGCTCAGTAATTTACAAGCATTCACATTTCACTGGGTTTTGTTGCTGTTGTTCAATGGGAAAATACTGTGGAAACGACATTTACCCACATTCCCAGTCTGCAAAGTTCACTAACTGCAGCTTGGTACAGGCACATACCCACCAAGCACCATAAAGAAAGATTTACAGTAAGCAGTGACTAATCTTTGCAGTGTATATTGTACATGTAGCTCTGAGTCAGCTTGAAAGTTTGTTCATTCACTCCAGCACCACTTCTTCCATTCTCCTCCTCTCTGATCTGCAGGCAGATCTGAAATCTGCCTTCCCTTCATTCAAGGAGAGCTGCTTATTGCCTTAATAGGTAGTAGATGCAGGTACAAAAAACTTACTGCTATTGTACAGGATTGACCTAAAAAAACAGAGACTTGCCTACACAGCAGCACAAAAACAAACAAACAGGCACACACACAAAGAAAAAAAGAAAAAAAGAGAAAGAAAATAAGAAAAATAAATGCTTCACATTTTCTGTTGGCAAGAAACTTTTGTGCATGCAAGGAAAAAGCCCTGCAGAAAGGGACTCTGTTAGGGAGGCATAAGGTGATCCTGCTACTGGAAAGTCTTTCCAGCTCCAGCAATTGACAATCTGATTGTACAAAGCCTACCAGAAATGCCCAGTTTAAGTGATCTCATTTACTGGTAACAAAAGCAGTAGCAGAACAACACAGCAAGGTATTACAGATAGCTGGAATGCACATATGACTTTGCATTTGCTGAAGCATAAAATAAGATGCCCCGCTCCTTCTCTTTTTTTGTTTCTTGCAATTTACGTAACTAGCAATATAGCTTTTCCAGAAATAAGCTGAAAGTAAAAGTTCTACCTGGGGAAGAAAGAAAAAAAAAAAAAAAAAAAAAAAAAAAGCTGTTTATGCTAAGGATAGCATGGAGCTTAAATGTAAGGATTTTCTGTAGATAACTGAAGCCTATCATCCACTTTGTAATTATGATTCTGACAGAGTAAAATAATTACAGCAAAGAGCTGGATTCATATACAGACCCAACTTGCACCTTCCTTAAAGCTGTCACACAGGTAACTCAACTGACTACAATGTGAGCAGGCATTGCTACAGATGACTAAAAATTGAAAAATTTGGCCCAGTGCTGAGCACACTTAATCCAACAGAAGCTTTTCCATCAGCCAGCTTTATGCAGTAATCTATGTGCCATTGCCACAGCGTCTGCACTGCAACCTTTTTAGCTTTGGAAGATAGCCTACTGGCTGAGAGCTGGTCTATAAAACCAGATGAGCCCATGTTATTTTAATGAACCCCTACTTTAACTAACGATCAAGTAGTTAGCCTAGGGATCATATGCTGACAGACTTCCAGGACAAAAGTACCACTCCTTTCATCAGTTATCGTAATTCTCTGGTATTAATCTATCGTTTATATTTATATGCATTCAACATACAAGCTAAAATTTTTCCTGAAAGTTGGAAACAGTTAAAATAAAAGTCTGCTAGGACCTTTTTTATCATCCCCACTCATATTAAGCAGTACCTTACTATGCAGGCAGTCACATTTGGCTTAACTTATGTTCTTTTCATTAACACAACACCAAAACCCAGTGTCTTTTTTCTGTGCACCTCCCTTGTATTATTTCTTTAAATCTAAAGCGGTTTTTAACTTCAAAGACTTATTTTTTACTACAAGCAAAACGAAGGATAAAATTCACCCTCTGCAATGCAGCTTTGGTTTTCAAGATATAAATGGCAAAGCCTTTGTTTTACCTGCAAGGCATATTTTCTTATTCATGCTTTTTCATTATAATAGCAGCAACTTTAGAAAAGTATTAAAGTTCATTATGAACCAGCTCTTTCAAAATTTCATAGTCCTAAAAGGCCCACTTTTCCTCACTTCAGAAAAATTTTGCTTCTCATTTTCTGCTTTTATCAAACACATGCAGGCAGCAGCAATAGTATTTCATCATGATCCATGCAGCTCAGATACCAATTTACTGAACTCTGGCAGCATAAAACAAGCTTATCTGATAAAAAATATAGAGAATTACTGTTCATCACCACCACTGAGAAGCCTCTTCTAGTCCTAGAAACATACAGCATCGATGGAAAGAAGCGAGAAGCTGCGTGCCTGCAGTTCTGCAAACATTTTGGCTTAGAGGAGTTATTGCCACTTTAAATGGAGATATGTCCCTACCGTACTCAGAAATATGGGCTTAACATAGTTATGAATATGAATCTCACTTTTCCAGACATAAATTGTCTGCTAATTTCAAAACCTCCCTCCACTCCCCCTGCTCTGTACCTGATGCTTTGCCACGCAGGCTTACTGAAATACGGGGGGATGGTTTGCAGGGTTTGCCTTGCAAATAAAAGGTAATTAATGCTTCACTGCTTGTGTTCCCAGACACCCTTTGACAAAGCAGATACCTGATTCCTACAATCTGTCTTATCGTGGCATGACCAGGAGGGTGAAAGTCCTTCCTGACAGAAGAAAGAATGACATTTTTGACAGTCAAATGCCTACAGAAAAGACTGCATCCTGCCCTGCTTGGCGTGCTACTGCTCGCAGCAATTGTGTTGCCAAAGTAAGTTAGAACTTCAAACAGCTTCACTCAGTCCTTTTATATAAAGTATCCTGGTTCACCATCTCACCACTAAATCACATCAATCTCTGAGATAGTTTTATGCCCTATTTTTTGCCAGGAGCTCATTATAATATCACTGTAAGTAGTTGTTTATTATCATTGCTGTGATGCTGAATTCACATTTTTACACTGATCAATAAAAACTAAATCAACACACTACACACCCAGCCCACACATGAAGAAAATTAATTTAACAAGAAGATCAAAGTTGTCTACCTTTTACTGCTGTAAAATCACAACCAGACTGCTGGTTTTCACCAGTTATCTTTGAAGAATGACTGGAAATGAACAAAATTAATTCTGGAAGCACACAGTGAAATTGCCGATACAAAAGGGAGATAGGAGGACACATTCAAATAAGCACGTGGGAGACCTTTGCTTGAATTCGAACTGCATGGTAGGCCAAAGAGACAGCTGGAGTATCAACACTCATGCAAAGCTGCACCACTCAGTGTAGCTTGACATTAACCATTTATGTTGTTTTACCAAAAGACATAGATGCTCCTTTGCAACACTGAATATAATCTTATGAAAAGAAAAAAAAAAAAAAAAAAAAAAAAAAAGAGTTAACTGAGCTGCTTCTGCATATTTCCCCTCAATATACTAGGGGGGTAAGCAGGAACAAAACTGCTGTGCTCAGCGCTGAGCTACACGTGACATGAACGTTTGGTTCAGGTGATGAAGGCTTCCTGTGTTCAGCAGACACAGCTTTGGTAATGGCCACAGAGGCCGTGGTTATTTAAAGTCCCACTGCGACCGAGGAGCCATCGCAAAGGTGATGCCTTCAGCCTCCAGAGAGTGCAGCCTGCAGCCCTCTCCCACCCTGCTCGAAGTCTCATGTAGCCAGCTCATAGACCACCAAAGTGGCAAAGTAAGCCCGGCTTTGATGCTGAAGACAAAACATAAAAGAGGCAGCCCCCGAAAAAAGCAGAACTCTAAGTCAATGTTCTAAATATTTCAGGGCTTTGGCAACCTGCATTTGGGGGAAAAGAAAGCTCAGTTTAGCTATAAGTGCTTGTACTTGTGGCAGATGTGAACCATTTAAAGACTGGTCAGCATCCATTGTTTGTTTAACACACTGCTATTGTTGCAAATCTTAACATCATAAAAAAGAACAATTAACGAGCAAATGTGCTTATGAAATAACAATCACTCTATTTACCAGTCAGGGTGGTACTTTTTTCTGGTACAAACAGAATCTTCCACCAGATCACCTCCACCAGCAGAGAGACCCAGGAGGGTAGCAGAGCAGAGCAGTACAAGTCCAGCAGGCAGCACTGCCAGCAGCAGCCCTACTCCAACAACCCAGCAGCTCTAAAGAAGCTCCATTTTCACTGCTACACTGTCCAAGGGAATAAATAATCTTTAGTCTCTGAGCAAAATGAGTATTAATAGCTTATCTTACGCCTCCAAACTTTCACAAATTTATAATGCAGTATTTCCTAATCTGCAGGATTTAAAAACTGCACTCGAAATGAAAGTGCATGGGATCTCCTTGAGGAAAAAATGTTATTACATGTTAATAACATACTTCATAACCTATTTTCTGCTGACCAGTAAAACGTATTAAATTCTGCATGCAGAGCAGAGGCCTATTTCAACCTACAGAAAGCTCTAAGAGCATTCATTCCACGAAAACTCACTTGCCATCATACTCTTGCAAGACTGCCCATAAGTACCTGTGCCATAGGACAGCAGGGTTTATCCTAATGACCAGTCTAAACTATGTACTAGGAGTGTAGTGTGTGTTCACATAAGAAAATGAAAGAAGTTACTATTTAGGTCAAGTGTAAAACTGAAAAAAAAAAAGGAGAGGAAAAAAAAGCCTTACTAATATAGCTGTAATTGGCATAACCCTCCAAGTGTAGAGATCCTTCCAGGAAAAGGAATTTCTAGTTCTGATTTGACATATGGAACATGACAATACTGGGAAAAAAACCTTTTCTGCTAATACAACTGGAACTCAGATGGGACTCTCACCCACACAGAAGTGTTGCAAAACCCCTCAATCCCCTAATATACACTATTTTACCAGAAAAGCTTTTAGTTTAAAGGGGAGAATGTACTTAAGGTCATTTCTAAATAGACCAGCATTAGCTTTTTTTTTCTTAAAACCTAGAACACAGATTTCCTTTCTGTCTTCCCCAGCCCCCCAAACACATATACATTAAATATATATATATAAAGGAAATGAAACTTCCCCATCAATTAAAATAGGGCGGGAGTGGAGAACAAAGATAAAAATGGGTCTGTGTAGCATCTTTTATGACCAACTAAGAGTCAAATCACTTTTTTTTTTTTTTAAGACAGAGAAATTCAGCCATTATCAAATTTTAAACTTAATAGCAATTTGCTTCACAAGGTTGGGTACTTGTCTTTCACGGTCTCATGTTTAAGTTATTTAGGATTTGATATTAACTTAAAGAGAAAGTACCCAATATAAATGGACCTCAAACAGACCCTGTCCTGTAAGAGCCCTGGTAAACCTTGTTCTAGGTAGATAAACAAAAACCTCTCACTGTCAGGGACCTTTTTTTTAAAAAAAAAGAGCTGCTGATGATTTAACATCAATTTGCACCCATTTTGCTGGAGCAATCCTTTCCCAAGCCATATTTTTGCAGTCTTTATACTCCAGGGTTAGTTAGAGGTTCTAGTACCCGAGTTCAATCTTCATTACTGAACACGAGATTTTTTGACAAATGAAAAAAAAATAAACAACCAAATATCACAATGACCATCTACAACAATTTTGCTTTGCTGTTGATGCAATGAGGTCTAAACATGAAAAGGAAAAAAAAATAAAAAAATAAAAAAAAAAGACCAAGCAAAACAAAACCTTGAAGCACTGCACTTCAAGGACATATCACAATGCAGGCTCTATCAAAAATCTTACCATGAGCAGCTGATGAGGGGAGGGAGGGGAAAGCCAGCAACCATTTTCTTGCTGAACTAAAAAGGCAGGAGAAAACTAATGATAAGGCCCAGGATGGCTGCTTCAGTAAGGTTAAATAATCGGTGGGGCAGAGTAACTCGGCATTCATGGCCATGTGCCTGGAAAGTGACCTATGCCAGCCCTACTGACCAGCCAGTGAGAAGCTGAAGATAGTGACTCATGTAAAATTTGAAGTGTAAATTGGAGAGAGACAAACAAGAAAGAAAAGGAAAAAAAAAACCCAACAAAAAAACAAAACAAGCCAAACAAAAAAACCACTCTACCTTCTGAGCCTGCATATCAGCATTTTGGGTCTTTCCAAAGCAAATCATCAGTCAACTATGAAAACTTAAGTGGGCTGTTTGTGTGAGACATTTTACTCTTTGTTACAGAGTAAGTTGAAACCACAAGACTCATTTCACTCAGAACCTCAATATATACCCAGCACTACACAACTCCTCCAAACCCTTGCAACATCCCCACTCTTTAATATGAGGAGTTTAAACTTTAAAAAAGTCTCTATTGTAGGATAATAGAGCATACATTAGAAACATGCCCTGGGTTTCCCACACCGTTACCCTCTTGAGAAGAGAGTAACATAAATGACGTATTTGCCTTCTGGTATCTGTGGCAGCAGGATGTAACCTGAGCACATATTCCAGTTTTTCCCCCCACAAATCAATGTCCTTTTTCTTTCTGCTGCTGTTTCAAGCAGGGCCAGGTAAGTCTGCACCACCACCACCACGACCACCACCACCACGCAACATGGCCAAGCCAGAAACAGAGAAAATAAACCACTGTCAAAAATACTCTTTCTTCTGCCCACAGAAACCAACACCTAACAAGAGCCAGCACTGATACAACTAGCCAGTCACCCACATTACCTGCTTTGTGCTCTCAGCCAGGTTGGACTGGGCACTACCTAGAGACACATGTGCAATGGCAACAGCAAGGAGACAATGGTGCAAGAGCCTCTTCTCAGCATCTCCCGACCTAAGGGGAAATACTCCCCCAGGCTTTACAAGTTAACATGGAGTATAATCACATGCAGCACAAAAGCAAATTCAATGGATTGCTTTAAATCTGTTTAGTTTCAAGCAAAGAGCCACAGAACAAACCAAACCTGATAAAACTGTTGGTACCTTTCTTTGAACCACGCTCAGACTTACCCTTTGAAGGAAGAGTCGCCTTTCTTAAAATATATTTGAATGTGCTATTTTTGTCTTTATCTTAGAAGGCCTGATTTCCTCCCACAGCCCTGCAATTGATTACAATAATAGGTTTCTTAGAGCCATACAAGTTGAGAAGAGGTTTAATAACTTCGTATGTAGCAAAATGCATGGAATTTGCTGCCTTCATTTTTTTTTTTTTTTAGTTTTGATTGCTGCCCCCTCACCCCCCATCCTACAAATACACTCACAGTAATGCCACTCTTCTAAGCAGTACCATGGAAGTCAGTGCAACCCCTCAGCTATTCACCTTACATAAATAACAAAATGTTTGGCAGCTGCTACAGGGAGAATTCACATAGGCACTTAAGCGATGTTTCTACCTCCATCATACAGGTGAAGGAGACGCAAAAGGATCTGTTCATTTTAGGGAGAGAAAAAAACATAATTCTGATCATCACTTTTCATTGGAAGCTATACAGCCCCCCAAAAAACACAAGAGGAGGGAACAAATTGTTTCCATATCATCAATTATTTTGTATCTATCAAACAGTGCTTGCTTTAAAAAAAAAAGTATTTCTAAGGAAGCCGAAATGAAGCTGCCTTCTCTCGCAAGTTATTATGACACATTACAAGGAGACACAGCCCTCCAGCACCAGAATCTCACAATGACACTACAGATCCCAGGGCCTTTCTTTAATTTACTACCGTTCCATTACAAAATTGGGAAAGGGAGAAACAAAGCTCTCCCTAACACCTTGCTGAGTTTTTAAGTGGCATATTCCCCACTTGATTATTTAAAATAAAAATTTAAAATATGTAAGATTAAAATATTCACAATGAGAAAATCTTCTTGTTTTAGGAAACTTACAGTACAGCACAAGACCACTTTCTTACACTTTTCTCATACTCCCGGCCACAAGCCAAGTTACAAATTCTATTTATAATTTATACTGACAAGTCTCACTATATCACTGGAAATATTAAAATAGCTGGAAGTAATGGAGCTTTGAGTTTAAAATGCAGGAATTCCTTTTGTCTACCTAGGATATTTGAATGCTACCCAAAAGTGAAACAAGCCTGAATCAATGACTTGCTTTATGGTCTTCAATGCCTACCGAAGTCTCAGAGACATGTGATCAGCAGTAATAAAAAAGTTGAGAAAATTAAATGGATAAGATGTAGAGTTTTTTCCGGTCCACCCAAATACAACAAGAACGAGTCCTACATAGAAATATCAGTCACGCTGTGGTACACTTACATTAGCGGGAGTGATGTGAACACTGGATGCCTACCTAAGCTACCCTCTGGCTCCATCCCTCTGCCCCAGGGAGAGGTTCCAATGGCAGGACATGCATTAATAGCAGAATGATTAAACTCTGGCTTTAATCATTTTACCCAGACACCGATTCTCCACTCCTCACTCAGGCCAGCTTCCAAAATGAAGTGCATTACTTGTATTTGAGGTTTTTTGGCTTTCCAAGCTACACTGGTTTGTTCCAACTTGAGATACACAAACTTCTTTATCAGTGGTAGTGGGACAGATCACATAGGCATTTATTTGTGCCAAAACCTTTGCATAGTGTTTATTTTAGCCTTTAATTTTTTCTGAGGTATATAAAACTATTGCTCATGGAAGAAAAAAAGCATACAACACATTTTCTTCATAAGAAAAATAATTTATCTAAGTTCTAAACAAATATATTTATTTGTTTTAAGCAAAGCCACATGACTTAACTTCCATGCTGCATATGCATGCATGGAGCACTGACAAAGCAGGACTTTCATTGTTAAAAATGTGTCTGGGACAAGCCTTAGAAAAAAAGGTAACATACCAGCCAGGGCACATCACACCTCATCACTTCTGGGGTATCAAAGGTTATTTCTAGACAGATGCACCTTATTAACCAAATGGCTCTATTCTGATCCAATCTAGCATCCAAAGGACCAAGTAGATAAGCAGTCACTGCAAACAGCTGCATATACTACATGCAGGAATGGTTCAGACATACACTGTCATTATATGTGCCACTTCATCATGACACTGTCCCCTGAGCAAGGGCAGGGGGCAGGTCCCTGGGGGCCAGTGTCCCAAGTAGGATGGGTACCAGCAGCAGGGCAGCCCCACTGAGCAGCCCCGAAGGCCAGGCCCATGCTTGCCAGGTGAACTCTCCCCTCTTCCCATTAGACACATAAATAAAACTACAGCCACCAGAGACATAAAACTTCGCCCCCAGTGATTACCTGCTTAAAAAATTAATCATGCAGTAAAGCACTTTGCAACGTTTTCCATAAATAGTTTAGTTATAGGCCATCAGGGTTTTTTTTTTGTTGTTATCACATCACTGTGAACCTCACCAGTAACTACTCGGAATCACAGCCAGTGGCTGATGCACTGGGACAGCAAGTGCAGGTCAGGTTCTACTCTGCAAAGGTATTAAGCCTGCTAAGTTTACACGTCGAAGCTCGGGTAGTTAACTAGAAGACATGAAAACCACTCCGTAAAGTCAGCAGAAGAATAAGCAGGCATTATCCATTTATTAATTGGTTAACTGCCCATTAGTTTCAGTTGCAAATCACCTCTCTGGTGTTTAAACATCTGGCTAAGAGTTTTGTTCGTTAACCTCCCCATTATTTTGACGGGCCAGAAAAACGAGGCACCCAACCCGCCGTAGACTCCTCTCCCGCAGAGAAGGGATAAATTCACATTTCCCCAGAATGAGTTGGCACCAGCAGTACAGCCCGGCCGCAGGGGAGAGCTCCAAATCCCAGCACAGCCCCGCCCCATCGCTTACACCCATCGATACCGGGACGGTGCAGAGCGCCCTGCCGGCAGCCGCGCTTTCCGGGAGGAGAGGAGGTGCCCCGCGGCTCGGCCACTCGTGTCAGGGGCCGCCACGGGACGGCGGGGCAGCCGCCGCTCGCACAACTTCCGCGGCCAGCCCCGCCGAGCCGCCCCTCTCCGCCTCCCCTCCCTAGCACGGCGCGGCACCCGGGACCTGGCAGCAGCACCGCGGCGGGGCGCCCCGGGACCGGCCCGCCGCCCGCCGCCCACCCCTCCACCTACCCACTCCTCCCGGAACGGAACGGGCAGGTACGGGGCAGCGCCCGTGGCCCGCCCCCAGCTCGCTCCCGCCGCCCCGGGCGCCCCCCACCCTGTCCGGGGCCGGCCGGCGAGGAGCGGCGATCGGTGAGGAGGAGGAGGAGGCAGGGCCTCGCCTACTCGGTGCTGCAAGACCGAAAGTGAACTGCAAACTTTTTTTTTTTCTCCCCCACCCCTCTTCTTCTTTTTTTTTTTTTTTTTTTTTTTTTTTTTCCCTCCTTCCAGCGCAGCTCCCAGCTCGTGCTAAAATGAAACTTGGGAAGGATTCGCCTACCTGGGGTGAAGTCTGCAACAAGTGCAAGGCGGCGAGGGGGCCGGGCGCGGGCAGCGACGGGGCCGGGCGCGGGGCTTATGTCGGTGTCGGCGAGGAGAGAGCAATTTTGATATTAATTTATTACAGAGCTGCCCGGGCTCGGTCCTACTTCACTTACAGTACGGCGCTCATCCTGTAAACAAATATCGCTCCGCCAGGAAACATAACTCCCCCTCCCCGCCCCGGCCCCGCTGCCTGGCACCCTCCCCGCCAGCGGCACATGGAGCGGAGCGGGGCGGGGGCCCGCCGCACCCCTCCCGCCCCGCGACGGGGGAGGCTCCGGGCACCAGCACTTACCTCCGGTACGGCCTCCCCCTCCCGCCGCGCTGCCGAATCCGTGATGCAAAAAAAAAAAAAAAAAAAATTTAAAAAAAAAATGGAAAAAGGAAAAAAATATCCCGGCGTCAGCAAACCGCTGTCAAATTATTTTCTTGCAGAAGAGAGACGGGAGAGGGAACCGGGGGAAGGGGGGAGAAGCAGAAGCAGGAGGGGGAGGAGGCTGCGGGAGGCGGCGGGATCCCTCCGCCGCGATGGGTCTGGCCCTGGGTGGCGAAGCAGGAAGTAAGGTGTCGGCAGCGCCGAAGCTGCGGCCGCCCGGCCCCACGGCGGGGCGAGGGGCGGCCGCCACCCCCGGGGGCCCGCCGCCGGCCGTGCGCCCTCGTCGCCGCCTCCCGCTCAGCCGCGCCGCGGTCTCGCCGGCAGCCCCTCCTCTCAGGGCGGCGAGCGCAGCGCAGGTGCCGGGGCCACCGACGGCGACCTGTCAGCGGCTCTCGCCGGCACGGCGCGTCCGGGGCCGCGGGTCGGCGAGAGGCGGGCGAGGGGGTGCCGCGGGCTCCCGCCGCCGCCGCCGCATGCCGCAGGGCGGTGGGGCTGGGGCCGGCTCCCGCTCCCGCTCCCGCCCGGGCGGCGGCGCCGGGGGGTGACAGCGGCGCCACGGACCGACACCGCGCCAGCCTCGGGGCTGAGGGGCAGTCCCGCCGCCGAGGGGTCGGGGGGAGGGGGTGCCTTCCCGCCGCCGTGGACCTGGGGTGGGAGTGTATGTGGGGAGGGGGTCTCCCCTGGCGCCGTGCGGGGACGGGGGAGTCGGAGACGGGGGCGATGGGGGCCGGGACAGCGGGGGCTGCCGCTGGGTGTCCCCCAGCCCCGTGGCGCCAGAGGGGGAAAGTCGCTGCGGTAAAGGCGGTCTCTGACCGGGAAGGTCTCCTGCCCTGGGCTGGGAAGGGCTGCCGAGGCTGTCTCCGGCCCCAGGGACGCTCCTGCCATTAGGGTTAATGTGGAAGTTATTTGTTCAATATAGCGAGCCTTTTAGGAACTTCCTCCTGTGGCCACTGATCTTTGACAGTGGTAGTCACAAATTACAATATTTTTTAATTTATTATTTTTTTAACCCTACAGAAATATTCTGGAGAAGTACCTGCCTCCCTTGAGCTCGGAAAATTGCACTAGATTGCACCAAAATGTTTCCTTGCAGGGATGGATTTTGCATCCTGGGGATAGATCCGTGAATCTGTGATGCTTACAGCTTATGCAGTGTTCTGTTTAAGCTCACTGACAATGACAGAGAAGTTACTGTAAGAGACGGTAGCTGGGAAGAGAGAAACCGAAACGGGGGTGAAATAGGGCCTACTTCTGCGTTCAGAGAAGAAAAAAAAAACAAAAAAACCAACGAGCCTCTCAAGGGTTATAGGTGGAACAGAAAAAGGGCTTTGGTGTTAGCGCTTGTGATTCAGCCTTACGTTGTAATGGTTACCAGCAGCTTCATTTTCTTTTTATGGTCATCCTGGTTTCCTGGTTGCATGGCACTTCTAGTTGGCCACTGTTCTTAATAATTTAACCTTTTATGAGATTGTTTTGATTTACAGTGTAGATTAGAGCAAGAGTGAAAATCACCCATCGGCTAATAAACTCCTTTGTACTACATGCAAAGGTCTCAGTGTTTTAAAATGTTGAGGGAAAGTTTCTTCATTTTTCTTTTCCTTTTCCCAGCCAGCTAGTAATTTTCTAATTTTATTTTTCCTTAACTCTAAAATACTGTTCAGACATAGCAACTTCTCCATGCTGAGCTGTGCAAAATGTATGCTGAGTTTTGGATTCAATGGTTGGCTTGTTTGCTTGCTGGAGTCCTAAGTCATATAAACTAAGTTGAAAATAGAATTAAAACCACAACTCACCATGTGCTTTGCCTCTGTTTTGGGTTTTTTTTTTTGTGTGTGTGTGTCTAGTCTGAAACCCAGAATAGCCTATATTACTTGTGATTTCCAAAATTACCTTTGAAAGTAAGCAATGGATTTTAACACAGTCTTTCCAGTTTTGTTTCCACATCTCAACTTGTTCAGTTAATCAATACAAACAAATCTGTATCCAACCAGCTTGGTGTTAAGTGACTCACCTGAAATGTGCACGTTTGTGCTATAGCTCTCAAAGGAGAAGCAAATGTCTAATTTACATTTGAACAAAGAATAATCATCAAGTATTTTTCTATCATCTCGACCCATGTTACTCAGCTTCTTGAAACTGTTCTGAATGAAGTAAACGGAGAGATTAGCTTTGGACAACATTTCAAGAAAGTTGGGGGTGGGGAGAGAGGAGGGGAGAGGGAAGGGTAGCTATAGCCACACTGTTCTTTGTACTTACCCTGCAATATATGAACTGGTCTTCATCGAACACACAAAGCTTTAATTTATGTTCTCAGTTTTCCTGATCCTTCTTCTAATCTTCAAGGATTTGAGTATCAAGCTTCCTGGCTTTGAATTACAAACCATACTACTATTTACAGTATTCAGCCTTCTATGGGCTTGTCGTGCTGTTTAACCCCATTTTGGCAGTGATAGCTTCCCAGTGGGTGGGTGCGGGAAGCCCTAAAGCTGGGGTGAGGTCCTGGCCGACTGCTTGCTGCTGTCAGGAGAGGGAGACCTCGTTCCCTCTTCCCTACTCACTAGCTTGGCCCAGGGAGCTGGTTCAGCTCACCAACCCTCCCATCTCCTGCCATTTTGGTGAGCTGCTTGGGAGGTCAGAGGGTGGCAGGAGCAGCACCAGAGATGATGCAGAGCAGGAGGGCCTGGGGAGTCACCGCTCAGAACAGCGAGTGAGTCGGGTGGCTCAGATGCATCCTGAAACCTCTGCCCAACAAGAGCAACAAATGCCTTACAGTCCCTGTCATTGCTGACAAATTTTTGTTGAATTTTAATTTTTCTAAGCAGCGCTGGCATTGAGATGGAAGAATTACAAAAGTTTTGAGGTGACAGAGGTCTCTGATCATCTGCCTAGTTCATTCCTTTCTAACAAGGTTTGTTGTGTCATTACCTTCCCAAATACCCTTAATTTTTATTAGGAGCCTTTGTCTTGAATTTGTGGGCTTTCCAAGACAGAAAGAAACAACGTATTGATGTGGCAGAGGACAACATACCCTTATTCAATAAACCCCTTAAGACTCCTTAATTAATTTCCTCAATGCAAGTGTCTTAATGGACACAGTAACAGCAGACAAAATAAAGATGCCCATCCAATTTCTGTTTCCGTTGCCTGTTTCTAGCTTGAATTTTGAGGTGTGGATATTACCTTAAAAAAAATTAAAAATCAGACAGTTACCAAGTTGGTTTGACAAAACTAATAACAGCCTTAGTTTTGCTTTAAGATGGAGCTTTTGAGCCATATAGTGTACTGATACAGGATTTATGAAGCGAAGCTTGCTCCTACATAATGTGGACTGTAGTATTTGTAATTGAGATTATAACTGCTTAGTTAAAGTTTATTTTCTAGAAAAAAAGTAAAGTCAATATGGAGATTTCAAGAAATGGTAAATATGTACCCTGCTACCAGTTGCTCTGGTGTCATTACTGATCAACTCCTAGTGAAATGTTTGAACTTGTTTTTTCATTTCAATTTGTGAGCTTTCCAGCATGACATTGCTCTCCTTTCCCTGCTAAATAAGTCTGGTATCATCGTAATCCCTTGGATTTAGTCAGTCCTTTACCTTTGTCTCTTTGCTATTATGTAAATAAGAAACACTGGGGCCTTGCAGGGGTGACGCTAGTAGGGTAAGAATAATTTTAAAATGTGTGTTTTCTGTGATCACATTCCCTGTGCACTGTAAAGGAGGTAGCCAAGGCACCCTGCAAATCTGAACACAATAAAAACCAGTTGGTGACAGGCTCGGTCAGATATCAAGTATATCCTTCCAGTTATCCTTGTGCTCAGGAAACTCTCTATCCCTGCTTTGGTTGATGGTAATGCTTGCAACCCCTCTCTCACCTTAGTGTTCCTTGTCTTCATGTACGTCCAAGGATGATGTTTCTCTCTCTTACCTCCTTGGGTTTTTTACTCCTCACTTTTAGCCAGACTGGTTTGACTGCACAGCATAAGGAGCAGAAAATGTGCTGAGGAGAGAAGGGTATGAAGGCATGCTGCTGCCACTCAGACTGCTGGTGAAAACCCTGCCTCTTGGGTCTCCCCCTATAAAGGCTGAAACCAAATTTATTTGAAATGGCTAACATCCTGCTGTCCCCTCTGCAAGTTATTCCCTCTAGCCACGTGGTTTTCCCTCCTGTTTGCACCCAACACTTACACTCACCATTTCCTGCTGAGCCAGATCACCTCCCAGCACCGGCAGTAACCCTGTGTAATTTTTCCCCTGAATTACTTCACTGAGTCAGCCAGACAAGTAGCAGAAAGGAGGGCAGAGCTGTGTGCCCAAAGTGGGATGTGCAACCACACCAATTTAAATTGCCTTTAATTGTCATGAAGCCACAGCTGCTATCTCATCTAGCAGATAAAATGCTCTTTAAGAAGTTCGGTCCAAGCAGTGGACAAAAAAAAAAAGAGAAAGAAAAGTGAATCCACACGGTTGGTTGTACTGTGATCAGCCCTGGAAGTCCAGAGGGGCTCCAACCTGGTGCTGATGGAGCCCTGTAAGGCTGGATGAGGGCTTCTCCTGGCAGCTCTTGGCAGGACTTGACCTCGACCTTCCTGCACATCCCTTCAGTCTGGTGCACAGAAGATGTGACACTGCTTTGCAGGGATGCTCTGAAACAAATTAGAACCTATAAAGTGCTTAGAAATGTTTTGGTAAACAAGTTACATATAAGCAAGTTAGAAATAGTGATGATGCAGAGATTTTTTTCAATGACACTTTTACTGTTTTGGAACAGTGTACAAGTCCTAGAGGGTAAAATAAACTAGAAACATTGGGAATTTTTAAGGGGACATACTTGCTTTGTTCAGCTTGTGTCAGTTCCCATTCCTCTTGGAAGAGTCACACTATGATGCTGTCAGGAATAATCTGTGGGCATGTACATGTGCGTGCAAGAGATCCAGTGACACGGACCATCTTGTGGAATCACATCCTAGTAAACAACACTCCTGTTTGTGTGGCTTTTCCACATTCTAGAGAAGAGGAAATGTTTTATTTTATAAATTACACTGACATACGTACTTCTAAATTTTCAAATGTGTATAATATATCCATGTTATATAAATTACATAAGTTTGTAAATTATGAGTTCATAAATACATAAAGCTCGTGTATCTTTATAAAAGCAACATAAGTGAAAATTGCATCTTTATTTTTTGATTTCCACATTTGAAGCTTGAGCTATTGTAGCTGTTAAAACCACTCAATCTGTTACAGCTGTCCGTATAAGTAGATCTGAGAAGGTCTTACAATGTGGGACCAGTAATATTGTCCCCATTTTAGAGATGGGTAAACTAAGGAACAGAGGTGGCCCAGCATTATCCAGGAAAGTAGCTTCAGAGGTAAAGTATGACACCAAGTCTCCTAAGTCTTTGCACTTTGTTACATCTTCAAGACAGGCCAGTATTTTTCAAGTATTATGGCCAGCTCAAAATGTTTGGAGCTTTGACTGACTTGCAAGTTTTATCCTCCTGGCTTTGTACACAGTCCTGGTGGTAAGAGATGAAAACTGCTTTATCAAGAAACACCTTATTCTAAACGTCCTGCTGTTGTACTACCAGAAAAACATAAACAGCTTTCTTTACAGACAAAGATTTAGTTAATTTACAGTATTTAATGGAAAAATCCTTTACATAGACACTGTCAACTTGAAATCCAGTGAAATACAGTGACAGCTTTAAGATGGTGTCTCCTATGAGTTCTGTTGAGTGCCCCCAACAGTCTTTGTGAATTGTTTTTTCTGAGCTTTTAAAACCTGTCATGTGGTAAAATTTAGATATAAAAAAGAGGCTTTAGGATGGCTAACTACTCAGAGCTGTACTAATTTCTAAGGTGTTTGCTGAATGAGAAAAATCATACGTTTGAGTATGGGAAGGAAAAATGAAGTATGCAAAAATTTTCTAACAATAAAAGGGGTAAACACTTATGGAGATGTGTGATGAGAGTAGAAGGAAGCCTGGCATCTGTGAGTTGAAGCTAATCTAAATCATATTCTGTAACAAAAGGATAATATCTAAATACAAATATGATTAAGTCAATGTGGTTCCCTACCACAAAGTGCAACACGTCCAACTCTGCACTGACAACGGAGATCAAGATTGAAGTTTTCCAGTGTATGTGGTAAATTTCAGTGCAATGGCAGCAGCATTACATTTTCAGGATTTTTTCCATCAGAAGTGGACATGATATTGGCAATAGCAAATTACATATTGTGTCATTAGAGCTCAGACAGCCATCTCTGTTCAGAATTATCCCAGTTATTGTATCACCCTTTTTTAGCAGTTTCTCAGCTTTCTATTTCATATTCCTCAGCAGAGAAACAAATTATTTCACTGATTTTACGCAGAGATGAATGTACTCAGTGTAGGGTTTGTTGAAGGAGTTTTGAACAAAATAACCATCCACATCTTCTGGTGTGAACTTTCCCATTTAGAGCTGTAAACTGAAATTTTAATCAAGTCTGTTATAGTCTTACATACCAGTCACTTATAGGTCTCACTGCATCTTACTCTCTTGTTTCTTACATGTGTGGCATTGGGCAAATATGCATTTCAACTGTAAGGATACAGCTGTTTTGATTCAAAAAATACTATTAACTGACATCACTAGACTCATGTTGTATATCCATTTTATATATATATATATACACAGACATACATTATATTCTTTTTATAGTGATGTAAGGCACTTTACATCATCAAAATGAAGTAAGCTGTATCGTTTCACATTTTTATAGTGATGGAAATGCACTTCCAGTAGAAGAAAAGCATGTTTACATTTCTGTGTTACTGTTTTTATTTGGTGGCCCTAAAACCCTTGAAAAGATGAGAGCTGCACTGAAAGACAGCAGAAAATGCAGTGGAGTTACTGTATAGCTGCAGTGAGACAGGGAACTGCAAGGGACCCCTATAAAGCAGATTAACTAGATTAATAGTAGAGGAAAACAAATTTGCTCTAAATCTAAGAGTTTTGTCTGCAGCAGGAGATGACAAGTAGCTTGAGAGATATATAAATATGAGAAGCCTTACAGTATGCTTTGTGATGGACAAATTTTGCTTCTAGACATGTAGAAATTGCTTCCATCCCATGCAAATAGTCTGTGAGTCTCCAAACAAATATGAAAGTTGGGAAATGAAACAGAGGGTTCCCAAAACAATCTCTGTGTAGTGCTCCAGATGCAAGCTTAGGGCTGTGAGACTAAAAGGTCTCAGACTTTTGGTTCTGTTCAGTTGAGAGGAGAGCTAGTGGTGCAAATTGGGAATGAGATTGGTTTCAGAGAAAAAAAAAAAAACAAACAAGCTATTCTAGGTCACCAAAGTGTGGAATTTTCCTACCAGAGTCTCCAAAAGTTTTGTCTGAGAGCTCTTTGGGAACCTACCAGACTGGATTGCCTAGAGACCAGAAGGCTCATCTCAGTCTGCAGTACCCACAGCGCTGCCAGCTTGCTAGAAAACTTGAGGAAATATGGGGAATCACATGTAGGGAAGGAAAAGGGTTTCTGAAATCAGCGTTTGTTCTGGTTGATATGTTGATCTGCAGAATCCATTTCACTTTATTCAGAAATCTAACAATGACAAGGCATGCATTTGTGTTTCTCTGGATATGTAGTTTACATTTTATACGCCCTCTTACCGTGCAAACATCTCCCTCCCCCTGGGAGGACAGGTAAAGCTCTATGTTTTTTTGTTTTGGGTCCCATGCCAGCTGACTGATGTAGCAGCCAGTGATAGCTGTAGGCTGAGACACTGGTAATTCCTCTGCTCCCCAGAGAGAGGCAAAGGAACTTATCATACATCAATTGTATATCAGTTGAAGATGAGAAGTTGTGGGTGTATTTCACTTTCTTTGCATTACTTGAGTGATGCACAGGGAACAAATGAAGACAAAAAAGAAAATTCACCCCTGATTATTCATACTGAATCAATGGCCTTCTTAAAATATGCACAGTGCAGGGAGCAAACCCAGGGCTGACCAAGGCTTCTTCCAGGTTTGTTTTAAGACTGCGTCATTTGAGGCCATTCTTGCTGAAGTGTCTGCCAAAAACCTCTTGAGTCTGTGTTTAAGGAGCAGTCCTACGTGGAGGTTCTTCCCTAGTAATGTGCCAGTGGTTTTCCCTCCCTATTACAAGGCTATCTGAAGATCTTGGACCTGTTCCACACTTGAGCTCCAAGCATCTCTGTTGTCTATCTGACCTTGCAATATGATAGGCTGGAAACTTTTGACTGCCTGGCTTTTTGTAAGGCTTGTTTCACAATCTGGGCAATTTTGATTTCTCTCCTTCCCATTTCCACTTCTGTAATGTTTATTATATTCAACTGTATGTCTGGTTTGGTGTTAGTTTCTGCAGCTCCTGCCTAGTTTCATGCAGTTCTTCATCTTATCTGCAATTGCTATCTACATTCTCAACCAGTTCATCTCTTTTTATTAGTAATAGATCCAGCTGGTTCATATGTTTGCATATATGCTCTAGGATGGTAATGTCTTGACTTGCCAGTAGACAGATTTTAAGGTTGTGATAACCAATATACTTACATGTCTGAGGGATGTGGAGATAACGTTATGAATGTTGTTTATGAAAACTGGGTTTTGCACAGCTTTTGCACAGCAACTGATTTTCATGTACTCTAGTTGAGTGTCTTTAAAGAAGTGACAAGTAGAACTGACAGCACTGCAAGCCCATAGTTTACATCTGATCATAGCTAATTAAACACAAAAATCTTCAGCTTTTTCCCTTGGTTACCTCTATGTAGATACTACTGTGAGGACAGATTCCTTTAAATTATTCTACACTTTCTTTGCTCCATTGTAACTTGTGATTGTACCTTGTTTCCCCTTCCTAATCTTTTCTTCTTCCACTGACCTTGCACTATGCAAGAATGTTCTTCTTCAGGAAAGTACTGAGATGTTTGTAGTTAATTTTTTTGTGTCTTAGATTTTGTGCCCAGTACGTAATGATCCAGTCACTACTTGAGTGCTGTAACCCTGGCTTTCCACTTCTCTCTACTGCCAACAAAGGAAGTTTATTTTCTAATAACATAAAGTCCCTCCTTTTATACTTAATTCTCTACAGATGCTTCCCTCCTTCCTCCTTTTTAATTCAAGTCTCTCTGCTTCCATGGGTCCTCAGCCTAGGATTGTGCCTGTTTCCTGCACCATTTTCTGCTTTGAGATGGAAGGCAACAGGTAGACAACACTTCTGTTGCCCTCCCATTCATGGAGCATGCCAGCAGAAAAACTGCAGCTTGCCTAAAAGGGGTTCTTGGCTGTGCTTGTAACTAGTTTTTGAGTGAGTGTTTTGAAAACTAGTTAGGCAGTTTTCCCAGTGTAGACAGGCTCATAGAAGGACCATTAATTACTCAGCTCAGGCTTAACTGTGAGCAGAAAAAGGGGGCTTTTGTGCAATTGTCAAACCTTCACCATTATTTGTACATGTTGGATTTGTATTTAATAGGATTACATGACTTCTTTGCTCTATATGCCAAAATGGATGGTTCCTTTCAGTAATAAAACAAAGCCAATAACCTGAAAGGAACCACATCTCAAAAGCACAAACTTGACCTCTGATTGACCTTGACATTTACAGACTAAAAAGAACTTTTCTTTGAACAGGCAGAAGAAGTCAGGAAGCCAGAAAGAACCAGGAGAAAATGGTTTTGTTGCTTTCTGATTATATTGTTTAAACCAACATACTACATAGTTTACAATACTTCATTACAATGTATTAGAGCCTGGAGGTGATTTAATGTCTGTTTATAACTGAGACTAATCTTGAAATAAACAAATGAATGTTTGGAAAATGGATGAAGCTGTTCTGCCGGAGACAGCGTTAAATGCATCTCTGAAGAGTAAATTATGTCTGAACAGCACTTAAATGCTTTTTATTTCTACCTTCAGTTGTATTTCAGTAGTTTTATCTAAAAAAATTAATCATGGTACAGCCAAAAAAAAAAAAAATCTCTAATTTGTTATGATTGTCTAGCAGCCATACATTCTATAACAAATTCACAATTTTAGAACTGTTTGGCCCTTTAAAATCCAGGGAAAAGATAAACTAGAAAATGCTGTAGCATTACACTAGGTACCATGGTGATCTAAATTAAATCTGCTACAACCTGTTCTACTTTAAAATTGCTCCATTGTGCAGATGAAGGCGAAAAGTTAGTTCCCTTTTTCAAAGCATTTTCACATTCCCAGATAAATCCTTCATCCACCCTGCCATCGCTTGTAGGCTGCATGTCTCAGGCACATCGTGTGATTCTGGGGGTCCCCACAGGGACTGGAGTTGAACTCCATGATCCAAATGGGTCCCTTCCAACACAGCGTATTTTATGATTCCATGATTCCCATTATATCTCTGCATCCCTTACTTAACTGCACACATAAGCATGGTTTCAGACAGAGCCAAGAACTCTTCCTCCAGCGGCTCAGTATCAGTTCTTGACTTTCAGATGAGAAGCAAAATTATTTAATGTCACCATTGTGGTGTCCAGCTGTTCATGACACCCAGAAGCTCCTCCGCTGTGCTGCAGGTAGGTAAGGTTGCTACCTGCTTACTAGAGGAGGTTGCTCCAGTTGCTCCAGTTTCTTCTGCCAAAGGAGCTGTGCTCATCTTGCCATCCATTTCTGAGGACAACTGCTCGGCTACTCCTGCTTCTCTGCTTCTCCTGTCTCCCCTACCACCCAGTGCCCTATCTATGCCCCCCAGGCATTTCACATCACATTTCTTGTCTTCTAACTCCTGTCTCATTCCGAAAATGCCTCGAATTTTCCTAAGTACTAGTCACTGAGCAGATAAAGCCTTATTTGAGAGGAAAAAAACCCATAAAGTCGGATGGCTCCTCCAGTCCCACCGCCCACACCCTTCTGGCTGCAGACTGGAGCGAGCGAGGCTGGAGAGGGCTTGGAGTGGAAGCAGTGGAAGGAGTGGAAGGAGTGGAAGGAGTGGAAGCAGTGGAAGCAGTGGAAGCAGTGGAAGCAGTGGAAGCAGTGGATGGGGATTTCTGCGCTGCCATGCCTGTGCAGCCTATTGCCACCTAGTGCTGCAAACATGGAAAATCAAGATTCTTCCTTCTGAAGGGCGAGACTCCTGCAAGACAGCCACCCAAGTGGAAATGGCCCAGAGCATAGAATCAGAATAGAATCATAAAATTATTTGGGTTGGAAAGGACCACTAAAGGTCATCCAGTCCAACCCCCCTGCAGTAAGTAGGGACACTCTCAACTAGAGCAGGTTGCTCAGAGCCTCATCATGCCTCCTTTTTCTTGTAGCATCACTGCTTAACCTACCTACTGCACCATATCCTGCACCCACTGTAGAAGTTTTAGGTTTCTGAACTCCACAATGCACTTTCTTGCATTGCAGTTGATGTTAAGTACCATGGCTGCTCTTTCCTAGTGCAGGGGTTTAAAAGGCTGGTCCTACAGCAACAGAGCACCCCCAATTACACTTTGTATGGGTGGCTACCTGTCTCTGTGCTCTCCTTCCTACCGCTGTGTTTGCCACCCAAACACAAGTGGCAGAAGTCTTAAGAATAATTTTGTTCAAGCTTGAAAAATAGTCAACCACATGAACGAAAGGCCTATGAAGGGGAAGATTGCAACATAAGCCTGTCTACTCGTTGCCATCAGTGTGTTCAGTGGCGGGGAAGGGCATTAACTGCAGCAAAAATTTCAAGTGGTGCTTGCACCTTTCTGGGTGTCAAAGATGACCACCCATGCACCACACACATAGGCTTTCTTGGTACTAGTTCAGAGACCTTTCTGTATTACCTGCTATGTCTAAATATATGCTAGTGTTCTGAATTTACCATGAAAATGAGTAAGATCAGACATATTTCTGTGTCTGTTTTTTTTTCCTTTGCTGCAGTGTTAATTCCCCCCTCCCCCCAGTGCAACTCATAACTGACTATTATCTAAGCTCCCATTAAATCTCTTTTAGAGGCTGGCATTTTAACTTACCAGCTTGAGCTCTAGACTGTTGACATGTTACACTGCAGACAGCAGTGAAATTATCATGGACAGAGTTTGTACTGTGTTTTTTTAAGACACTGTGGGGTGAGAATAAATCTTGTTGTCACCCTGACATGATCCACTAATGAAGATGCACACTCTGCCCTCTTACTGGATGTTAAGTGAGAACTCTTCCTCTGTCTTTTGCCTCCGTTTCCACTGTGGAAGAAGCTTTCTAATTCTGCACATCAGTTTGCTTAGGAATATTGTCGTTGCCTGATGCAATGAAAATCAGTTATGTAACTGTCTTTGCTAGACTTGCAGAGTGCATTCACCAGAAGGGAAGATGGCCACGGTGTCTTTATGTTTTCCATGATGTCTTCTGTGTTCACTGTTGTTATACAATATACTCTGCTTTTTAGTATCTTTTTTCTAATCATCTTTCCTGACATCATGTTTAGACTGTTACACACGTATAATCTAAGATCATGCAAAGAGAAAGCAGGCAAAAGAAATAAGCTTATTCTGATTCATTGCTAAAAGAGCTGGTATTATAACACTAGTGCCTCTAAGGAACAAAGAATTGCCTACAGTTTGTCAGATAGTATTTTTAATACTCTAATTCTGAACCAAATTCCTAAAATAACCTGTGTTTTCAGATTACTGTGTGCTCTTTTGTTCTGAATAATGTCTTGCTTAGTGAAGTAAGTCTTATCAATCCACCAAGCACTGGGTGTCATTGTTCACCTCATTCACAATTCATCTTTTAATTAACATTATCACAGGCAAAATTCTATTTTGGTCAGCATAATTTGTCATTGGAATTGGCAGTACAGAAATAAAAGAATTACCATCTGAATTTATCTGAAGGCGATGTAGGAGCTGGTGCCTATAAACCTACCTCATCCGGCACTGAAGAGGAAGGGAGAGAAACCATGTAAATGATAATGGCTTTAAAAATTGCATTTGCAATGTAAAAATCACTACTTTGGTCATTCAAGATCTTCTACACAAACTGTTTTATCAAAATTACTGTTATTGAAAATATAAACCTGAATCCTACACTTAGACACATGCTTTATTTGGTGGAAAGGGTTGCTGACTTAGGGAAGATTAAAGAGATACAAATGTCTTTACAAGGTGATGATCTTTAATATAGATAGGTAACATCAAATTAATGTTGCAAAATGCTGATCATTTGCTTCAAGAGTTAAACTCTGAAATCGAGTTACAACTGCAGCATTGTTTTAGAGCCCAGACAAGGACATAAATGTTTTTAAAATGTTTTTTAACTGTACCAAGAGATGAGCCTTTCCCAGAGAACAGAAGCATTTCTGAATCCTTCTCACAAGACTTGCCTTTCATAATGTTTGCAAGAAAACACCATTGATGTGGGGAAAATTAAATAGCAGATTCTTTTTCTGCTTTATAAAGTAGCCATCTGTCCCTGTGGTCTAGGTATGCAGTATTTTTCTATTGTTATTCAATATAATACAGTGATACTAAGCTGACTGCATTGAAGGTACAGCAAACACACCAGCACACCAGCCTCTTAAAAATTCCCTCCAGCATCCCTTTCCCTTATGACTGCATCCATTCCAAGTCACTAATGTCTGAAGATGGTGCTAAAGATGGTCACATCCAAGCAGTATTGAACCAAGATGACAAAAATCTCTGCAAGCAGAGAGAGCACCTCTTTGGAGCATGCTCTACTAGAGGCCCTTTCTCTTTCAAAATATCTCGGCTTCAGCTTGTGTTTTTAATAGTGCAGCATTTGTTAAAAATACTGCAACCTAATCAAGTTAATTGACCATCAATCAAAATACCTCTTGGGTTTTGGTTTCTTTTTTGTTGGTGATGGTTTTTTGGTTTGGGGGTTTTGGTTGGTTGGTTGGTCTGGGTTTTTTGTTTGTTTGTCAGTGGAAGAGGCAAGCAGTGCTGAAACAGACATGTCAGGAGGTAAAAGAGATGTACAGGTGATATCTATGTCTTTCATAACCATAGCATTCTCTGTCTGGGCTATCTTTTGTGTCAACAGAAAGGTGAGACCCATAAACAATAGCTAGAGCAGAGAAATGCTGTGGAGGCTTTCTCTTAACCCTTTTAAAACATTAAATTCTCTAGAATTCTTTTTTTTTTTTCCCACCTTCTCCTCGATTCCTATATGATAACAGACCTGGGAAGAATTAGGCTTTTTGGCAGAAGATAAAGGCAGTCTCCTCTGCTTTAATTAATGTGCTTGAATTTGAATAATATCTTTGCTTATGAAGTTAATGGCACAGGCTAAAAGTTATGGAAAATTCTACTCAGTTATAAAGAGTGATACCCAGGAAGTTGTTATGCTCACACAGAAAAAATGGTTTTGTAGTCTAATTTCTGTCCCCCTTTCTGAGTACAATGAGATGCCTTTCACATTACTAAACCCCAGGATTTTTCTTAGATTTTCTATATGCAGTCCAGAAGAAGAGACAAATCATACAGCTTCCTTTTATCCTATGCCTTCATCCAAAGAAGCATCATGTTCTGTATTCCTTAGGCATCAACAGCATGTGAATGAGAAACAGCATGGGCTCTACTGATCTTTTAAGGAATTTATGATTTTCTGTGTTCTAAGAAGAATTATTCAAAAAGTGGCAAATGCTATAAAAATAAATACAGTAAAAGGTTGCACCCTGCATATAGTAAGGTAAAATCAAAGGGAAATTAAGCTCATTCTTAGAGTATTAGGAGATAAAATGAATACTCTAAAGGCCATCATTTTATGATTTCCTCACAGCACTGTCTAAACCCATCTTCTTCAGTTCTTGCAATCAGTTTTTCTAGACGTGTATGTTCCCTTCATACCAAAATTACCCAAACATAGCATGTAAGTAAACGTGATGATTTATAAACCCTTAAGGTTTCAGAACCAAATGCTTTATGCAGTGTGACTAACATGCAAGTGTGCGGTGCTGCCCCCTGATGCAAGGAACGTGAAATATCTTCGAAAGAAAACGCAATGGCACGCAGCCCACCTTCTTCCTCGTACAGATGTATGGCCATAAATGAGTTTCTTACCATTTGGACAAATATCAGACAATGTCTCACCCTTGGGTAACTCAATATTTAAATTACCAGTTGAGGGGAGACCAAGGAGCAGGAAGACATGAGACAAAAAAGGGTAAAACCAACTCTGCATACTGATGATGAGAAAATTTAAAAATTGTTAATATAACCTGTGAACTGGAACTGACTTTTACTGCATGGTTTTGTTGTTAGTACTATTTGGTGAGGTAATATTTATGGTCACCTTTGGCCATTACTACAGGCAATTATAACTTGGTATGTTTTTTCCTGCCTGTTTCTTCCACTCCCAGGCACTGTCTACATTTTGGAGTGTAAATTGTCCAGAGCAGACACTTCCTCAGCAGGATTTGGTGCTGTAAGTTCATGCAGGGTAGCTCCTTGCCTCTGGAAAGGGCAACAGAAGGTGTGAAATAGAATTAGTATTTAGTTTGTACACAACTAAAACTTTTGCTTGTGGGACCTGTGTCGACACAAGGTCCACAGAGAAAACGTGCAGGAAACCGAGGAAGGTGTGGTGTAAAGCCCTCAGCATGGCTGGCACAGAAGCTGAGGTGCTGTGTGGCTGCACACAAAGTTAGACACACCTGCTCGGGTTTTCTGGCCTGTCTGTAATTACAGCGGTGCAGTGCCGACACGCAAGCAGGCCTGTGGGTACAGCTGTGGTACAACAGGTTTTCTGAAAGACCAGGTAAGCAGAAGAGCCTGTATTCATGGAGATGAAAAAGAATTATGAGGTACAAGTGTTTGCTGGTTTTGTCAGCGGTGATTTTTTTTAAGTTACAAACATGCAGCTCTACCTGGACGATCAAGGCTGAGCTACCTACCATGCTACAGCTTGGGTGCCGTGTGGCACCGCGGGGACCAGGGAAGGAGGACAGCTGCACAACAGAATTTATAGCTTCTGCACTTTAGTAGCGATCTGTCTGAAAGCCGTAGTTGCCAGATTCATTAAATTTACTGGCATCTTTTCTTTTCACGCCTTCTGGGTGCGGGGGTGTCTCTCGGGAAGCCTTCGCCGCCCCCTCGCCTCTGGGCTGCACTGGCAGGCCGGGCCCGTGAGGAACACCCGGCTTTGCCAGCGAGACCCCGGCATCGCTTTGCGCCGGAGGGGACGAGAAGGCCAAACGCCGATGCGAAGAAGGCCGTGGTGTGGGGGTACCGTGCCCTTTTCCTCGCAGGGTCCCGCACCACGGCCTCCGGCAATTGGCACCACCTCCAAGGAGACCCGTGTGGCGGGGGAACTGTCGGAGAAAGACTACAACTCCCAGAATGCCCCGCGGCGGAGCGGTGCCGACCCGTCGGGAGGCGGGGCGGAAGTGGGTTCCCCGGGCAGAGCGGCCGGCCGGGCCCGGTTCCGGGTGTCGCTGCTTCGGCGGCGGTGGCGCAGCGGGGGTGGAAGATGGCGGCGGACTTGGAGGCGGAGGTGCAGGCCATTGACAAGAGCCTCCTGGAGTGCTCCGCCGAGGAGATCGCCGTGGTGAGGCCACGGGCCCGGAGCGGAAGGGCGAGAAGTGCTTGGGGCGGGGAAGGAGCGGGGGCTGGGGAGGCCGGCGGGCGGCACCGGCCTGCCCGCCCGGTGGTGCGGCCGTGAGGGCTGGGGGCCGCTCCTGGGTCTGCGGCGAGGCGGAGCGCCGGTGCGGCGGGCGAGCAGGCTGTCCGTGAGGGGCTGTCGCTGCCCCGGCGGCCTTGGAGGGCAGCCCTGGCCGGTAGCAGCGTCCTTTCCCGGCCTCCGCCTGCTGCCCCGGCCGGCCTCGCTGTTGCGGTAGCCGGGATCGATGGGAGCTACCAGCCAGCTTTTCCTGTTGTTCTGGCTGGCGCAGGTGGCTCCCCGGCGAGCCGCCAAGACCTGGTCACCCCCAGCCGAGTGCGGCCACGATTCCCCGGCGTCCCGGGGACGCGGCGGTGGGAGCGGAACCGCTTCTCAGGGGGTCTCTCCTTCACCTACTGCTTCCTCGCCTTCTCCAAGCACCTGAGAAATTCTCCTGCCTACTTCGTTGTCTCTTTCCCCATTAGTTTAGGTGGATGTCTGACCCCAAATAGCCTTTTTAGTGGTGAAGTTTCATCGGGGTTCTTTCTCTCTCCCCCTCCCTCTTTATAGAACGCTTGTAGAGGAAATATTAGTAAAAGCAGTGCAGTATCCTAAGTAATCTGCTCTTGTCTGTATGCTTCTCTTGCTTTTATGAAGAGTAGTTGAAAGGGGAGTGAGTGAAGTCTTAAGGGTAAAGTTTTCAGTTTTGTTTCTGGCACAGGTGCCAGAACTTGTGCATTTGAGGGATTGGACATAATGTTAAAATATTTTGGCTCTTCATTTACATATCTGTAGGATAAGACCTCGAAGAGCTGTCAGTGTGTATTTCAATGAGAATTACATTGGCTGCTTTCCAAAAGAAAAGAAAAAACAATGCTATAATTCAGATTATCCTCAGATTATGGTGATATATCTAGATAAATATGGCGGTATGTGCAGACAAAGACAGGATTAGATGGGCAAATGTGCATAATTAGCTATATCTTAGCTAGCTTAGCTCCAGGATTAGTCTCCCCTCAACAGAAAACACAATAGTTCTATCAAGCACTTCGTATGGTAGCCCATACCAAGCCCAAACTGCCTTGTGTGAGTAGCAGATGCTTTTTTTGGGTCACATTGTAATTAAACCAAAGGCAGTGGTTTACCATGTGGAATACATCTAGGAATTTGCTGTAGATACAGGTAGCAGCTTAAACTTGTTTTTCATGTTTATGCTCCATTTTCACCGGAACAAGCTACAATTCTGATATCTATCACTCTCAAATCTGCAGTGTGCTCCCAGCCAAGTGTGTTGGCACTCCCTCGTTGTATAAGTAAACAACGTACGTGGGTTTTAGCATTGTTTTTCTCCCTCCTTTGATGGTGGCCCAATATTAAAAAAACAATTGCCTGCCCAAAGGAAGAGTTCCAGGACTTTACAATTCAGTTTCTCTTTGCAAGGATTTGATGATAAACTTCCTAAGAACAGCAGTGAAAAGAATAAATTATCTGTAACAGAACTTGAGCCTACATTGTCGCCAGCAGGTCCAAGGAAGTGATTCTGCCCCTGTACTCAGCACTGGTGAGGCCACACCTCGAGTCCTCTGTCCAGTTCTGGGCCCTCAGTTCAGGAAGGATATCGAGGTCCTGGAGCAGGTCCAAAGGAGGGCAGCCAGGCTGGTGAAGGGACTCGAGCACAGGCCCTATGAAGAGAGGCTGAGGGAGCTGGGGCTGTTCAGCCTGGAGAAGAGGAGGCTCAGAGGAGACCTCATCACTCTCTACAACTCCCTGAAAGGAGGTTGTAGCGAGGTGGGAGTTGGTCTCTTTTCCCAGATGACTTTCAACAAGACAAGAGGACACAGTCTTAAGTTGTGCCAGGGGAGATTTAGGTTAGATATTAGAAAGAATTTCTTTACTGAGAGGGTGATCAAGCATTGGAAGGGGCTGCCCAGTGAAGTGGTAGATTCTCCGTCCCTGGAGACATTTAAAGAGACTGGATGTGGCACTCAGTGCCATGGTCTAGCAACCGCACCGGTGGGTCAAGGGTTGGACTTGATGATCTCTGAGGTCCCTTCCAACCCGGCTAATTTTATGATACTATGATTGCAAATATTTATTTGTGAAGCTAAAAGAAGCATAAATTGTACCTTTTAGCTTTTGAAACAGTAAACTGAGTAGGTTTATGGTTTATTTGTATTACATGTTTTGTTCACCTAGTGTCTCTTACTTGGATGCGTGGATGTAATAGAAACCCTGAGGTACCATTAGCTGTTTGGTTACATAAAATGTTATTTAATCAATGCTTTTGGGTTTGTTTGTTTGTTTGTTTTGAGGTTTTTGTTTTGTTTTGGTTTTGTTTTTTTCCAGAGCAGTCAAACACTGCTGCAGGAGAGTAAGTCTGTGAGGACACACGAGGAATAAACTTCTCTTTTTTCATAAAAACCTGTCTTGGGAGAGTAGAACATCAGTTTTTCTTACATGTGATTTGGGGATAGAAGATAGACAAATACTAATCAAAAATTTGCTTGAATACAAAGGCTGTTTTTTCTGTTGCTGTTGAAGAGCAAATTCCAAAGTTTTCAGTAGTTTTGCTGGAGATCAGTTCCACCTAGGTAGCAATGTAGAAAGGCAGAGCAGCATATGTATGCATAGATAGATATTTCTAGTAAGAATTTTACATGTGCAATGGTATTTTGAGTTGCTTTCCTGCTAGCTCTTGCAGTAACATCAGTTTCCTTGTCTTAGTAGACTTCCCTCTGATATTCTTTAGCCAAGATCTGATTTTCAAAACTGGATGCAGTTATATGTATAGAACTGGCTCCACAAAGATATTTAGGTGTGATGACATTCAGTGTTGCCACACCTAACTTTCAGGCAACTATTCCCAGAGTTTTTAGGATGGGAAAGCCATTTACTCGAGGAACAAGAATTTTCTCTGGCTGGGTATTTGTCTGAGCTTGTAATGTAGCTAATATGCACTGTGTATTTTCTAGTAAAAGGCTGAAACTGAAGGTATTTTTCTCGGATAAAAGCAAGCATAGTAACTATTATATGCCCTAGAAAATAATCTAAAAATTATCTTATTAAATGGAAATCATGAAGCAGACTAAGCCAGTTTCACTGTGATTGGGTCAGTTCCTGGCAGTAGGAGATACTTGGCACAAAAGGTGAAAAGAGGGAAAAAGATAATTAAGCTAGGGAAAAAACCCAAGCCAAATCTTTTGTAATGAAAGTTTTACTTTTTTAATTTTTGTGTGATATCCTCTGAATCCTAGTGGGAATGGTCAAAATCTAGATTGTTGGATATGGCTTTTCGGCAACCTTTTCCAATGGACTTCCTTGGAAAAAATCTGGGGTTTGACCATCAAAGCTAGAGAATTACAGAAATATTTGGTAGATTTGTTATGACTTTAGGAAGGCAAACTTAAGGAAAAAGAAATGAGGAAAGCATTTATTCTACTAAAATCTGTACTGACAAGTAAGGTTTCTTTTTATGTGAAATTTTGCTTTAGAAGACAAAGTCTATTAAGTGAAAATACTACAATATATTGAAAAAAAAGACAAAAATGCAGCCATTCTTAAATGGCACAAATGGGCTGTTGATTCTTTATGTCTGTATCCTGAAGAATTTACTGCAACTCTGTTGTCTCGAACATAAGTTCTTACGAGTAAGCCAGAAATAATTCACAGTAAATCAAACAGTAACATTTGATTACTAAACCCATTTATTTTGATATATTTAATTCTTGTTTTTATGTACAGTTTTAGGTTGATTCTGCGTTCTTTTCCTGAAGTTGCCCTGGGGGGTATCTGGTTGTCATATTTACAATGGGAAATAGCATACTAAGGCTGTTTATGTAACACAGGATTTAATCAGTGCACACTTTCAGTATGTGCTTGCTTCCATTTGTTTATTATAAAAACCCTGCAGCCTAATTTACAGTTTAAACCTTTATAAAATTGTAATCCACAAGGCGGAAATAAAACAAATGTTATTCTAGAGGATTTTTTTTTACTCTATGTATGTATATCAAGGAAAAAAAATAGAAAGAGCTCTGAGTTTTTTAGTGGCTTGTAGCAGTTACAGTAATTTGATGGCTTTTAAAAAGTTGCCAACATTGGCTTTTTACAACTGAATGACGAAGAGAATTCATGGGTCTAACAACACTTGAAATAGTAATTCATGGAAGTTATTTTGGGTGGTAAGAGAAAGCAAAACCACCCGCATTTTCATACATAATTTGTTGAAACTGAGAGGGGCTGTTACCTAATGCTGTGTTTGCCATTCTCCTTGTATTTTTTGTCTTTGCCTGTTCCTTGCCAACTCCAGGCTTCCGCTGCTCCTCTGTGTCCCCAGCTGCACTCAAGAGAAATGCAACCAGCATAGTTCGTGCCTTATCATAAAAGTCACTGCTAAAGCTGGGACGTTTTACTGGTTGTGCATTCTGGAGGAAAGTTTTAAAGAATTTTGTCACTTAAATGTTATGTTTTTAAAAATAATTTTGTATGTCAAAAGGATAAAATAAGCAATCAGGGAAACAAAGTATTCCTTTGCTAATGTCTGTCTTCTGTGATTGCTTAGATTTTACACTGAGAAGGAGGAACAGCTTTCTAGTCATGAAATGCAATTTTAGATTATTTTTAAATTTAGAAATAAAAAGTTATCTTGATGGATGCAATTGTGTTTAGTATTTTTATTAATGAACAATTTGTGATCTGTTTCCTTTTATTTTGAAAGAAATGGCTGCAAGCAAATGACCTTCAGAAGGAAGTGTATCAGCATCTGGCCTATTATGTACCAAAAATTTACTGCAGGGGTCCTAACCCTGCTCCACAAAGAGAAGACATGCTGGCACAACATGTTTTGCTGGGACCAATGGAATGGTATCTTTGTGGTGAAGATCCTGCATTTGGTTTTCCGAAGCTTGAGCAAGCAAACAAACCTTCCCATCTTTGTGGCCATGTTTTTAAAGTGGGAGAACCTACATATTCTTGCAGGTAGTTCAACTCACCATTGGGAAGTATTTATAATTTGTGATATCATGAACCATGTTTCAATAGGAATATACTGTCCTAATGAAAAGTTAATGCCCCAAATGTATTTTTCAAGTAAACTTGCAGTTTCTCATGACAGGTAGCATCACGGGAAAATAAACCACACCACTGGTTTGTAAATGGAAAGATATTAATTAATATAATGTAGAGTGTTTTCTGTACAAAAGAAGTGTAAAATTAAGAAAGCGGTTGGGGTGAAATGTCAGAGTGATTTAAGGGCATTGATCAGAAGCAAGCAGACAGGTGTTTGTGCATATTATTAGCTGTTTAATAGCAGCTGTTAGAGTTGATCCTGTGTTTTAGACCACCTTCCATGACCTGTTAAACTGGTCTATTGGATGGTAAAACAGGCTTAACCCCCACTTGGTGAAAACTGTACTTTATGGGTAATAATTCACAGTTGCCTGATTATCTGTCAGTGGTTATCTGGTTTCATTTATTTGGTGAAATGAAATTAAGAGATTATTGGTAATAACATTTCATAGGATCTCTGGTGGTTTCTTTTGAACAAATTAAGTTGTTTCTCTGAGTTTGTAAGTGATGCATTTTCTTGGTACTTATCTTTATATTGCAAAATCTGACTCCCTTTATCTTGTGGTGGCATAAAGTCAGCCACATTCCATGTTCATGTCTTTTCAGTGAGACACTTCTATGTAATGCATAATTATCTCACTCATTTGTTTAGCCCCTTTTGCTAGTATATATACTATATATAAAAACGTAGCCTTATATATACTATATATATAAAAATACTACAATACTATAATATAAATATTTTATGTAATGTAGTAGTGCTTGTAGACAAGACCTTACCATGGTCTCTGATCTGGAAATTACATTCTTGGACCTCTTCAGAGAGCTTGTAGGGCTAAACTTAGTGGTTTGAACTGATGTATTGTGTGCTGTATTTCTCTCTGGTGTTGAGTAAAAAAATGTCTTCTCTGATTGCTGAAGATTGTTAGTAACTTGTACTCTGTACTTGAGAGAACTTGCTTGGGTTTATATTGTTTACCTGTCTATACTGTGTTCTATAATTCATCCATTTACTTGCTTAAATACACCTCTTGAAGCCAATGGCTTTATTGCCCAAATATACATGCTACCCAGAGAATATTTTAAAGCCTCTTCTATTATAAGAAAATACTTCTTTTTCTCCTTCATTTGTTTCCCTCTCGATTGGAGCCATTCCTTTTCTCCTTCCTAATAATTCATACATTAATCAGAGGGTTCATATTGGTGATATTTGAAAATTACCTGTTGTAAAATGTGTAATTAAAGGCAAAAAAATTGTTTAATGTTGCTTTCCCCCTCCCTCTACTCCCCACCTTTTTTTTTACCATTTTCAGAGATTGTGCAGTTGACCCAACCTGTGTGTTATGCATGGAGTGCTTTCTTGGAAGTATTCACAGAGAGCACCGATACAGGGTTAGTAATACTGCTGGAATATGTGATGCCATCATTAATAATCTTGTATGTCTATGAAACTCCTTGCTTAAAGTTTAAGAATGTATATATAATTTCAAAATAGGAGATGAGCACAAAGTTTGGAATTATATCTGCTTGCAAGAACTTACTTGAGTGTTTTGATCCAAGTGTAAATTTTGAAATTTAACAAAATATTGAGAAATTAAATATTATGCTCAAAAGTTAAGCTTGTGTTATTTTCAGCACCTTTAGTGAATTCTACAGCATTACAGTTGTTTTTTGGCTTGTGTTGACCTTGATGCTTAATTATTTTAAAAGGCATGGAAAAGCTTTAGTGAAGAAACAACTTTTGAATAAAACTTGCTTCCTCTTAACATCTGAATTTTTACCAAATTCTGCACAATACTAGGATTTTTTTTTGTTTTAAACATGAAGTTAAAATAGCGAACTAAGCCTGTTTATTTTTGTAATCTACTGCTATTAGTAGTACAGATCAGTTTAAAAAAACCCTACAGACAAATCAAGAAGGCATCGGTGTATTTTTAAACTGAGAAGCTTAGTGACAACTACCAGTGCAGCATTTTCTGTAAATGGTTTTGACTGCACTGCACAGCCTTAAATGTAAGTCTGATCACTGCATGGTTGCACTCAGAACTAGGATTTAGGAAAAAAATCCAACCAACCTCTTGCTCCAAGAAATCCAACCCCATTTGCTGGTATCAGCATGTAGGTTTTTAGTTCACAACCTTAGTGAAATGTCAAGTCCAGGTGATGTGCAAAAGTGTAATTAGATGTAGTTTCAAATGTCTGTCTAATTTGCTGACACTGTAGTATGCACCTGTATCTACAGAATGTATCTATGCTGAAAAAAAAAAGGTGAAATTCTTCAATGAATCAGTTAATTGTTGTGATTCAAAAAGAGTATTATTACTCTTGCTAATTCGAAGTGATCATAGCTTTAAAGTTAATTTTATTAAAGAGTGAGAATACACCATTAGAATTTTCATGTACTTCTTTTTATGGCTTTCACTAAGACTTATGTGGGCAATTTTTAAGTTTTTTCTGTAAAGCCCTGTTACTTTAAGTAACACATCTTTTACTCACTGTTTAATAGTACTATGTGAAACATTTTAGCTTTCTTCAGGTGAAAAATATGAGAATATGAAATAGTACAGATTGTAAGTAAGAGGTTCAGAATAACTGAAAACCAGAAAAAAACTCCCTCAGGTGTGGTAGAATGGGGGTGTTTGAAGCTTCTGTTGGGTTGTTTTAAAAAAAAATCTGCTTTTGGTGTAGGCAAACTGATGAAGTAGATAAACTTTGAGCCATCATAGAAACAGACACATTCACTGTGCTTTTTTAACAGAATACTGGCTAAAGCTATCAGTTGGTGTTACCATGCTTTTGATCGTGTATGTATAGGTACCCTCACATGAACGTTGTGGTTTTTTTTTCCCCAAATAATTTTAGATGACAACATCAGGTGGAGGAGGTTTCTGTGACTGTGGTGATACAGAAGCTTGGAAGGAAGGTCCTTACTGTCAAAAGCATGAACTTAATGCTTCAGAGACTGGTGAGGAAGAGGTAAATAACAAAAGAGGGCATCATGTTTCAAAACATTGTTAATGGCCTATATAGGGGTGTGTGTGTGTGTGTGTGTGTGTGTGTGTGTGTGTGTGTGTGTGTGTGTGTGTGTGTGTATGTGTGTATCTCATTTTAGTCTTACATACCATATATTAGATATGGGAGGAAATTTAACAGCAATGTTTGAACCACGCTGTTATACAAAATCAATGTCTTATCTAACAAGTTATTTAGAATGACATTTTCTGCTATAAGGATTTATTTTTTATGCCTTGGTTGCCTCTGCAGCTTTAGTTCTGTTTATTTTCTGCCTTATTCTAAAGGTGAAGGGAGTCTGCCATGTGGAGAAAAAAAAATCTATGTTATCATCTGCATGAAGAAGCCAAATTAAGCTGCCTGTGCAACATACGTTCTTATTTTTACCAAAGTGACGTGCACGGTTTTAAAAAATCAAAATAACTTTCTATTACAGGAATGCTGCAATGGAGATTTAAGATAGAAGTCTTTAAAAGATTATTTGGTGTGGAGAGGGTAAAAGAGAACATATCTTCACCAGTTCTCATAGCATAGCAACTTGGGCGTATTAAATGCAAGAAAACATCTGCTTCTTACAGTGTGAATTCAAACTGTTGGACTAGCTGTTCCAAAACACTGTTGTTGTTGTTAAAAGTTTGTGTGTTCAAAAGGAGGTTTAACATAATCGTGTAGGGAAAAGGAATCAATGGCCAATTAAAAATTGCAGATACC
Organism: Heliangelus exortis; assembly: GCF_036169615.1. Lineage (NCBI taxonomy): Eukaryota > Metazoa > Chordata > Aves > Apodiformes > Trochilidae > Heliangelus > Heliangelus exortis. Next base: position 21,219,323 of record NC_092424.1, on the reverse strand, counting down.
ATCTTTGGTGTAGGAAGTGTTAGTGTCTTAAGTTAGTGGAGACCAGAGGAATATTCTTTCCTTTTCTGAGTCTTCCCTTAGTAACTGTTATTACATCTCAATCATGAGAGTAACCAGTTGGGCTTCTGGTCTAGCCACTTGTGGGTTTCTTACATAATCTAATTTCTGTGAGATTTTTTTTGAAGGGAAGATACAAGGTGAATTCTTGTAGGAATTTTGCTGGTCTGATGGTTTAAATGAAGCTGTATTTGCAGTGACACTCATCCTTCTAAAATCTGTTGTCACTATCTCAACCCTTAAACTCTAGCACTGCTGCACCAATTTTCCAGTTTCTCTGCATACCACTTTACATTAGTGGGCAGCTTTAGAAAAATGTTGTTCTGAAATGTTGGGTGGACTGCTGCTTCTCTGTCCAAAGATGCCCACACAGTGAGTTGTGAGTGACAGAAGTTAAGGTACTGAGAAGATTTTGTGCTTCTTCCCCATGAGTGATGGTGGTTTGAGATGTTGTGCTGTGTTTGAGGTAGAGCAAGGATTGAGCATTATTGGGGCCTGTTTTCTGCCCTTCCCAGATACGTGTCTTTGTTGGAAGTGCTGGGGATGTAAGCAGTGGTGCTGTTTAAGATTTGCCTTTGCTTTTGGTGACTGATAATTCTCTGTGCCCTAGATAAGTTTTAAATGAAGAAAAAAAAAAAGCAAAAAAACCCAGCTACTAACACTTCTGTAAAGCTTCCAAATATACAAAAAGAATCTTGGAGTGGGTGAATAACCTTTACTACAAGTGAACTGCTGACTGTCAAGGGCTTTCTGTACATAATGCAGACTTAAGTTCAGAAAAGGTTATTGTGACCATTTTTATGCAATATAAACTCTAATGAAATGCAGAATTTGGTATTAGGTAATCCTAAATTGGAAATAGGGCTACTGTTCAATATTTTAATTGACTAAACAATTACACATACTTCAAAATATCAAATGATGAATCGAGTCAGTGACCCAATGTGTAGTAAGTGTCCAAGTGACCTGCAGGGCATGCAGTGTTCCCTTTGCAGCTTTGTGGAAGAAAGACTAAGTGTTCTGAACATCAAAAATTCAAAATAGGAGAAGAAAAATCCTTTCAGATACAAGGTTCTTTATGCTTGCTATTCACACACAAATCCCTTGAAATGGATTAGAAGGAAATGGCAGTGGTATCTGTACTACCCAGTTCAGAGTTGGCAGTGGTTCTCATTTGCTGCTCCAAAAAGTAGTCCCTCTGAAATCACAGGCTGAGGCAGCGCTTCTCTTCCTCCTCCTCCTCTCAGTTCCCTCACCTGCAGCAGCAGCTGCCTCTGCTCTAGCAGAGAGAAGAGGATGAGTTTATAGTGGCTGCTGCAGATAGCAAATGGAGGGCACCCTGGAGAGTGCAGAATAGGCAGAAGGCCAGTGCATGGTCCACATACGAAAGTGGAACAGCTGTCTGTGAACAAAACTGAGACACGGGCAGATCATTATGAAACACCTAGTTATATTTCCCTGTCCCTGCCCATGGTAGAGGAGTGAAACTAGATATTCTTTAAGGTCTCTTCCAGCTCAAACCATTATTTGATTCAAGCATTTAATTATGTATATGTCACAGCACGTAAGAGACATTCAACATAAATCATGATCCCAGTGCTCTGGATTTTGTATTAGCTTCAATAGATAAACCTAACACCTGTAAATTCGTGTCAGGTATAGAAGAAGGCAATAGATGGATAGTTGTTTGTGCTATACAGTTGGTAAGTGGAACAAAAGATACAATGATTTCAAATAATATTTTTGAAGGCATTGTGGCAAAAAGGGGATTTTAATATGGCTGAGGTTAAAAATCCTATAGAAGAGCTACTAGAAGGTGTGCAGAAGTGGGAACAGTGGAAGTGAAAATGGAGAGAAGTTTGAAAATTTAAGTGGGTGATCAGAGGCAAGTTAACATTTATGTATTGAGTGTTAGGGTACTGCTTTGGTGATTGTCAGTGAAGAACAGGAAAAAGAAAGCAGGATTATTATTGACTATTCCTTTCAAATGTAAATTCATTTAAAGAGAGACATCATTAAGGAGACCTTGTAGCCTTCCAGTATCTGAAGGGGGCCTAAAAGAAAGCTGGTGAGGGACTTTTTAGGATGTCAGTAGTGATAGGACTAGGGGGAATGGATTCAAGCTGAAGGAGGGCAGATTGAGATTGGATGTTTGGAAGAAGTTCTTCACCATGAGGGTGGTGAGACACTGGAACAGGTTGCCCAGAGAAGTGGTGGAAGCCCCGTCCCTGGAAGTTTTTAAAGCCAAGGCTGGACAGGGCACTGAGCAACCTGATCTAGTGGGAGGTGTCCCTGCCCCGTGGCAGGGGGGTTGGAACTGGATGATCTTCAAGGTCCCTTCCAACCCTGAAAATTCTATGATTAAAGGGGCTTACATTTTATTTGACAGGGAGAGGTGCAAATTTGACAATTTCTGGTTTGAATTTACTTCAATTTCTCAATTGCTATTGATGTTCATTTTCCAGGATCCTCTTGTGCAGTTACCAGAAGATATGGTAGCAAGAGCTTATAATATTTTTGCCATCGCATTTAAATATGCAGTTGATATATTAACATGGGAAAAGGAAAATGAATTGCCTGGCCTTGAGATGATGTAAGTATAATAGTATTTTTCTTCTGCTTTTTCTTTTGCCTAAAGGTCTGCACATACAATAGAAAATGTAAATTCTGATTTAATTTTCTTCCCTTCCTAAATTTTTCAGGAATATTTTGTAGGCAAAGGACTAAAATGCTTGTAATAGATTTGTTTTTCTCATATTTTTACTTTTGTAATTATACAGTTCATTTCTCTCCATAAAGATGAAAAAATGCCTTTGTGATAACTCTATGTAAAATACAACACCCTAAAACAAGTGGTGGGTTCATTTCTTGTGATCAAAGGTACAGATTTTTCTGATCTTATGATCAGAATGGCAAAAGTATTTGGAACTTTCAGTGATCTACATATTCCAAATTTTGAAGCAGTACAGAATATTTCAGTGTATTGCACCATCATAATCATCATGGATTCATGTGTGATGTTAACTTTGTGTTCTGTATGTAGTATGTAAAGATGCCATGTAACTAAATGATGGAAATCAAAAGATAGCATTTAATTTGTAGAAATTTAATAGATTGTGGTTTTGAGGATTGTGGAGTTTGAGCTTTAAAAAAGACTACCAAATTTTCTGTTGCCTAATAGACCTTTGTGAAGGATTAGGGAAGCAGCTGTTACAAAGTAATGCCAAGACAAGTTAAATCTCTGAAGAAGCTATGGGGGAGTGTATCAAGCACAGCTGCAATGGAAGGAAATGAGTTTTCCTTAGTAGGAAACTATCAATTCTTAATTAACTGATGTTCAAAGACAATCCTCAGGCTCAAGTATTGTCTTCAGATTTTGCTCATTTTGGACTTAGTTCTGCAGTAAAAAAATGCATGTTCTAATAGAAGTTAGGGGTGGTTTGTTGTTTTCATATACATGGATATGTGTAACAAAAGAAGCCCAGGTTTGTGTTGTCTGCTTGCTGGAAAACTTCATTAAACTAGGTGTTGATTATTTTAATTGCCTTCCTTTGAATTATATAAACCAAATCCTTTCTTTGAAGTGAGAAGAGTGACACTTACTACTGCATGCTGTTTAATGATGAAGTCCATACCTATGAACAAGTTATTTATACTCTTCAGAAGGCTGTAAACTGCACTCAGAAGGAAGCTGTTGGTTTTGCAACAACAGTAGATAGAGATGTGAGTAAATTAATTGCTAAAGCTTTTACTTATATTTACCCTGATGTTTATTTTATCTGACTGCACTTACTTTAGTTTGCTTTCCCAAAGTGATTGAGTGCTGTGTGTCAGGCCACGCTTAAATGTCAGTCCAAAGCAGACCTAGTATTAAATACATGTTTCAGTGGAGCTGTATACCATTAAGTCTTGTGAGTGTAGATAGCAGGGTGTCTCTCTGTCCTCTGTCAAGGACAGGCAGCATCTGGTATAATTTGTTTTCTTTTAATATATCATGCATTTTGGGAATTCAAATATGTAACTATATACAGTAATTTAAAAAATGAAAGCAGTATGAAGGCAGGAATGGTTAACATGCATCTAAAACTTTTACTGTATCTTTTATAGTCATTTAAAACACAGTATTTGAACTTCTTGTTTAGAAGCTGGTGGTAATGTTACTTCTTTACAAATTTAAAGGGACGTAGATCTGTTCGATATGGAGACTTTCAGTACTGTGATCAAGCAAAGTCAGTAATAGTGGTAAGTATATTACCTACTTATTTGCCTCATCTTAAACAGAAATAGTCTTTGCTACACAGTTTAGGATATGTTTACAGTAATAACTCTTCGCTTTTTAATAATACAAAGTGTTGAAGATGCTATTTACAGTATGCACAGTAGAGGTATCAAAATACAGATTTATGTGGGTTTTGTTTGTTTTTGTTTTTGGTTTTTTTCCCCCCACTGTGGTCTCCCTTGCACCCAAAATAATTTCCTAAAAAGAAGTTCCCAGGTGTCTTTTTCCTTCAGACAGCAGCCTTTGATGAGTAACTTCAAGTGTAATCTTTTAGAATTGCATGTCAGTTTGGATCTGTGAAATTAAACTGTTATGGGTTTTCTCCTATAGTATGAAGCTATTTGCCTCTTTCACAGCCATAACCGTGGCAATTGTTATGATTGAAGTGTGAAACTACAAATGCACTGTATTTTATGTGTGTGCATTTATATGTGTGTGTGTGTGTGTATATATATATTAATAATACCTATGTATTACGGGGTTCTTTGACGTAAGAATATAGGAATAATATTTTCTATTTATTTTTTCTTTAACTGCTGCAGTGCAGTATCTAATCACATTAAATAGTTTGTGTAACACTGCTACCAGTGAAAAACAAACACTGCAGCTAGTGTTACTGGTCTTAAACTGTTAAAGATATTTTTAAAACATTAGCATATCTTTATGCAATGTTTTTAACTTGCTACCTCTTCAGTCAAATTATTTCTATGTGTAATCTCTAACTATTAAGGTTACTAACACAGAGACGAGAAGAAATTCTTTCTTAACTCTGTATACTAAAGTTGTATTATTGAAAGTACTCTGTGGACCATCTGTTTCTTGGTGGACTGCTATGTGACTTGCACATCATGTTGTAGGGAACAAATGTGCAGGGCTGTCTTAGATTGTGGTACTGCTTATCAGTAAACTGCAGCAAATCACTGTGTACATTGGTAGGAGGCCAGGAGTGGAAAATGGGCTGCCTAAATATGTTGATATTGTGTAATAAGGCCCTTCAAATATTAATAGGATAAACAAAGCTCAAACTTCTTTTGTTTCTTCCATTTGTAGATGTTAGTAATTATAATATGCACTAATAATGTAAATCACTGAAATTACTTGTAGAAATGCTGTGTTTCTGTACAGAAATATATAGTAGTCCTCAATTAAATAAGCATTGTCTCCTTTTTTCCCTTTTTTTTAAAATAGAGAAATACCAGTCGTCAGACAAAGCCATTGAAAGTACAAGTTATGCATTCTTCTATTGTTGCCCATCAGAGCTTTGGTCTGAAGCTCCTAACTTGGCTTGGCAGTGTTATTGGATATTCAGGTGAGAAAACTTGAACTGTCATGAGACATGTTGGAGAATCCTTTTGAGGCAAGCTAAATTCCTGAAGCAGTGTGGTCTACTTATTTCAGATATGTAATATATAAGGCAAAGCTATTAACTTTTTAGATTTCATTCTGTTTTCTCTTATTGGAGTGCTATTCTGAGTTCTGACTTCCACATCAAAGTGCTACCAGTCTTAGACTTCTTGCATACCTTTTCCTGTTCAGTTGCTGTTGAACAGAAGCTAAGAATTGCTATCAATTGCTGTATGCCAACAAGCTATGTTTCAGTCCTTAGTTCTTTTTAAGTGAATTCAGAAAGTTGAAAATTAACCTAATTAAGTAAAACAAAATCATGCAGAAGTCATTTGATGAATGATCAAAATGGTTGCTTCAGAGTTTGTTAAGTAGAACAGAGAAAATACAAGTATGTGTGGAGGTTTTTGGGTAAGTACAGAAGCCAACAGATTAATAATCCAGTATTTGGTAAGAGCTTTCTTCGAAGGAATCAAGATGCACTGTATCACTTTTATGCAAGGGCTCTGTGTTTTGGTTTGGTTCAGTTCCTCCTTTATCCTGAGGAATAACAAGGTTGTGAAGATGTGGAGCATGAGAAGAAATAAAAGGAAAATGTGTCAATCTGCTGATGTGTAGAAATGTAGTTTCCTTTGCACTGTTTTCTGTGCATCTGTAAATGTTAACAAGCATTATTAGCAAAATATACTCAGCTGTAACATTGCATGCATGTTCTGCATAGGTACAAGATTGTATGTTTTATTAGACTGATAGTTGACAAACTGCCGAGATACTGGGCATTGGATCTCTATGCGTTACCTTTATTGACAGATAAGTAGTTTATGTTTTTGTAAGTTACTTTGTAAAGAGGCATAAGTCAGACGTTTGGAAAGTTAGGATAGCAGTTTAACTCCTTGCCTGTTTTGGTAGAACATTATTAATATAGGTATTAATATAAAGGAGATACATGAAGATGTTTAATTTCTGAGATGAATTTTCCTTTCAGTGTGAAGTGTAGGCAGGCACTGTCTTATGTTTTTTGAGCCCAGTTTATTGCCATGGCAGTTGTGCCAGAGAGAGAGGTCATTCATTTTCAGCACTGAATAAGTAACTTACGTATGTTAATGGAGTAGTAAATTACAGATGACAGTGTTGAATTTATAGTTTGATTTGTGTGTGGGTTTTCTGGAATTCTGGAAAGTTCAGTTCGTTAAGTGTAATGTCCTTTATGATTCAGAAGGGCAAAATGTTTGATGGTAGCATTATATGTTTTCTCTGTGACCTACAGGCTAAACTGTTTGCAATGCCTTACACACCTTGGGATGCAGGCTTACAATGTGGTCTGAAATCTGGTTTTGTGAAAAGCACTTTTTTAAAAGTTGGCTTCCCTTGGATTTTTAACAAACACACCTAAATGTCTAGATTTCTGCTCAGCCTTTTAAAACAGCCTGCTACCATTCATCTGTAATATGGGGTGATAGAAGTGAACTGCTTAGGTGGTGATATTCAAGTGCTCCTGACCAAATGGAGATGGGCAGTTGGAGGAGTCTTGTGCTCTGCCACAAACTTAGGTCAGATGATGGCTGTGAAATTAATATCAAACTCTTGTCAGTGAATAAAAGGAAAAACTTTACTATGGAAATTTGTCACAAGCTTGACTACCACATCCTTTTTAGCAAATGTCAGTTCTTCAGGGATAAGCATCTGTTTGCCATTTGTTGAACAATGCAGTAGTTTCAGTTAATTCACTACTCTCTGTATGTAGCTAGTTGAAATTGAATTCTGCAAAGCAAAAAAAGCCCAGATTGTAATAGGGGTTCATGGACTGTATAGAACTGTGCTGTGCAGGACATGGTATGATATGTATGGTACTAGGCCAGTGCCAGCTCTACATAAGAAGCTGAGATTGCTCAGCAGTGTGCATGAATTAAGAGTAAATGCGTGTGAACCCTGTAGTTGTGTCAATGGATACACCTTACTTGCAGTGCAAAGCTAGGCTGACCATTTTTACTGTTTTCATGTCTGTGTTGTGTTCTGTTGCAGATGCAGGTCTGTGTGCAAGCATACAGTAACTTACCTATTCAAATAAAAACAATTATTATTGCTTTTCATTAGAAAACAAAGAAACTTTAAAATAATAGTAGCCAGTATGTGTAAAAAAACCTCATCTATAAATAATTTCATATATATATATATGTATTATACTTTTCCTTTTGATAGGACCCAGGAAAAATACAACCTAGAAAATTAGACTGCTGTATAATTACTTGTTACATTAGTAAGCCAGCAGTACTTTTAATTTGATAACTTTGAAACAGATTATTTTTGGCAGTTTTCACAAGGTTCCTAATGTTCCCTAGGGTTAGAGTGAAACTTGCAAGGTATTTGTGTTTCTATCAGCAAAATATGAGTAGCATTACTCATAGTATTTGTCAAGAAGAGAGCCCTATGGCTTATACTGTGTCTTATGAACATTCCAGTCTGTTAAAATAATGTACAAATTTGTGTTTAACCTGTAACTAACTTAGATAATTTCTGTTCATTAAGATGGCCTTCGTCGGATATTGTGTCAAGTTGGTTTACAGGAGGGGCCAGATGGTGAAAATTCTTCTCTTGTGGATAAGCTAATGCTGCATGATTCTAAACTGTGGAAAGGTGGGTTTTCTCAAACTTGTGGAAAATACTAAACTGTGTTATATATATACGGTTTCCCTTTACCTTTTGTATCTTGATAATTCCTGGTTGTTTTTACTGTGGTGTATTATAGGTAGAATTGTGATAATCTGTGTCTCTATGATGCATGCCAAATATACTGAAGAATATAAGGAGACCCATTTGGAGAAAGGGTTGATTTTAGATCAGATTTTTAAAGTAGTCTGAAGTTAAGGCTGACTTGAATATGCAGATGACAGTGATAATTAAGGGAAACTGAGTAATAAATGGAGTGATTTGGCATTTGTTTGCTTTATAGGATCACAGCATCTGCATCATACTAACTGAAATGCCTCATTTTAAGGGGTAGGGCAGAGGTTTTCTGCTTTGACTTGTGTTTGTGTTCATGTAGTATTCTTAAGTGTTATTCTAGAGCCCTTAAAATTATAAAAGCCTGATTGTTATAATGGGGTGGTGGGCTGTAAAATTGCAATTTTCAGGAAGTAGAGATTATTTCTTTCCCATCATGCTTTCTGTGTCTGGTATCCTGGATGGGCATGTAAGGCCAGGTAGAAGAAGGAGAAGCAAAAAGACAAAGCGATATATTTGTCCTTTGCTTATTTAGACATGAATATAGTAGTTTGATTCATACTCTCCCCCAGTATATTTTGTTCTTCAGTTTCGAGGTATCCTACACAGTAACCTCTCTTTGTTGTATGTATTTGGAACTTCTTGGAGCAGCAATAAAAGAAAGCAGTAGGGTGAAGAGTGGATGTAGTACGGAGAAAAATTTTCTTTTATATTTTGTTTATCTAATACCTTTATCTTGTATGAATGAATTCCTGGTATTGACATTTTTGGGAGTTTTTTGACTGCAAATTTCATAATATGAAAGCTGCTACTTTTTTGGACCATACAATTTTTTTAACACAGGTTTTGTTACAATAATGTGTAAACAGCATTCAAAGCTACCACTCAAAGAATTTGTGTTTGTGTTCTTCTTAATTCTTTGCTACCACCTGACAGGCTTGAAGCAGCTTCTGCTCTGAAATGCACACTTATCTCATTCTGTAAAAGTTTGCTTTTCTAAATGTTTCTATGATATGTTGATATAAAATAATGACATGCAATATTTCATTTATTTTTTACTGACAGGAGCTAGAAATGTGTATCACCAGTTATTCATGAGCAGTCTGCTTATGGATTTGAAGTACAAGAAACTATTCGCTATCCGCTTTGCAAGAGTAAGTATTTCTCTTACAAAGAACCATTAAATGATTAAACTGGTTAGTGAAGAGAGTTTAGTTAGCATACAGTCCTTTAAACAAACTGTTATCCAGAATTTGTTTCCTTTTTCCGGAAGTAAAAAGTTGAAACAAAATGCTGACTATCTTACTTCTGTCTTCAGAATGTTAGTTATAATGGTGTCTCATCTCCTGGGAAGAAAATGGGCTTTCCAGGCTCCCCAGAACTAAACCAGTTCAGGTGTTTTTGTCTTCACTGTCAGCTCTGCAGGCTGTCACTTTTTCAGAGCTAATCACATCTCATTGTTGAGGTGTGGGCTGTTACAGCACTACTCAGAAATAATGCTGAAATTCAGTTATGCTAATTAATATTTCTGCAGTAGCAAATACTGTAAGTGCTCTAAACCAGCACTGCAAAATTCTGCTCATGCTGCTGAAGACCAATAACTTGTCTGAGCAGAGAATAGAATACTGGCCTTTATTGTGAAAATGAGAGTGAGTAGATCTTTATTATAGTGAAATTGGACTAGGTCTCACGTGTAAGCGTGGGTTTTTTTGTAAAAAAACATCTATATAATAATTTTTAAGAGCTACTCTTCCCTTTATGATGGCATTAAAGTTTCCCAGAGCAGACATTTAAATAAAAAAAAATCAGGTCAGTGTGGATTAGAGGTGAATTTCCCCTTGTTGTTTAGAATTACCGGCAGTTGCAGAGAGATTATATGGAGGATGATCACGAGCGGGCAGTATCGGTGGCTGCTCTGTCTGTCCAACTCTTCACTGTACCTACTCTGGTGAGTAGTGCCTGTCTTTCTTTTAAAAACTGATAGTTGGCACTCCTTGCCTTTTTTTGCCTCCTTCTTAATAGAACTATGAGCGATTGCAGAGTGATTTTATGAAAGATGACCACGACAGAGAGTTCTCAATTGCTGACCTCTCGATACAGATATTCACAGTGCCTTCTCTTGTAAGTACTGAAAGACCAAAAAAGGAAATCTTTATTTGTTAAAAGCAACTCAAGGTTCTTGAATCAAGACTGCAGATTTCTTTTAACATTTCTGTGCAAATGCATGGCACTGCTGCTGCACAGCAGTCAGACTGTTTACATACATTGCTGGGGGTTTTGAAGGTGAAGTGTTCAGCATTGCAGAATTCGAGTCTGACTTTCCAGTGTGGGCTAGGTGTTTTTTGGTTTTCTTTTTAGATTTTTCCTTTTCATTTTTAAAGAAAGGTACTTTAGCAACACACATATGACAAGCTCATCAAGTTTGCATGTCATAGTTAGAATGTAACTTTTTGGTTCAGTTTTATAAATTACCCACTTTACGTTGATTTTTCCAGTCAACGCAAGTGGCAGCAAAAGTTCTTTCATGGTATTCCCTACATCTTTTGGTACTTCTAGACTCAAATGATGCTTTCTTTCAGGTTTCCAGTTAATTTTTGTTACAGTACTTCAGGCAGTGTTACTTCTCCTGGCTCACTAACTCTACTGGCCTTTCACCAGCTTATGCTTGTTTGTGAAACATTTGGTTTTTTGCTACAGTCTCCAAATAAGTCAGTCTTTGTTTGCATTATGAACTAGACAAATTAAACTTCAGAGCTGTACCAGAAATAAAAGTCTGATTCCCATAGCCAGAATTGTTTAAAAAATAAATGCATCTGAATCCCCACAAATTCAATCAACTTTATTGAGCTCTAAAATTCAATGGTAGCATGGCAGTTACAACATTGAGCGAAGTTGGTTTTCCATTTCATAGGGCTGGATGTTCATGGAAATTTAACAGGACCTCAGGATTTTGTTTCCATGGTTCAGGACAATGTTGTGTTACCTCTTTTAATTTTGATGCTGTCTGTAAGAGTGTTGCCAGTATTCAGATTTGCAGTTAGGCTGAACTAACTAGTGTTATTCAAATAGTTATGGTATTTTTTTCCTTTGGAAGATGGGGTGGCAGAATAATACTGATTAATACATATTTTTTTTAAGAAAGGAATTCCAACTGTTTCCTTAGAGGAGAATAATTGCAGTGTCATTTTTACATGTTTTCTTTTTCAAAAATCTGCCAAAAGAATAAAACAAATAGGTTTTAAGTGTTTTGTACAAGTACGGAATAGATATGATGTGGAAGTAATTTTGAGCTCCTACCACATGAAACAAGAATTAGTATTACATATTTAGAGCCATTTGGACTGATTCTTAACTGAATTAATCCATTGAGTGTAAAACCACCCCACTGCCTGCAGTAACATTTTCAGTCGGATCTTAGCAATTTAAGAGTTTGAGCTCTCAAGTTTTAACTGTGGTTGCTTGGTTTGAGGGTTGATGGGTGGTTGTGTTGATTGTTTGTTTGTATGGTTTTTGTGGAAGGTGTTGACCATTGGATGTTATTTTTTTTCCCTGCAGTAGAAATTGTATTTTGGAGTATCATTAGCTCCTGTAGAACCCAGAAACTCCAGCCAACATTGACAGTATTGTTGAGGTAGATCAGAGTAGCCAATCTTTTTGAATCTATGAGTCACATAGTAAAATCCTCATGGAATCTGAGAACTGTAAGACTCACCTCATTTACCTTGGAGAACCAACAGAATGGGAGGGTTCTGGAAGAGCTCACAAGTAAGAGATAGATGTAACTTCTTAGGGCCCCCTACTCTCTTGTGAGATTGGGTTAGGTTAGGTTGGGTGTGGAAGATGTTCTTTTTTGGACTTTGCAATGTCTGTTGATTTGCTGCATACAAAATATGGATATATGCAGTGGCCCTTGAGGGGAATCATAAGTCATTTCAAGTAATTGCCACGTGGAAATTGCACTTAGCAGTTTAGAAGATGTTCTTTTCACCACAGTGCTTGACAGTTTGTAAACAGAAAGCAGAAGGGCTGTTACTCCCCTGAAAGGCTTGTACTTAAATTATATGAGAGGAGGCAACACATACTTAAAGGGAGGTACAATTTAATTACAGGATGCATAATAATAATAATAATATATGTCTTTCATAATTACATAGGTTAGCAGGAGCCTAACCACAGTCAAACTTGAGTACAGAAGGGATCTGAAGAGAGATCTGGATTATGATAGTTTCTGGCTAGATTACTTTTGGCTTTTGTGAATGTTTGGAAGATTGGTTCTCAGTATGTTCTTCTGTTTTAGTTACTGCTTTAACTATTTTGGATAAAAATTCGTGTATCTTATAAACTAGCTTCAAGGTGCAGTGTGAAACTCTCCTTAGCTGTGTCTGTTAATTACACTAAATTTCAATGTACTTTGGCATAGGCTCGAATGCTAATAACAGAAGAAAATCTCATGACCACTATCATCAAAACTTTCATGGACCACCTCAGGCACCGTGACATCCAAGGCAGGTTTCAGTTTGAACGTTACACTGCTCTGCAGGCTTTCAAATTCAGGCGTGTTCAGAGCCTTATTTTGGATCTCAAGTAAGTATGTTAGTTATGTGCTGATTTGATCAGTTGAGGACGGGGGGAAAAAAAAATAAATTAACACTTGTATCTTTGTATTGTGTCCAGGTATGTGTTGATAAGTAAGCCAACTGAGTGGTCAGATGACTTGAGGCACAAATTCCTTGAGGGTTTTGATGCCTTCTTAGAATTACTCAAATGTATGCAGGTATGTAAATTTGTGAATCACAGTATTTGCCCTGTGTAAAAGCACAAAGGTAGCTATCATGATATAAACACGGAGGAAATTGAATTTACTCTCCATTTTATAACTTCAGTGCAGTACAACTTTTGGTGTCATCAAGTCTTCCTGAAAAACAACATATCACGTGAATTTTAAATTTAGTTTGTCATAGAGGGCAGTAAAAAGAGAGTGATTTAGAAAGAAATATGTCATATGGGGTGTATTTTGCAGCTATACAGGCAGACAAGACAAAATTAATGGTGTAAGCAAAACCTGGACTATCTTAATCAATTCTACTTCATAGCAAGAGATCAAGTTACTAATTGTCAGCAGAGCTGCTCCTTATATTGAGGAAAAAATTGTTCCTGACATACAAATAGACTCTTCCCTGGTATTTTTTTTCCCCAGCCTTTTCATGTGCTAGATTATCTTGAGTATTTTATAAGCAGTACAGCTTTTACAAGGGCAAATTGACTGTATTGATCAGTAAGGTATAAGTCAGAATCACTCCCATTTGTCAGTACTGCAGCAGTATACCTGTCTCAGTAGTGAGCTTTCATTAGTTAGTTTATGATAGTCTGTTGAATAAATTGTAATCCTCAGACAGTGCTGGGTTTTTCTTCTTATGCCCTGAGCTGAATATTAGGTACTGTAGCAGCCAGTCTTTAGTTAGTACTTAACTACATTTAATAGCACATGCCTAGAAAATACATTCAAAACCCAAATGTACATGTAGATAATGTATGTATGCAAATGTTGTTGGATGGCTTGTAATACTGAAATCTCTGCACGTGTTAATAATAATTAGAGCTCATATCCCAAACCATTTTTGTCCCAGTATCATTTGCTTCCAATTCCTGGGTCAATTTCTCATTATTTAGATGTGTATAATTCCTTTCCATTTGGTCCCAGTCTTGTTCTTTCCTCATAGAACAATATGGTTATAAGGACAGATAGTAATGTTGTCTGTGTATTTCAGTGATATGTTATTGAAATGCGTAATTCTTTTTGTGCTAGGGTATGGATCCAATAACTCGTCAAGTAGGACAACACATAGAAATGGAACCAGAATGGGAAGCAGCATTTACACTGCAGATGAAATTAACACTTGTTATTTCAATGATGCAGGACTGGTGTGCTTTAGATGTAAGTTCCTTCTGGATTGTTTTTCTATATGAATACCTAAACAAATATGTAACAATTGAGGAAGACACAGAACTTGAAGATGATACTCTCTGTGCAAGTGCAAATCTTTTCTGTATTTAAACACATCTTCTATGGCTTGAACTGACCAAGTCATAAGGATGTGGCTAAGCCTTTTAAAAGGTATTGCAGAGAGAGTTCTGTCACACATCTGGAAGTTGTGATCATCACAACACTATCAGGTTATAATCTGGGATCTAACAAATGCTGCTCGATTATGAATCAGATTTATACTCCATGAGTATTTCAAGCTTCAGCATGGTAAAATTCAGCTGTGAAACAACTGGTCTTGGAATATTTGAACATTCAAGCTGGCTGTAATCCATCACTGTTAGATAAAGTTTAGGTTTTACTAAACTGTGATCTTTCTTTCAGGAAAAAGTGTTAATTGAAGCTTACAAGAAATGCCTGGCTGTGTTGATGCAGTGTCATAGTGGTTTTACTGATGGAGAGCAGCCAATTGTTCTCAGTATGTGTGGACATTCAGTTGAGACCATCAGATACTGTGTTTCTCAGGAAAAAGTTAGCATCCATCTCCCAGTGTCTCGCTTACTTGCAGGTATGGACTAGTTAAAAAGCATATCAGGAAATGAAAAATGGTGTGTAAATGTGGTTTGTATTTCTGTGAGTACACAAGGAACCATGGAACAGTTGTTTTAAAACCTGAATGGGATGCATTTTGCCATTTTCTAGCTGATAGCAAAATGTTCCCAAGTGCTGGATAAGTTATTACTGTATCAGGCCTGGGGGAGAATGTCTTACACCACTGGATTTGTCAGTGGGGTGTGTTATAGGCAGTTACAGTGGCTTTTGCCATTTTTGTGATGCAGAAGAAGTGCAACAAAATACAGACTGTTGTTGACTGCTTTGAAATATGGTTTGCTGTCAGATTGAATAGGCAAATCAATGTTTCGTTAGAAAACAGGCAGATGTGTCACGAGAAAATTAAGATACAATTATCTTTATATTGTGCCTGTCTTGTTCAACAGTTAGGTTGAAAAGTATTGAATTTTAGTTTACAGAATCAGAAAAAAAAAAATTCTCAGGTAATGAAGTGAAAAAGGCAATTCTTAGGTACAAGACTATGCAGGTCATAGTCTTTGAATGTGTGAGTCTTTAAGCAAAACCTTTGTATCTTTAAAACAAAGAATTCGGAAAACCCTTACATGTTTTGTAGGAGCCTCATTATATGTTCCTGACATATTTGATAAACTTCTAAGGACAGGTAGGAAGGATGGGGTATCTTTTGTTGATGACTTGTCGTGATACACCAAGGACTCTGAGCTGTCACTGAAGAGACACGAGAAGGTCAAAAGAAAGGAGAAAATCCCACTTGTACTGCAAATTGGGAAAACTTTAATTCTCCTAAAATGTATGCTTTGTAATATGTCTCTTCAGGAAATAGTTGTGTTGCAAGTAGGGTGATAAATCTGCAGACTTACTTGTATCTGCGTCCAGAAAATGGTCTGATATTAAATTTGTTGACCTTTTTTATCTTATTTGAGTTATATAAAATATTGTGTGTAATAGTATGTATGTATTTGTTTCATCTATTTATGTAGGCTTGCATGTTTTGCTGAGTAAAACTGAAGTGGCATATAAGTTTCCAGAGCTGCTACCCCTGGTATGTAATTAAATGTAGCCTATTCATTAAATATAATTAATATTGAGTGTGAATTTATTATTATTAAATAAAACCAAGGACTATTTGCTATGAATTCTGTTCAGAGATACTATCTTTAGTAGATGAAGTTACCCTTTAAAAGACTAATAGCTAGATATTTGTGACTGGAGCAATAAGCAATCAGTGTTGCTCTCTTAAGACTCAAGTTTGTGTTTTGTTCTTCATGCATTACCTTAGTTTTGTAGCAAACTGTTTTTAGAAACTCCATGCAGGGCCTGATTCTCTTTGGCCTAGGTTTTAATTTTCTTCCCCAGTTGTTTCTTGCTTCCTGCATGTTCTTAATCATGTTTTTATATTTAGGGGGAAATTAAAAAGAACAAGGTAAATTAAAAGAGGAGAAAACAACAGGGAGAAGAAATCTCAGTGTCTTTTGAAAGAAATAGTACTTAGTCTTTGAATGAAAGAAAACGAATCACAATGTTATTAAGTGAATACTGTTTACATTTTAAAATACAAAACCTGCTGTCTTTCAGAATAAAGTAAAGCCTTTGTAAAGACAGTGCAAGGTTGGTGAGCAGCAATTGGATAGATTGTGAATAGGCTCATCAAAGCTTTGTAACAGATAAGTTGTATTTGCTTCTCTTTTGTATTGCCAAAATATGTTAATGATCAGAAATATCTTCCTTCTTCACTTCACTCCCATTTTCTTTTCTCTGTCCATAACGAAAATTGTATTTTCTTAATGCAGAGTGAACTTAGCCCACCTATGTTAATAGAGCATCCCCTTCGATGCCTGGTCCTCTGTGCCCAAGTACATGCAGGGATGTGGAGAAGAAATGGGTTCTCTCTTGTTAACCAAGTAAGTACAGAATAGCTGTAGAATGACTGTTTTCTGATAACGCCTCCAAGAGAATTTCAGCCCCCAAAACCTCCCTGTGTTGGTTTCAAATTTTACTTACATAAATCTGATGGGTGGCAATTCAAAGTAGGCATTTACATCAGCATTCTTGTCATTTGAATGCTAGTGTTCTTTTATTTCCTTGTCATAAGTTACATTTTCATTTCAGGACTGCTGCACTGCTCAGTGAACTTACTGCTCTGTGCTTTAAGAAATTTTAGTATAATGAAGTTGATGACTCTAGCCTTTTTCCCCTATGCTCTCCAACAGCAGCATGAGTACAGAATTAGATTTGTGCATCTAAAGTGATTTTCTCAGCAAGATATGGCTTACAGCAGAAATAGGATTTATTTCTGATAGATACTGATTTTTTTGCAAGAAACTTGTTTCCCTCCCACAGACCCTCATCTTCAGTAGATAATTGCAATGCATGCTTATGTACAAGGAGGCTGAATTAATCTGCTCAAGCTTACTGTATTCTGGTACTACTTTCCTCTTAACCTAAAGAGTCTTTATAATGTGATGTCTTTTATTGTCATTATTTAAAAAATGAGCTCTAGTTACGTACATTTGTAGCAGTTTCCATTTTACTATAGACAATGTCTGTGTTAATTTTCCCTGGTTGTCAGGATCTTGAAGTTAAGAGCCTTGTTTAGTTTAGGTAATGTGGGTACCACAGTCTGAAGTCCTTTCTCTTTCATTTGCTATGGAGAGCTCATGTTCAGCTGGCTCCTTGTGGATATTTACCCAGAAGTTAGGAATGGACATGGATGTGTGGAGAAGAGAGGGGAAGCAAGCCTAACTCTCCCACATCTGGTCTTGGTTACACATGGTGTGTCTGTAGAGCAAAGGTTGGCACACTGGAGTTAGTTACCATTCCCTGATAGAAACCTGACAGCCCTCTTTATTTGTCCATAATTATGATAGAATCATCCCTTCACACATTTCAGTGTCATGGAGCAAATGCTATGTTGCTGCTGCTCAACACAGTGGTGTTAGCTCCAAGGAAGGTTTGGACTAACTACATTTCTATCACAATATTAACATTTTGCCAAAGCTGGCAATTCCTGAAAGATTATATCTCAAATAATTAAAGAGCTATTAATGGAACAAAGAAAAAGCATTTCTCTTACTGCAGGGGCTTTTTCTCCTGTGAATTTCAAGCAGGTTATTACTAAACAAGTAGATGTATAAAAAAAATAGCCCAAAGAGGTCAACAAGATTTTTTTTTTTTTTTTAAGTGTGGGCAATCTAGACATTAGATCAATACAAACCAGCAGCAACTATGCTTGTTTTGTGCTATATAAAAATACTTTTTGCATACAAATATATTTGTATAGTTTTTTCAAACCGTGGGTTGTTTACTAATACTGTATAACAAAGTTTATTTTCCAGAATGATAATAAGTATAAATTAAATATGATGTTTATTAATTATTGTGGTTTGTTTCAGATTTATTATTATCATAATGTGAAGTGCAGGAGGGAGATGTTTGACAAGGACATAGTAATGCTTCAGGTAACCACATGTCCCAATCTTTGCTTTTATCAAGCATTTTCAGGATACGTCTGCAATGTTTTTAGCTTCACCGATACCTTTTAATGACAAAGGGACTTCTAAGTTTTATTGTATTTGTGTCTTTATGGGATAATTCGTAAAGGAAACACTACTGTTGAATTCCTTGTTTTTAAATATGCTGTGGAAAGTGCAGAATCCTCTGTGTGACACCGATGTAAAGCTACATCTTCAAGATGTAGTATTTTAACTAATGTGTTTTGCTGTCCTGGCAGCTTTATGAGTCTGCAAGTTTTCAGTAATGTAATCAATGTATACATGGCCTCTTCTCTCTCCCAAGTTGGCATCTAAAATGCTGGATAGAAAATGGAACCCCATGTACATTTGCAATGTATTTTGTTTTTCCTTCAGAATAGATTTCAAGAGATCTGACAGTGTACTTAACTCTGACAGAGAGATCTGATGCATTACTTGCACATTAAGAGTAGGGGAAGCTAAAATTTGCAATCAATATGCATAATTCACTTAGGCAGCAAAGTCTTTTCTTGGGAAACCCCTCAGATTTTACCTAGGGTTAGCAAAACCCACTAGGATACACGTGTCTTGGGTGACTTCTGCTATCAGACATAAGGCTTGATCTGAGCTTGATCATCTGCAGCTACCCATCTGGGTAGATATCTTTAAGCTTTGTTTCAATTATTTTGTCTTAAAGATGGTGCCATTGGCAATACTAAACTACCATCAAATACTTAAAATTGGCCAATTTAAATACATTGTTTAATAAACAGAAAAAAACTTTGGCCAGTGGTTTTCAGAAGTGGAAGCAAATGTAACTACACTGAAATATCAATACTTTACAGGAAGATTTGGAAACTCTTGTGAAAGTCTTCAGCCTCTATCTTGAGGATTGGAATTTATTTTTAAAACTTTTGCTCTATATACTTAAGTGATACTATGCTTTATGAAAGTTGAACCAGTAGGAAGAGGACTGTTGAGACAAAACCCACCAACCAAAAGCTTTTCATTGGCTTTTATTTAGAGTATTTGAGATCACAACAATGAATATTTTACACTTAAAAGGTCTTCAGAAATCACTGATAAAGCATAGTATTCTGTTTGTCAAATTTGCTGTCACTTGTGTTATTTGAGTCCTAAGAATAATGAAGTAATGAAATTTTCATGCCCAGGGCTGAGAGAAGCATGGATTTAATAAAGAATATACTGTGAACATTGTATATAAATGTAGAAACATACTATAGTAACACCAAGTCTGTTTTCTAATAATTTCATTCTTTAATAGACAGGTGTGTCTATGATGGATCCCAATCACTTCTTGATGATAATGCTGAGTCGCTTTGAACTTGATCAGATATTTAGTACTCCAGACTATGGCAAAAGATTTAGCACAGAAAATACTAACAAGGTATTTCATGTATTACTGCAAAAGAATGTCTACAATTTTGTTTTTGAAAGTATGTCAGATGCTGTTGTACAAAGACTATGCAATTTGTTGATGAAAAAGTAAAACCTATCTTACTTTATCCTATTTTATTAAAAAAGTAAGACCTATCCTTGTCCCTGCTCATGGCAGGGAGGTTGGAGTAGATGATGTCTAAGGCCCCTTCCAACCTAGGCCATTCTATGATTCCATGCTTTTAATTTATTTTGACCATTTTGAAATACGCATAAATATTTTTTACTATCAAACCAGTAAATGTAAAACATATGCATAAGTTTTGTGTAGTTTAAGAAGTTTAAGGCAGCTGTAATTGCATTTCAGCAATGTCAGCAAACATTTTGGGAGTGAAAAAAGGCAATGTTTTGGAGCAGTGAAAAAGTATTTTCAGTGTATAGAATAATTCTTTTACCCTGAATTGAAAAATGTAAATTTTTTTTTGTTTGTTTATTTTCATTCAGGATGTTGTTCAACAAAATAATACTCTTATAGAAGAGATGCTGTACCTTGTTATAATGATTGTTGGTAAGTTCATAATACGCTTAATTTTAAAAAGTTCATCTCATTAATGGTCTGGAGTGAGCATTCTTCATTGTCAACTTAAGTTCGATTCTATTTTGAACTTCTTGTAGTTCTGACTTATGTCCTGGGAGAAAAACCTTGAAACTAGCTTAGATTAACATAATGAATGTTTTTGATGCTGATGGGTGAACACAAGACTTCACAGAAGAGACATTTTTTTCCAGTCTTTTTCTTGACATTTCAAAAGAAAAGAAACAAATGTTTAAAATCCTAAAAAATCTTAAATTTTAATTTTACAGGTGAAAGATTCAGTCCTGGAATAGGACAGGTGAATGCAACAGATGAAATAAAACGAGAGATCATCCATCAGCTGAGCATCAGGCCAATGGCTCACAGTGAACTGGTAAAAGCCTTACCTGAAGATGTAAGTAGCTTGGAGGGAAAAAACCAAAATGCAGCTTCAACGTTGTAAGGCTGATTGCTGAAAATTTTTCTTACTCAAGCTAGTGCCACAGACTTCAAGTTAGTGTGGAATGGGAGTGACATGATTATGCCAAGTAATGTTAGCATGAGTACAGATTATTAGTTGTCACAGAGAAGGTAGGGAGCACCTATGGAAGAAGAAAAAACATATGAAAGTGGCAGGGGCCTGAGGGCTTTTTCAGCTCTTTGTAATTTTTAGTAAGTGCATCTTTCTTACCAGGCCATCTGGCCAGTTGGCTCTACAGTCTGCTTGCAAACTCTGAATAGATGTTATAGATGTGAATTGGTGGAGCTATCATCAGTTAGTATATTTTAAAGCCTAAAAGTAGCTGAAGAGACATAGAATCAAACACAGTATAATGACCTGTTTAACATAGGTGCTGCCACTTGCAAGGATAGAGGCATTTATCTAAATTCTAATGAGAGTGGTTTTGTAGTATAGCAAAGCTTAATCTTTTTCTTTAATGAATTTTTTTAAAGTAATCTTTTAATGATTTTGGAAGGCAGTCAGAATTCAGAAGTTCATCTTTTACTATATTGGCAGTATTTTAAGGATACATTTTGAAATTTTTCAGTGTTCTAAATATTTGGGACTTAAAATATTTGACTAGTTACATTCTAGAGTAGCATTATGGTTTTAAAAAATATTTTAGGGTTAAAATGAAAGAGCAAACTAGGATTTAAGCTAGAGTTCTAAATTGTATTGTCACTGAAATACTTTGGCCTGTTAGCTGCTGCTGATGTGCATTGCAGGAAGAGGATGGGAGTGGTAAAAGGTAATTTGTGTATGAATTAGTGTTTCATGTTCTACTGCTGCCGTTTGAGGTTGTTTTACCATTTTTCAGTGACTTGTCTTTTTAGCTATCCTATATTTATTTGATTTTAAAGGCTTAGAAACCAGACATTTTGACTGTGTATTTCTAAGATAAATTGAGCAAGCTAACTTAGAGGGCTTTGTTATGGTTGTATCCATGTTTATTATGACACTGTAAACCAGTAGATGTTAAGCACTTAAAATGGCATTATTTTTTAAAGATACTTTTTTGCAGAGATGGTCTTCTTGAATGTGTTTTCATGATACATGCTTCAGCATTCTCCTGAGTGTCAGTAAAATTTGTAGTAAAATTAGTTGTAGTAAAATTTGTTGTAAAATACATTAATTTACATGCTTATCTTGTATTGTATGTTATTTGTGTTTAATCCAAGAACTCCAGTAACAGACTGTGTTGTCTTTACACTCAATGTAGGAGAACAGAGAGACCGGAATGGAAAGTGTGATTGAAGAAGTGGCCTGTTTCAAGTATGCTTCCCTTTATTCTAATATTTCAGCTTTAAAAATGGAGTAGCTAAGTTAATGAAAATGGGAGAATAGACAGAAGGGTGCTGGGTCATGGGTTTGCTGATGTGCATAAGTCATAATAGTGTTACTTCATTTCTAGAATGCCTATTATGCAATGCTTTTCAGCTGTGCTAGTTAATCTTTTATGCTCAAAAGTCGATAACCAAGGAATATTAATTTTATGTATCCTGGTTTTTGGGTTTTTTTGTGTGTAGGAAACCTGGATTAACAGGCAGAGGGCTCTATGAACTAAAACCAGAATGTGCCAAGAACTTCAATCTGTATTTCTATCACTTCTCAAGGGCAGAGCAGTCAAAGGTACCTAGTAATTTGACTTTCTGGCTGTTGTTTCTTTTTTGGTTTACTTTTTTCCAGAGCTTTGTTCTGTGAATAAGTGTTACTAGATGGTTAAAAGTTACTTTTTAATAGTTAACTTAAATGAGAATGTTGACAAAATCAATGTAGAGTTTTGTGCTGATTTCTGTGCCACCGAATTCTGTGCCCTATACAGAGCAGCTGAAATCAGTGGAATTGCAGGAGGTTGTCTGTGGATTGTCTTAGGTCTTATTTTACTGAAAATGTTCAAACAGTCTGTGTTTTCACTTATGTTTATGGAAATTGCCATTTTAGTTCAGACTCCTCTGGCAGTTTTATGCAAGAGAAAGAATTCAGACTGGTTCAAAAAGATTAATTTTGAAAGTTCAGGATGTACTTGAGAAGTAGAATGTCAGATAAACTGAAAAGACAGGAAAGCTTTCTTTTGGTATTTAAGGCTGGCAAAAAGGGGGGAAAACCAATAAATAACAATAAAGTAGGAATGCTTTGTTATTAGTTTTATATTTGTACAGGTTTTGAGTAATAATGGCATCATTCTGCTTTCAGGCAGAGGAAGCACAAAGAAAGCTGAAAAGACAGAACAGAGAAGATACAGGTATTTCTCTTTTAGAGAAGGTGGGAAAAGGGGGGAGCATCTACAAAAATGTGTATTGCCCTGGCACCTACACTGTGTGTTGGGTTAGCCTGAGACTGGTGAAAATGTAGTCATTTCCCTCATGTCAAGCAGGAATTTGATCTGTCATGCTACCAGCCTTCAGAATGACTTATTCCTTTGGATTTTCTGTTACATTCAAGCCATGCTGAATGTTGCATTTGTCTGTAATACAATTTAGCAAGCAACTGTACACTGACCTGGGCTAAGCTGTTGAGGTGTTTTAAAGCCAGATTTTACATCAGTGTTGCAAATTTTAGAGATGCTGAACTGTCAAATGTACTAATTTCCCTTTCAGCACTTCCACCACCAGCTCTTCCTCCTTTCTGCCCACTTTTTGCAAGTCTGGTTAATATTCTGCAGTCTGATGTAATGCTGTGCATTATGGGAACTATACTGCAGTGGGCAGTAGAACACAATGGCTATGCCTGGTCAGAGGCCATGCTGCAAAGGGTATGTTTCCTTATTTAAAATTATGTTTATGCTAAACGAAGGAATATGTATTTTGGCATTTTAACATGGGTTTATAGATTTGGGTTGCTTACTTGTTATTTAACATAATCCAGAATACCCTGAATGAGAAATTAATAGTATTTTCTGATATACAAGACAAGGGAAACCCTTTTGTCTCCTGTGCAATTTATTTTTAAAATTGAATGAGAGATGGGTAATTTTCTGACACGATGCACACAAGGGAAGAATTCCACTTAAATCGGTTGAAACTGTGTTTACTGCAGTAGGTAACCAGCTTCTCTGAGTTGTTGCATATTGAGTAGAGCACATTGACTTTTTCTTGACATTCCTGTGCTTATTTAGCTTAGGCTATATCACTTCAGAAAAAAAAATCATAGATGTACAGCAAAGAATCTTCTAACATATCAGTTTGGGGAAACACAACTGGGCTGTTTCCTCCTCACTAAACCTGAAGAGTTGCAGTAGATTTTATTGTTTATGATGGTCACTCTCTGACGTGCAGGATGTAAATGGTGCACTGGCTCAAATGGCTATGGGTCAGGGCTGTTGGCTTAGTTTCCAAATCCAAAATTTTGAGAAATATTGATGGAATTTTTAATAATATCTTGAAATAAACCCCTAGCTCTGAAACTCCAATACTGATTTATTTTATTTTTTTTACGTATTGAGTTTCTATTACATTTTATAGCTAAGCTTTAATTAACTTAAGTAATACTGTATAACACAAAAAGGGGAAAAGAGAATAATGTTCAGTATTGTATATCACAACAAAAATTGAAGAATGTAGTTACATTTAGGTAATAGGAGAAAGCAAAGCTTTGGAATAACTGTTTCAATACAGTAGGATTTCGGTTTTGTTTTAATTTTTTTTAAACCAAACTAAAACCTACTCAGCCATTTGTGTATCTGTTTTTCTCCAAAATGTGTGATTCATCAGGGACCTATCATTTGCTCAGAAAGTGCTTTTCTGTTCACTGGTGCCATGCAGTTGAATTGCATCTTTCCCAAGTCAGTCACTCTCATCTCAGAGACACCATACAAAGGCTGACATAAAACATCTGTAAGAGATGACCCATATCTGATGAGATCTTGTTAGATAGATGTCATAAACTGAGGAAAAATTGACTGTTACTTATTAAAACAAAATTTAAAACCTTAAACACTCAAATGAGGTTTTATCACTTTTTCTGTAGATATTTTAGTTATCTTAGCCTTTTGCATTCCAGTTCTGATACAGATTTTCTGGAGATTATCCTTTCCTTACATGGGTTCAGTGTTGATTCCAGGCAGTCAGTAATACTTTTTGCCTAGAGCATCCTGCCAGTTTGTATGGGGAGGTTGATTCAGTGTGGCATATTTAGACCTCGTTGGTGAACTCTGTCATCTTTAAATTGCCATTCAGACTATTTTAGTTGCAAATAGGGCAATTTCAGTTTTTAAATTCAAGGAAATTGCAGCTTTTTACTAATCTAAAAGGTAACATTATTTTAAAATGCGCTTCTACTGTGTTAGAATAAATTCAGTTTATTAACTTGAACTTTTTGTCAGTTAAATTTTGTGTGTAAAATGGGTTTGAACTACTTCAGTACAGAGACTTGTTAAAATATCATGCAATTGCTAGTGAGCAAGATAAACAGCACTGACTTCTTACTCACTAGACAGGACAGGGAACAGAAAGATGAAGGTGATATTATGTTTCATTTATATGGCAAAGTTTCTAGAATTTGTAAAGAACACTGTTACTCCATTGTAATGGAGCTTTGAAATTACATGGAAATAACTTCAAAGCTATCCTTCCTATATAATTTTATTGTATGAATTCCTTGTCTCTTAGTGAATTACCCAAACTACATAAAGAGATCGTATTATTTAAAACTAAAATTGATATTTTTTTACCTAGGTTTTGCATCTGATTGGAATGGCACTACAAGAAGAAAAACATCATCTGGAGAATCTCACTGAGGAGAATGTTGTAACATTTTCCTTCACTCAGAAAATATCAAGTATGCCTTTCATTTCAAATGTGTAGCGAATTTTAAGTAACTGAAAGTGCCAGTATCTCATATTTTATTTTTCTGAAGCTTTATTTATCAGAAGAGCATATTTGTTATCTATCAAAATTTTACGAAGTTGGTGACACATATTTGCTTTTACATATGTATAGATTCTTGATGGTAGCAATACTAAAGGTGTTTTCTAGAGGAGAAATCCAGGAGTAATTGCCAGTAAATTGGATTCTTAGTATCTTTAAGTAGCATTTCAACAAAGATTGCTGTACATGATCAGATGTTATAATTGCAAAAATTGTAGTTCTGTTCCTAAGTGCTCTTACAACCTTGGCTCTTCTTTGCATCTTCTGAATAATGCCTCTAGAGTTGCTAAGATTCCTATTTAAAATTGGTGTGAAATAAAATATTGCAAGTTCTACATGTCAGGCTCCCACGATGAAAACAGCTAGGGAGCACGTACAGTACATTTGTCATGTAAGAAAATAGTCAGTGAGCAAGATTTCTAACAGCATTTCCTCTTAACTTTTCAGGACTTAGAGGGTGGTCATAAAAATGTTTGAGAAAGGAGGAGGGATGAAAAATATTTTGTCTTTTTTTTTAAGGAATTATTAATCTGATGAATATACACAAATGTTTTTTATGCTTTTAATGGTAGTGAATTATTAGTTTTCAGATAACAGTATAATCAATTATAATAATAATTTTTTCTCAGGACCAGGAGAGGCACCTAATAATTCCCCCAGTATACTAGCTATGCTAGAAACACTGCAAAATGCACCTCATCTGGAAGTGCACAAGGACATGATCAGATGGATACTGAAGGTAAATCTGTTTTATGTAACTGCTGAAAATCATGGAAAGAAGATTGTTGAAACTTTCTTAATTATACTGTAATGATTTCCTTATTCCCCATGTTGTTTTATTTTATCTACCTTTTGCCCTCTTCTGGAATTCAACTGCAGATTATGTGGCCAGCATTATTGTATACACAGTTACACTCACATGTCACAAATTCAGTGTGTGTTTGTTTGTTTTCTTACAGACTTTTAATACTATTAAGAAACTAAGAGAAAACTCTTCTACAACTCCTGTGGCTGAGACAGAAGGAAATATTATGGAGGAGGTAAAAGTAAGCTGTAGCAGTTAGCTGATCTGAACG
This sequence comes from Heliangelus exortis, assembly GCF_036169615.1. Lineage (NCBI taxonomy): Eukaryota > Metazoa > Chordata > Aves > Apodiformes > Trochilidae > Heliangelus > Heliangelus exortis. The sequence continues at coordinate 21,192,463 of NC_092424.1, read as the reverse complement.
GGTCTGGGTTGTGACTAGCAAAGAATTGTATTTCTAATTGCAGCTCTTAATCAATGTTGGGAAACCTCAGAGATTTCTGAACTTCTGTCTCAGCTTATAGATAAAGCCCATTTGTTTAAAAGACCAATTGAAAGAGTCCCTGGACTGTCTTAATTTCTTTATCTAATGTAGCCTCCAAATCATTTGCAAGTTTATTGCTTAGAACTGTAATACTGATCACAGCATTTAGTGATTCTGCTCTTCCCATAATTTCAGACTTCTTGGAAATTTGTTAAAAGAAATGGCCTCCTTGTATTTTTACTGTGCATGTCATTCCAGATAAGCTCTGCTGATTTGCTTATTTTTGGCATAATATTTAGATACTACACAAAGACTGGAGCACTGTAGTGCATTTAGGAATACAGCTGGTATGGAGGAGGAGCAGCAGCTTTAGAGACCTGTCACTTACCTTTTAATCTTATGAATGTTCAAAGGGAAGAAAAATACAAAATACAGGTAAAGGTTGAGAGGGAGAAATACCCTTCTGGATCTGCACTTCTCCCTGGCATTCAGCATGAGCTAAAGAAAAGAGGGCACAAAATAATTTTCTGGTAGACTTTTCTTTTTTCTTACAAGATTTTCATTGTTTGAAGTTTAGTACAAGTTACAAATAGCTGTAGCTAAAATAAATGGTTGCCACAAGATTTTAAAAATACCTGACTGAACAATATGATTTCAGAGTTCACGTGATAAAGACAAAGCTGAAAGGAAGCGAAAAGCGGAGATCGCCAGACTGCGCAGGGAAAAGATCATGGCCCAGATGTCTGAGATGCAACGGCACTTCATTAATGAAAATAAAGAGCTCTTTCAGCAAACTTTGGAAGAGCTAGATACTTCAAGCTCTGGAGTACATGAAAACAGGTGAAGGAATCTCACTTAAATTTTTTTCTCTACTCTTTACATCACGTTTTCCTATTGTCGCTGCTTCAGAAAGCCCTTTATTAGTCTTGATAGAAAACTGCTTGAAAATTTTTTAGACTAAGAAAGCAGCAGTAAGTGTAATGTTTCCCTTATCATTACTGTCAATGTGGTTGCCTAAATATTAGTGTCTCCCTCATCTCATCTCCATAGTGTTCAGCATAAACAAGCAAAGAGTTTTGCATATAAAATAATCCAGTAAATTATTAATAATACTGAGACAATGCTGTTAAACACTGTAAATTAGAAATGGCTTTTGTTGCTTGAGGATCTGGAAGAAAATCTGACTGTAGCTGGACTAATGATTTTGTGGGGAACAGAAATGTGTTTTGAGAATATGTCAGTTTTGTAAGGAATGGTGATGATGAAGAGCTGTGTTGAATTGGAATAGGGTATATTACTGGGAGGGTATGAATTTTTTCTGGAAAATAAAGTCCTGCATATCTGTTTTTGGGAATGTAAATATCAATGCCAAAACTTTTTTTTTTTGTCAGACTGTATTTATCATAAAACTAGAAAGCTCAGTAATTCTATTGAAATAATGATCTGATTGTTATGCTTTTCAAACAATTTGCTCACTAGTATTCTTTGAATATTTTAGCCCTGTAATTTCAGATGCAAAACTCACAGCTTTGGGACCAGAGCAAACTAGAGTAGCTGAACACAGACAGGTTGTTATGTGTATATTGTGTCAGGAGGAACAAGAAGTTAAAGTGGACAGCAGGGCTATGGTCTTGGCAGCATTTATTCAGCGATCAACTGTGTTGTCTAAAAACAGAAACAAAACTATTCCAGACCCTGGTAAGTATTACATGTTTATAGTTGTCTCTAAAATTAAATGATGTTGGAGTTGCTGTAACAGCTACAAACACTTTGAGACAGTAGCATGAGCTTATGTTAAGTCTATAACTGGAAGTGAATTCATTGTAATTGGTGGCAAAACTCTGATATTTTTAGTGAGGTGGAAATGTGGTTTTAAATTAATAATGCAAAATCACAGCAAAGTGTTATCTAAACATTCAGAGGGCTGGAGAACCTCCCCTATGAAGACAGGCTGAGGAAACTGGGAAGAGGCTCAGAGGTGACCTTATAGCAACCTTCCAGTATCTGAAGGGAGCCTACAGGAAAGCTGGGATAGGGCTTTTTTACACAGGTGTGTAGTGAGAGGACAAGAGCAAATGTATTCAAACTTGGAGAGGAGATTTAGGCTAGACATTAGGAAAAAAATTTTTTCTGTGAGGGTGGTGAGATGCTGGAACAAGTTGCCCAAGGAAGTTGTGGCTGCCCCCTCCCTGGAAGTGTTCAAGGCCAGGTTGGATGGGCCTTGAGCAACCTGATCTAGTGGAAGGTGTCCCTGCCTATGCAGGGGGTTGGAACTGGATAATCTTTAAGGACCCTTCCAACCCTAGCTATTCTATGATTCTTTGACAGCATTCTGACTTAGTACAAATGATTTGTAACCATTAAATAACACTTAAAGATTGGAAGTCTTTGTTCTTAAACTACACCTATAACATTATAGAGATAGGAGGCACAAGATACATGATTCCTTCTCAGTTGTATAATCTGAAATACCTCTTAGTGATAAGATCACTTACTAAACACACCACTTTTTGATCAATGGCATTGTTACAAAGGTTCCTTTGGTTTCTATATATGTAATACATAAACTTCTGCACTGAATCATTTTGCTCTCTGTTTGTGAAGATTCATGTTCTTAGACTGATTGTTTAATGGTACTAAACCACCAAAGATGCAGGTAGATATTGGGGAATTTTACCAGCCCCTAATGCCTTCAAAAACTTGGTTTGAAGTTTAAGTACAGTACATACATCCAAAACAAAATTAGACAGTACTTGTAGATGACCTGGACAGTTTAAATTGTTTCAGATAAGGAATGTTTTATGCTTCATCAAACAAGTTACACTGTTGTGATAGAGATTCAATAATGGTGCAAATGCAGTAATATTTTATCAAGAGTTAAGTCTTCTGATAAATGTTTATTTCAAAGTTGTTTTGTTTTATTTTAAATACAGAAAAGTATGACCCATTATTCATGCACCCAGACCTGTCATGTGGAACACACACAGGTAGCTGTGGACATATTATGCACGCCCATTGTTGGCAAAGGTAAAATACTGTATTTAAGTGTTTAGTCCTAGTACCATGTCATGCCATCAGTTTGCCTAATAGCACTAATATTAAGGGCAAAATTAATAATATGTAGGCAGCTTAAAAACAAAGGTCATGAAGTGATGAAAGCAACTTTCCGTTTAAAAAAAAAAAAAAGTCAAAATTGTTAAAATAAATACTGTAAACTTGTTCAAAATAATTTTCATTTACTCTGTCATCTGGGCAAGGAATTCAAATCCACACAGATCAAACTTCATTCCCTTTGAGTCTTTATGCATAATTCCCTGTGGTGCACAAATATCTGAACATGGAAGCCCATTTTTTTTGAGTTTTTGTAGTTCAATAATAGACATATTCGTGCTGCTTCTAGTGCTCTTTACTGAGGTTTTAAATAACAATGCATCCCTTGCACTCCCCATTCTTCCATCAAGTTTAGTTTGAACTATAAATACCTATGACCTACTTCAAGCTCATCTTCAACATAAATTCAATGTTATCTTTGGTTCTTAGGTGGTTTTTTTATAAAACCTTTGTCAGTTATTTTTGAGGAGGATAAGTGTGCACAGAGCTATGTGGTGCCAACGTCATATGGGAAATGCAAACCATTCAAGCCTCTGACTTTAATTAGACTCTTTCTTTGGTCTTTGCCCTGGCTCCTGAAGTGCCTGGTTTCAAATTCTGCCTAATGTGTGAAGACTATTAGGAGCTCCCGTAGATTCTGTGGGCATAACCATGTGCAGGTTTCATTTGTGGTTTTTGATATCACTGCTCTTTGAAGATGTGTTCATCTTCTTGTGTAGCTCATCTACAGACATGCGTGGTTGCCATTAACTCCTGGAGATGTCCTCCTGTATTTAGACCATTTTTGGGTCATTGTCATGCATTCTCTAAACCATTCCAGAGGCTTCTGGAATAGCCATTATGTTTAGCAAAGCTGTGAATTAAGTTCCTTATAAGATTCAAAGATCAGCCAACAGTTTTTCCTGTAGCAAAAGGAAACAGCTGCGCTGTTGTGGCCCATAATGGAACAACCACATGGATGATGTTCCATGGCATCTACCTTAAAATTTTATGTATAACGTAATAGTTATACATATTTTTTTAAATCCTTTCAACATTCTCTCTACCTCCCCCTCTCATTTTTTGCCTTCTTTTCCTAAATGGAAATTGCTGAACTTCAGACTTAAGTATGATTGTAACAGCCCAAATAACTTCAGCATATTGGAGAATTTTGGCTGTCAGTAACTGGGGATAGCCTGCAGTTTGTAATACTTAGTTAGAGGGTAGAGATTTTTCTTTCAGATAATTCTCTGAATAGTGTCTTAATAAGAGTTCATGAATTTATATGTTGAAGTAATGTTTTAATAATTTACCTCTAATATCCTTCTCTTTTGTAAAGGTATTTCGATGCTGTCCAAGCAAAAGAGCAACGAAGACAGCAAAGATTGAGAGTACACACAAGTTATGATGTAGAAAATGGTGAATTCCTGTGTCCACTTTGTGAATGCTTAAGCAACACTGTTATTCCTTTGCTTCCTCCACCCAGAATTTTTTCTAACAGGTATGTTTGCAGTTAAGGTAAAAAAATCTCAAACAAGACACATATCAAAAAAACTTTGTTTATTATGATGATGATGTTTTGGTAATCTGAAATGGATTCCCTGCCTCCTTATCTTAGTTTATTGACCTTCCTTGGTTATTCTGTAGAATGGACTTTAGAATTTGAAAGGATAGTAATGTGTAGGACCTGCAGCAAAAGAAATGAAGATATGAAAGTACGTGAACAACAGACTAGTTCTGTGTTTAGTTTATTCTTTACTAATGTGTGTATTCTGTTTACATGTATTTTCTGGCAGGTTAGACAGTTCAGGCCAACCCAACCTAGCTCAGTGGATCAAAACAGTATCCCAGCAAATAAAAGCACTGTATTTACTTCGAGATGAAGGCTGTGCAAGTAAGTCTGAGGAAATGCTTATATTTGTATGTGAGAATCATAGAATAATTTAGGTTGGAAAAGACACTTAAGGTTATCAAGTCCCAACCATTAACCTAGCACACTGCCAAGTCCACCACTAAACCATGTCTGTAAGCAACATGTCTACATGTCTTTTTAAATAATAATAAAAAAAAGATATTTTTCCCAATATCCAGTCTAAACCTCCCATGGCACAATTTGAAGCCTTTTCCTTGTATTATATCACTTGTGACTTGGGAAAGATACCAATACCCACCTCACTGCATCCTCCTTTCAGGTAGGAGTAAAGAGCAATCAAATCTCCCCTCAGCCTCCTTTTTCTCCAGACTAAACAACCCAGATCATGAAAAAGACCAAATATTATGGTCTGCCACAGTGCAGTTGGGAGCTGTTGGCAAGAGTAGCCTGGTATTTCAGGTTCTGATGATGTGCTCCTGCATCTTTTTATAATGTAAAATTTATAGGTGAATAATGGGTGTTTTATTACTTCTTGTTTGTGCAGGCAGTTCTGGTAATTCAGAAAAAATGGATCAGTTGCAATTACCTGAAGGATTTAGACCAGACTTCAAACCGAAGTATGTATTTACATCTTAAAGAAATCATTAAAACTTCATCATGAAATAGAAACATGAAAATAGAATACAATTCCTGTGCGATAAAGTTTCACTAATTAAGGCAAAAATTAGTTTTGCCTTAATTAGAAAAGTTTGTCCTATTATTATGATGGTATTGCAGTGCAACCCACAAGTAGTAAATAATGCAGTAGAATTTCAGAGATGGATGTAATGCATGGATGTGCTGAGATGATGCTTCTGTTGTATTAATTTCAGCACCAGGGTTTAGTTCCTTGTTACTTGTAACCAAATGAAGGACTCATTATTATAGTTGAGCTTTATGTGTAACACACTAAGACTATGAAATGGAGAATATGTTTATATATATATAATCTCAGGTACTCCAGTATTTTGTATTTGAGTCTTCTTCACTTGAGGTGAAAGTAATTAAATCGATGACATGGTACAGACGTTTATCAGCCAACTGCATACAAAAATGCAGGACACATCCCAGCTAATGGTAGCTTTTGCCATCATTCTCACACAGATCTTTTAATCTAGTCTTAACTGTATTATCTTTGAAGACTGAATATTCTTAGCTCTGGAAAATGAGGTCATTTCCAGTCAAATATACAAGAAATAATTGGAACCGTATCTGTCACAGAAAAGAGGTTACAGAATACCTGATCCAAAGAAAGATACTGGAGCTTTCACTTTATTTTAGAAATCCAGGTGTTCAGCTCTGGGGCGAATACTCATCATTAAAACTACTATGCTGCCAGTGGAGGAAAAAAAAAGGAATTAATAATACTTTTTCTTTGTTTCAGGAATCCTTATTCTGAGAGCATAAAAGAAATGTTGACAACTTTTGGTACAGCAACATACAAAGTAGGCTTGAAGGTTCACCCAAATGAGGAAGATCCACGTGTACCCATCATGTGCTGGGGTAGCTGTGCTTACACAATACAGACTATAGGTACTAATGTATTAATTTTGTTCCTTAATATGTGATTTTCAGAATTTAGTTACATTTACAGCATTGAAATATTTTGGTTGTGTTTCTTTTTACAGAACGAATTTTAGCTGATGATGATAAACTGTTATTTGGTAATTTACCTTGTCGACAGGTAAGGATCAAGTAGCAATTCCTTTCTGAATCAATGGAAAAAGAGGCAATCATGCTTCTTTAATGCTGAATATCTAAATTTTAAGAGTTTAGAGTTATTTGATAGTTCTAGTTCTTGGATTCCACTGTTTAATCAGTCAGTATAAGATTATTCATCTATGTAAAAATCAAATGTAGAAAACTATTGGTTTGGGTTTTTTTAATAAATCTATAGTAAGGCTGAGGTTTTTCTTGTTAACATTCAAAATAAGAATACTGAAGGGAACTTTTGTATAAACAGAAATTTCTTTGTCATTGACACTCAAACTGCTACCCTAAGCTGCAGCTGAGAGGCCTGAAAATAATGCCCTAAGTCAAAAGATCTTTGCATACTGAGAAACTTTAACTGCAGAAGTGCCTTTTTTTTTTTCTTCTTTGTTTTTAAAGGATGACTGCCTTACATCATTAACAAGATTTGCTGCAGCTCACTGGACAGTTTCGTCTCTTTCAGCAGTACAGGGTCACTTTTGTACTCTCCTAGCGTGTAAGTTTCTCTTCTTTACAAAGATGCAGATGTAGAAAGATGCTTACAGAATGTTTGTTAGCTTTGGTTATGAGAAGACTCTTTTCTGTAGTGGTGCTAAGTAATAGACCAAGAGCTGGTATTTTTATGTGTGTAGCTATATGTATTTCATCATGAAGTGGGAAAAAAGATTTCTTTTGGTCTGCAGTTCCAAGATGCATTTCAAAGGAAGCATTTCTGCTTTTAGAAGGGTACTTAGAGCAAAGGAGAAGGAAGCATGGTCCTTCAGAAAAGAAGAGGGATACTCTGAAACTTGGAAGAAGAGCAAATTGAGATTGATATAGAGTTGAAAGAAAATAAAGTATTTGCAGAGGTCTGTAATATATCTTCAAACTTCTCATCCCTTGAAAAGTAGGACCTGTGATAACACACTTACTAGGTAATGTCATATGTTGAGAATTTTAATAAGAACAACCAAAATGTTCCAAGCTTGAAGCATTTGCAGATAGCTGAAAAGTGGGGAGTTCAGGCTAATGCTGCAACTAAACTTCAGAAGGCCTACTCTGAAAAGGTATTAAAAATGGGATAATTTTAATATTTACAGTCAGTAGAGCAGGGAAACTTTTAAAATGCATTCATATACTGTAATTACTAGAAAAAATGATACCACCTACTTAAGCAAACAGCTGGCAGCTTTATAGGGAAGAACGTAATTGACAACAGTTTGTAGCAGTAATGATTGAGTCATTTTCTATTTGAAGCAGTAGGAAAAATGTAGATGGATAATTGGCTAGAACTTTGTAGTATATGGTGTTCTGCATCATTTGGATTTTCTTGAAAATTTGAGTCAATGTTTCTTCAAAGCTCTTCTTCCCTCCAGCTTTCAGAAGCAACTGCATTGCTTTTATTTTTATTAAGAAAAAGTGTGGTTTTATTTTTCAAGGCTAGGAATGAGGAACATTATCAGCCCTTGATCTGTTAGTATTCTATGAACTCTTTGTACATAAAGATAAGTTATTGAACAAAAGTTTTGTTTTGGAAGTCCCTTGCTTTGGTCACATTTTTTCTAGGAGCATTTTTCAAACTTCTGGGTTGAATTCTGTGACTGAAGTAAAAACATTTTAAAATCTGAGTGGCAGTGAAATGTTTGCTAATAGAAAGGGCTTCAAAGTGCCATAGATCTCTGCTGTTAATTCTTTGGCCAACAAGACAGCAGCCTTCAGCTGAAGTATTTTTAAGTTATTATGATGAAACTATTTTTTACTGTGCTTATAGCTACATTTTAATGCAGTTTAAATTCTTTTGTTGTAAATCAGATTTTACTGCTTGGGGAAAAGAAGCTTGCAACAGCACCTTGATTGTTTTAAATACACCATAGCCTTTTCAAGACACTTCCTCTGTGTTAACTTTTAGATGGAGCTTATGCCATTACTTGGAATTTTTAAGTGTGTGAATTTCTGTTGTCATCTGAAGTGATTTAGTTAATACTTTGTGGTTGAATGAATGAATGTGAATGCTACAGAGATGGAGAGACCAATACCTATCTCTTTCTTAATTAGAGATATGATTAATTTTAAGAGACTCTTTAGCATTTTTGAGTCAAAAGCAAATGAGTTGTGATGCAAATTTAGGGAACCTTATAAAGCTAAGCCTATTGCAAAGTTTTCCTTTGAGCATCTGTCCAATAGACAGCAAGTAATGTTTCTGTTTAGTCACTACTGCTGGTGTTTATTTCTAGATCAGTTTGAGATGCTATCTCATTTTATCTTGCACTGGAAACCTAAGTGATGAAAGAAAGTCACTATGGGAGTAGTGAATGGCAGGACTTCTTTGTAGTTATTTTGGGTTTGTTTCATTTCAGTAGAGTATAGTAAAGTAGGTGAGAGTCTTTTCCATTCCTGTTGAACAACTCTTGAAATTACACCTTTCAGGACAAACCAGGTACATTTGTAGTTTAGCATATAAACCAGAGGGATGGCTCTCATTTTGTAACTGAAATACACTAAAATCTCTCTGTATATTAATATTCAATTAATAAATTTATTTTTCTCTCTAAAATACTCAGCACTGGTGCCTAATGAAAAAAATGGAAATGTTCCCTGCATACTTGATATTGACATGTTCCATTTATTGGTAAGTATTCCATAATATATATATTAATGATGTTTTGATCCAGTAGTCACTATGTCAAAACTTCATTGAGAACTTTCTCTTCGCTCTGGGTTAAGAACCTTTCAAAATGTTCAGATTTTTAGTATTTTTTTACTACTTAATACGATTCAATTTGCAAGTATTTTATCTATAAATAAAATTAGGAGTAAAATGAGCCAGTGTGTATATTCTTTGGATGTTAAAAACAAACCAAAAAACCAAAACCACCTCTCTTCCCAACAAACCACAAACAAAAAATAGCAATACCACACCCCACAACCAAACAGACACCCCAAAAACCCTTAATCGTTGTTCCCTGAAATAATGACTGGAAGAGTAAGTTTAAAATTAGCTTCATGACGATGCCTTTGAAAGATGTCATTGCAACATGAGCAGAAAAAATGGGAAGATAAAAATGAAAAGGCATATACCAGCTTTCTTGTTTTCTTTTACAGGTAAGCTTGGTGCTCTCTTTCCCTGCCATACATTGTCAGGATTTTTCAGGGGTTAGTCTTGGCACTGGAGATCTTCACCTGTTTCATCTTGTCACTATGGCACACATAATACAAATTTTACTTACCTCATCAACAGGTAATGCCTCTTTCTTTCACCTTTTATTGAAATGGTTCTTCAAATCTGTACTTGGAAAACACTTCAAGTGCTATTGGTAAATGTATGCAGTGGTAAAATAAAATTGCTGGTGCTCTCTCTTTCAACCCATTGAAAGTATTGATAAATTGTACTCATGGAAATTCAGTCCTTTGTCTTTATTGCTTAACACTGGAGGGGTTTTGGAGCATGGCTAGTCACAAATTCTTACTTTCCAGCTAATGCTGTAGTTCCTGCAAGTGTTTTTTGTGGAGACTTGTCTCAGACATTGCATGATGAATAAGTTGCAGTTAGTGAAATAAGGAATCCCTATATATATTCTGGCAAGAGGAACTGGCTGAGGTGTAGTGTGCTAAAAGTAGAGAACTACAGGTAAGGATATTAAGAAACCCAACCAATCAAACAGTAAACCAACACCTTGCTGGAGCTGACAATAGCATAAACTTACCATGTAGGATGTGCAGCAGAAAACTTTTTTCCAGTACCTCCAGTACAGGGGAATATTTAAATTACTTTTGGCTGCTCTCTCAAAACTTGGAAAATTACATACTTGCTGTGTAAATAAATATATAAGCTGCAACTTGTTTTTTCTTTCTTCTTCAGAAGAGAATGGCATGGATCAAGAAAATGCTAACAGTGAAGAGGAAGTGGCTGTGCTTACACTCTATAAATTTCTTTGCCAGTGTACAGGAAGGTAAAAAGGGTGATCTTTTGATAAATTTTGTATTATTTTCTCCTTCCTGGACTTAGTATTTACTACTGACCAAGTTCCATATACTAATACTGTCAAAGGTTATACTTTTAACTTGCAACTCTTCCATCATTTTACTTATCCACTAATTCTAGTTAGAATTTTCAAGTAACTATTGCTATAAATTCCTCTAGTTTTGCTCATGAAGATTATCCTCTGGAACAATGTTTTTAGCCAGACTGAAAATGTATAGAATCTGGATTTGACAGTGTTTGTGTACAGAAGACTTACTAGGATATGAACTGGCTATGGAAAATTTTCCTTAGTTTACTGTTGCATGAAACTCTTTCATTATTTTTCTTGTAATTAGCTTTGAAATAAATGCTTTGCATAGTGTTTGTTTCAACTGAAGCCAGTAATTTGCTATGAAGTATGTTTGAAGATTTACTGAATACACCTTTCAGACTGAAATGGTGAAATAAAAGCAAAATTTTATTGTGTTTTCTTAAGTGCCTTGAAAGAAATTTCCTCAGGCTGGCACCTGTGGAGGAATCTAAAAGCTGGAATCATGCCTTTCCTGAGATGTTCTGCTTTGTTTTTCCATTATTTAAATGGAGTCCCAGCACCCTCAGAAGTTCAAGGTACTGTCTGCTTTGTATTACATCAGGTTTTCAAAAGATAAAGACATTTATAGGCAAAATAAATTACATTTGAACTCTGTTTTTTTGAAGCAGCAGAATGAACTAATATGGGTTTGTTACCAGTGCTGAATTATATCAGCTACAGAAGGTGTAGCTGTGATATGATGCTACATGCTTAAGCATTTCAGCACAAAGAAGCCCAAACAAACTTCTGTATTTCTGGGGCTGTGGTGTATTTCACTGGTGTGCTGTAACTGATCACCTGGCTGTGTGTCATGGGCTGCAGGGAGCACAAAGCAGCCATTTAATGGGTGACATTAAAATGAAGACATACCAAGTTATAAAAACCACAGAGCAGTCTGATGTGGTTCTTATATGACCCAGGCTTGAAACATGCTTAGAGGGGAAGTTTGAGGAAAATTGCTTCTCATTTCTGTCAGGTTTCCAACATATCTGGTGCCTTTACTAATACCTTCATACTTCATACCACATTTCAGGTGTAGGGGAATCCACTTGGAAAAAAAAAAAAGCTGTCTCATTTAGGGCTGCATTTCATGTATTGTCATTAATATAATTTGAAAAACTGCAATTATAAAAATTTATTTTTTTTTACAGTAAGTGGAACAAACCAGTTTGAACACTTATGTAGCTATCTTTCCTTGCCAAACAACCTCACTTGCCTTTTTCAAGAAAATAGTGAGGTTATGAACACGTTAATAGAAAGGTAAGTTGTGTTCTTATGGTTAGTTTAAATATAATAATAAACTGTGCACAAGATAATTGGTATAAGCATTATCCCCCAAGAGCACATGGAAATAAATAGTAGACTTTGAAAAGCATTTGCAAAGGAAATGTTTTTAAAAAATCATAGAATATTTTGGTTTGGAAATTACCATAAAGATCCTGTGGTTCCAGCTCCCCTGCCATGGGCAGGGACACCTCCCACTAGACCAGGTTGCTCCAAGCCACATCCAACCTGACATTGAACACTTCCTGGGAGTGGACAGCTGTAACTTCCCTGGGTCACCTGTGCAAGTGTGTCACCATCCTAATAGTAAAGAATTTCTTCCTACTAACCTAAATCTGCCCTCTTCCAGTTCAAACCCATTATAATAACAAAATAATCTTGAATAAATTATTTTGTTATTCTAATGAAGGTTGTTGAATAAATGTACTTTGGAGTTTTTAACTTATTTATTTTTAGAAAGTATCATCCATTGAAGTTGAAAGACTTTTTTTTTTTCTTTCTTGTAGTTGGTGTAGTAACAATGAAGTAAAAAGATATCTTGAAGGCAAGAGACATGCTATCAGGTAAGCATGGAGATGTTTTAAAGCTAGAATTTAAGAGGGGGTAGAAACTTTAATGTTATACTTTTCTCTGAATATTTTTAAAGTATATTTTTAATAACATAGGATCAGTTCTATATTGAATAGCAAAAATATTAGGGGACAAGCAGAGATTTTTTGAATTTTGTAAGAGCAGTGAAATACTGCTTAAATTATTAGATTTTAAAGGTGAAGTTAAGTATTACAGTTCTGTTTAGACTGATCTACAGTAATCAGAAGCCATAACGTTTCTTCTTGTTTCCTATAGTAGATTTGTACCTTCTGATTCCAAAGGTGCACTGTGTTGTTTAAGAATATCAGGCATTGCAGAGCTTTTTAGAGAATCCAAATTCTTCAGTGAAATCAACACCAAGTCAATTCCTACAAAGAGCATTTGCTTTTCTTATATTTCTACTTCCTAGGAAGTTATTTTGTATTCAGAACACGTTTAATGCTTAATGGGCAAAGAAAAGTGTTTAGGATACTTTTTTTGTGGAAGCTAGGTAAAAATAGTGGTTATCAATTATCCAAATAATGATAGATGTATTTTAATGACAGCACTGTGTACCTCAGATGTATCTCTGCATCTTAATCTCCTGTGCCATGTGTGTAAAGTCAGTCTTTCGATGTTGTACATACAACATGGCTAAGTGACAAATAAAAATTAATTACTTCATCTCATAAATATCAGGCTATTTACAGACTGTCTTAAACAGGAAGAGTGGTCTTGACTGCACGGTTGTTTTCCTGTTATGTGTTGTTGGGATTTTTTTTCTGTGTTTCATTTGCTGATTCTTCACTGTTCTTCCAAAGATTGTCCAAATTTACAGTGGTATTTTTCCCTCAGCATATTCTTGATCATTGATTCCCTCACAAACCTCTATTTGCATTTCATAGTCTGTGTTATTCCTAGAGTTGAAGGTTATTAAAATGTAGTGCATAGCATCTGCAAAAAATACCCTTTTTATTTCGAAATGTATAAAGATTTGCTGTTATATAGGTCCTTTTCACTGCACAAATATTTCATTTTCTTTAGGATACAAATTCTGTGGACTTGGGTGTCTGAGTGGTTTCCATTCAATATTAATAAGCAAAAGGGTAATGGAGCAGAACAAATGTTCAGTAAAATCTGTGGTGACATCATGAGGCTTTGCTAAAAGTTTACATATGACATGTATTTTTCTGATTTTTCTGCCTATCCATTTTCCCAAATTCATAAAAAAATGTAACTAAGACAACTGGAGGTGCTCTGCCTGAAAGGTGTTGGTGGTTCCTTTTTTATGTGCTGCCGTTTTACTCTATGAATGGCACAGAAGAAGAAAACTCGAAAAAATTAATTATTCACAGGTGCTGTTGAGACAAGTCAGGAAAACATGAATGAGGTGGAAATCACTGTATATTACTCATTAAAATATGAATGGTTATCTTGATTGCTTTATTCTAGCTATGCAAGAGAATCCAACAAACTGATAGACCTTCCAGATGACTACAGCTGCCTCATTAACCAAGCATCCAATTTCTCGTAAGTTGTGTGCAATTATAGAGAGGTCCCCTGCAGTCTTATGCTTCTTTTGATGAACTGGGAAACCTTTAACCTGAAAGCCTCAGAAAGATGTTTGTAGAATCAGAAAGTTAATGGCACATGCTGATTGTTATCCTTTTCAGCAAAACTGCCATGTATTTCAGTGAAATAAACACTGCAGGAATCCGTGTAACTCTTAACTGCATAAATGTTCATGTTTCTTAGGTAGCATCCAGAGTTAATATATGTAATTAATTTTTTTTTTTTTTTTTTTTTTTGCTTAACAAAAGGTGTCCAAAATCAGGTGGTGATAAAAGCAGAGCCCCAACATTGTGCCTTGTGTGTGGGACCATGCTGTGTTCTCAGAGTTACTGTTGTCAAACTGAATTAGAAGGAGAAGATGTTGGAGCCTGTACTGCACATACATACACCTGTGGTTCTGGAGTGGGCATATTCCTTAGGTGAGGAACTGGACACCTCTACTTACATTGCTAGATTAGATGGTGTGTGTGGACATGAAATGTGTAGTTCCATAAATGTAATCATAGGGGTGGTTTGTAAAGGCATTGGTTTGTTAATAACAGTATTGTCTGAAGACTAGAGTGTGTTCATCTTCCTTATATGTTGGTATAAGTTTCAGAGGTTGTTTCTATGAAGATTAAGGTATCATATAAAAAGTGAATTTCATTTTAAAGTGAATGACTTTTTTTCTGTGTGCTTATTTTCACTCAAGTTTTACAAAACAATAAAGGTAAATACCTTGATTTTGTCGTCATTGCTGCTGCTGTTGAAAACACGAAAATTCATTGTAGTTGTCTTCCTGCATACAGGAAAACGTTAGATAATGTCTATTTTCACTTTGGCAAAGGCTGGTGAGAAGTGAAATTGTTTTGATTTCTTGCTGTGGTTGTGCTGAGTATTTTATAGAGGTTGAAAATAATATGACATGAAACTATATTGTTCTTAACTGCTGCTGAGGAGTTACAAGAGGAAAAGGATAAGATCTTTAGTTTTAAAAACCAAAAGAACCATTAAAGTTCTATACATGCAGATTGTACAAAATTGAAGTAGGTGTGAATGGAAAAACAGTACCTGTAAAAATAGGAGAAACAGTTAATCTGAAAATCAGTATGTAAAATCTTCTCTGTTTCCCTCTAGAGTACGAGAATGTCAGGTGCTATTTTTAGCTGGAAAAACAAAGGGCTGCTTTTATCCTCCTCCTTATCTTGATGATTACGGAGAGACAGACCAGGGACTCAGGTAAAGATTTAAAAAATACCTTTTAAAGACAGGAATTCTAAAGCTATCTGGTTCGTAAAATGCACTTGCTTGGTTAGATTTTCATTTTCATGATTTAGGTAATACTATATTTTGATATTGCTGTTGCATCTAATATATTCAAACATTTTAATGCTAATATGTGTTCTTTTGTTAAAAAAATTGAGTGGAAGATTTTTCTCAGGTTATAAACAGGTGTCTTGAGGTGTAAAAACCTGAATCTGTGAAGTTGCCTAGAAAGTAAAGCTGAAATTTTTTTTTTATATAATGCGTTTATTTTTATAATCTATGGTAATTTAATACCAAGTGAAAATACTATGAGGTGATCTTATTAATGTGGTAGTTCTTTGTCTTAGCTCCTATCTGCTTCCTCTGAGAGTGGGGGACCAGGCAAGGTAGCACTCCAGTTTACTATTCAAAATATATGTTGGTTTGTTCTGGCATGGAAATACTGTTAAATGATTATCTAAATATTTTAGTATTTCAGTGGGTCAGCTGACATTTAATATGCTGAGTGCTTGTGCTCGTTTGCTTTGTTTTATCATCCCTGATACGTATTATCTCCTTTTCAGACGTGGGAATCCCTTACATCTGTGCAAAGAACGATTTAAAAAGATTCAAAAACTCTGGCAGCAACACAGTATCACAGAGGAAATTGGACATGCACAAGAAGCAAATCAAACACTAAGTGGCATTGATTGGCAGCATTTATAGTGGTTATCTGCTGAAGACTGGAACTTTATTAAGCTTTTTGTAATTCAGTAAGCTTTTCAAAGGAGGGATTAGGAAAAAAGTCTGAGGGGAAAAAAAAACAACAGCAGCAAACCCTGTCCTGCTATTTAATCTTTGTTTTACAATGTATTTCATAAAGATACCAGTTAACATTAATCAAGTAAACTTCTTTCTATGTAAGCAAGTTTTATTAGTCATATAATTTGCACTGTGCTTCCTTCACAGAAATGTCTTGGGTTATAAACCTGGGAAAATGAACTTGAGTTTCTGATAAAAAAAAAAAAAAAAAAAAAAAAAAAGTGACTCTTTTTGGAAGTCTGACTATGATTTTTCTTACGAACTGCAAGAGAAAGACTGCTGAAACAGAAACTAGATAGAGCACAATTACAGATTGTGTTTTGCCCCTTGCTAGTAATCTGAGCCATTTTATTTATTATTCTGCATTTTAATACTTAAGCTGTGTGTACATGCAATGGAACGAAGTAAGGAAGCAAGTAATACAGCACCTGGATCTTTCTGTCTGCATCGATGGATAATTCACACTTTCACTTGGTGTATCAGCAACGGTTTTGTCATTTGTACTCTTGCAGCTTTCTTGCTTCCAGTTGTTTTTTAACTAAAAAACCTTAACACTAGCTTTACAAGCAAAATAATTTAATTTAAAGCTTTTTCCAGAGCATTGCACTCCTTAGAATTATGTAGTTTGTAATTTGAATTTAGCTGGGAAACCCTCTCACTTTCACTTATGTGATTGGTTATTGGTATTCAAGGGTTGACATTGTGCTTTAGAAGATACTTTAAGGAAAAAAAATATGTAACATGTCATGAAAACTAATTTTATCTTAATTTGCAGAAGCACAGAGGATATTTTCTTCAATTTGGTTAACAACTTTTAAGGTGCAAATCCCACCTCTTTTTTGCTGCAGACAAATGGAAGGGTTTCTTCTGGCTTTGAAGGGCCGCAATCACACTGCTCACATTTTTCTTGATTCATTTTTTTCTGTTGTCCCATCAAGTATATTTACTTTTTGGCTTGATTTAAAGCTCTGTAAAGATGTTTGCATATAGTATATTTTATAAATATATTCTATAACTGCGCAGATTTGCACTTGATATAAGGGTGCCTGAAGGCAGTGAGTTTTCTAGCTGTATGTAATTAGACCACCAAGGTGTCTCTAAAAAGTGACATTGTGCTTATTGATTTAAAATAAAATCCATTACCTTTATCTTCTGACAAATTAGTAAAATCCTAATTTACGTAGTTCTCTTTCCTTACTAATCTGTGGTTCTTTTAGTTAAGGCTTTCTTTCTGACTATGTCTTCAGCCCAGATAAGCAGTCCCCTTAGTGTCTGCCATGTCTTCAGTTCCACTTGGTCTGACGGAATTGTTTCTATTTTTACAGATTTAATGTTTCAGATAAATTTTGTATATTCATGGTGTACAGGACGATTTTTCAGACATTCAGTAACAGTATTGCGTGAAGATGTGAACTATGAAATAAAGAAACTTGGCCAATGCTGATTTCCTTTTCTTAAATAGAGTATGGACGACTCTTGTGTCTACTACCTGTTGTAGTTGTCACTTTTTACCAAGAGACATGAAGAAGTTGCAGGAAAAAAATTACAGTAGTGCTTCATCTCTGCCTTCCCCTACTTAAGTTGGTTGATATTTCAATGATACTCTGTGCATGGTACTTGAAAAATCACACTTAATGTGATGTTACGATTCCTTTGCAGAGAATTTTGCTTCTTAAGCTGTGCCACAATTTCAAATAATGTGTAACCAAACTCAACAGCTCTTTTCCTGTAAGCATAATATTAAAAAATTAATTATGATACTGACAGATTTCTCTGTGCAAAGCAAGTTACTGACAGCAAGAATATTTTTTTTTCTCTGTGATCAGAGTTGGAGACTACAACCTTGAATAAGTTGGTAAAATCATGACCACAATTAATTGTGAAGTACACAATTTATCATTTTTTGCAAGTTTAGTCACTCTTTACTCAAGACTTCTAATTTCTGATTTGGTTTGCATGTATTTATATTAATGTAGAAATATTTGTAAATATAATGTTTCAATATCAGGGAAATAATATCTGTAATAAATTGGCTATAACTAATATTGTGGATTACGTGTACAATCTACAATGTATTATATGTTTGGGGCTGGGGGGGAAACAACAACAAAAAGCTACAAAATTCCCAAATCAGAAACCATCACAAGAGAAACCAGAACAAGGCTGAAAGCATCAAATAAATGCTTTTGGTGTTCACAAAATGTTGTTTGTAGAATTTTGCTGAGCTTTTTCCTTCAAGTGTGTCACCTTGTTAATCACAAGCTAACAGAAATACCTGGATGTGCAACATCTGCAATTCCCTGGCTAAAAATGTAAGATGATTATATTATTAGTGTCATTTGCTTCAGTTAGCTAAACCTTTCCTGACCTCTCCCAAAAAGTCTAATAATCTTCTTAAGGGATTTAAAATTATATTTTATAACGGGGTGAGGGTAGAGCTTCATATTAGTAATGTATTTTACTCGCTTCCTTCTTCAATTTACCACTTTGTACTCTCCCCAGTGTGCCATTTATGGCTCTCTTTCTTACTACACAAGTGTGGCCACACAGACCTTCTTTCCTTTTACTTTTGTTGTGACACCTTACCAGCTCTCAGGCTCCAGCCATGGCATCTCCTTAAAGTGCGTTTCAGTTTATGCTGAAATGACTTCATGTTTCGTTTAGAATCTGCATCACTGTGATCATTTTCTCCCCTACTTCTAAATGTGTAGAGGAGAAACGGTGCTCAACTTAATGGGAAAGTACCTGCAGCACAAAAATCCCAGCCATCTTCCTTTCGGGAAGATTGAACTGCACAAGGGGAGTTGCATCTCAGATCCCTTCATAGTAGGGTCCTGTTACGATGCAGCTGAGTATGGTGTCCTGCCTCCCTTTGGCCATAGACTCCCCTTCCCTGCTCCATTCTAGGAATTTGTCTTTGGCAAGAGGTGGTGGCTCTGTATTTCCATCCCACTGCTGAATTTATTGATTGAGTGTATGAATTGTAATCATTGCGTTTAATATATGACAGTATTAAGTAGTTTTGGCTTGAATAAAAGCCCCTGGGGAATGCCACTTGAAACTACTTGGTGTCCAAATGTTCCTTGCTGCCCTCCGAGCCTGAAAATCCAGCCAGGATTTTGTCTGCCTTGCCATCTCCTCAGGTTGTTTATGAGGATGTTTTCTGAAATCATGCTGAAAGTTTTTCTAAAGAAAGACATCTACAGTGCAGGGTGTGTTTACAGCAACTTTCATATATTGAGAAGAAAAAGGGGAGTAGGCCTTTAAACAAACCTAACATTTGTATGATTTTGTGCATGGCCAGGGTAGGGGAGGCCATCTTTGATAACCGTAACAAGGGTTATTGGGTTCATCTTTGGGGCTTCTATGGATCTTCTGCTCTTAATATTTTTGTATTGCAATGTGCTCTGCTTTTGGTGAGCCAGGACCATTACCTGGCAGGCATGGGAGGGTGTCCTCTTTGTGTCTTAATTGTCAATAGGAGGCATCCACTTCACCTGCCATTAGCAGTTCAGTTCTCAGCTCTGTGGGGTGAGTTTCCCAGAGCCCCTGTATAGAGAAGACTGGAGAGTTTGTGGGGAAAACACTGGATGAAGTGGTTACCAAGGTTTGCCTTCTGTGGCAATGCTTATGGGCACTTGGGGAACAACTTCCAGGGAGGCTGCCA
This sequence comes from Heliangelus exortis, assembly GCF_036169615.1. Classification (NCBI taxonomy): domain Eukaryota; kingdom Metazoa; phylum Chordata; class Aves; order Apodiformes; family Trochilidae; genus Heliangelus; species Heliangelus exortis. The sequence continues at coordinate 21,172,521 of NC_092424.1, read as the reverse complement.
ACCACACCTCTGCATACAGAGCTCACATGTCACCACCTGACTGCCTCTTTCTCTGAGTAAGTGGTTCAGGTTGTATGGTACTGCATGGTACTTATCCTCGGGGGAATCACACAGAAAGGTTGCTTATCAGTGATGGAAAGTGTGACAGGTAAGTTGTCTTTAGGGAAATGTCTCTTCTAACCATGAATATTTTTTTTCCTGTGGATTTGAACATTCAAAGAATGGGAAGGAATAGAGTTGGCTTCTCATTTTGGGAGCCCTGTTAGGGCAAAGGTGGGAAGTCCCACAGTGAAAACGCTGCAAACAGGTTTTGCTGAGTCATAAAAGTATCCATGGCTTTGAGACTTATCTGCTGGGACTGCAGCAAGAGCAGATGCTGAAGGCAGCTCTGGAGCATGGAAGCGTGTTCAGGAGCTGGAGCCTCCCTGCTGCCAGCCAGCAGTGCCCATTTGGGCACTCATAGTCTTGGGAGTTTGCTGTCATGAACATTTGAATTGCTGGGTCAGGGACAGTGAATGTTATGTGAATGGTTGGGGATCCCAGGTTTGACAGGCTCTTGAAAAAGTCAGTGCTTGCGCCCAGACAGCTCTGGGAGTTGATCCACTGGAAAGAACTCTTGAGGCCTGACTGAAAGTCCCACAGAGCTGTGCTCTTCAGACTGATAGGCAGGTTGGTTTTTTTTCCAGTAAGTGTGGTGGCAGCTTTTATTGTTCTCTTTATTTTATTCCAAGGTTAATAGTGGTCAGAAGAAATAGCAATTCCTTGTTCTCTTCTGTGAGGGTCAGCTCAGTGTCCAGCTGCTAGTACAGGTGCAAGTCCCATGTAACTATGGAGCTAGTTTTGTCAAGGTCAATTTTTACCTTCTACTAATTAGAACATATTTTGTTAAATATGTTACAGGCTGATACAGGAATGTAAGATAAAGTAGAATAGTTGAGACGTTTACAAAGCAGGGTCTTGTGAATGTGAGATGCTGAAAGTTTGTTGTAACCCTCTAATTGGGTAGGGGGAGTGCTTCCAGGTGTGTGCAAATGCAGTTTCTCACTGGCCCAAAGAAGTGGCCATCTGTGATGATAGACTGAAGACTCGTACTAATGATCCTGTTGTTTCAGCTTGAGGCCTTATGGAAGGGCACGATGCTCTTATTTTATTTAAATTTCTAAGTTCCCTGTATCATCCCACACACTGAACCCCAAAAGCATGCAGACATGTGTCCAAGTGGTCTGCCCAGGACTATGTGCCACAGAGGACAGGAGCAGTGGCTGCCACATCTTCCCTACATAACCCTTGGCTGGTGACAGCAAAATGTCCTTTCAAAAGGCTTTCTTTTTATACCCACTGGGATTCAGCAGTAACTCATGTTTTGTCTCTGTGTCCTGTTGTTTCTGCTGCTTTTCTCTCTCTCCTGGCAGGAAAACATTAGATGCCCAAATCTTACACCCTAGGTCTTGATGGAGAGATTTGCTAAACACTTCTCTTGGAGAAAAGAGGGAGAGCACGAGGGGTTTCAGCAGAGTGTCGGGAGTAGGAGGTAAGAAATGGCAAGTTCTAATCTTTGTCTCCATGACAGCAATGATTAAATGTTACTTTTTCATCAGTTTATGAATATATAGTTTCACAGTCTCTCTCCAGACAGGGTGAAATCAGAGGTGGTAATTTCCAGATTGTTCTTTACGTAGGATCTTAGAAGGAAATCCAGCCTGGGTAAGTCTGCCCAAGGCAGGGTGGGACTGCTGAGCTCAGGTCAGTGATGGCATCTCTGAAGACCATTGCAGGGTATTTTAGTGACTTGTAAAACCAAGTTGTTGATTTGAAATCAGCCATGTATTTGAGGAGTAATGTGTGGAACATATTTCTGTACTTGCAGTACTCTAAACATGGAGAATGTTAAAATGTGTTAATAAATCAGAGAAAAGGTTGTATAAAAATAGTGAAGGCAGGGAGCTCAGCAATATGTTCACTGGTGTAATTTGCTGGTATCTCCTAACCACAGATGCCTGTGTAGATGGGTAATGTTTTTTCCCCATAAAGATAGCTCCAAGGAGCCTGTATTTTCTTGCAATGATTGTATCAGAGTATTTCGGAATTAATGTGCAACTTGGCAGAATGTATGCAAAAAAAAAAAAAAAAAAAAAAATCTGCAGTAATTGTTGGGCACTCATTTAATGCTATTGAGCTAATCAGGCATCACATCTATGTTGTGTGAATCTTCCCATGTCAAGCTTCGGTTGTGAGTCTTTTCCTAGATAAAATGCTTCCAAAAATTAATTTAATCAATTGTTAGCACTACTTAATCTCAAAAATAATCTGAAGTACTCTAAAGTATAAAAATACAAGCAGTGAATAAATGTAAATTTTAGGATGTAATTGCAATTCTGGAGTGAAAATAAGAAATACTATAATTGTTTAATTTAGATATGCCCACAGCAACATTGTGGGATCTATGTTGTTTCTTCTCTTGATTGATCTTTATAATTAATGAGAATTCATGTGAGTTCGCCTTGCCTTTTTTTGTATTTTCCACCTGTGGTGGTTTGATTTTTATTTTTTTTTTTAGTTTGTTTTTTGTGGTTCTTTCTTGAGTTTGTTGGTTTGTTTTTTGTTTGTTTGCTTATTTTTAACTTTTATATCTTTAGGCTTAGCCTTATTTGTGTGAGAGAAAACACGGGTGTAAATGGGAAAAGTCACACTCATTTGAAAAAATGTTTGTGTAAGGCAGAGGGAGCTGTGCTCCCCTCTGAACAGGTTACTTGGGTGGCTGGGAAGGCAAAAGCCAATTCTTGAAAGGAAAGCTGCCTTGGAGAACTGTGCATGTCTTTGGAGAGGTGAACAAAGTGAGTGATCTCCTTGGAGTCTGCAGGTGCTGATATTCCTGCCTGTCTGGAGAACGGGCTTATGGAAACTCCAGCTGGGAGGGATGATGGTTCTTCGACACTGCTGTATCATCACATGTTTTAAAGTGATTTCTATGGACTTTTTCTCAAGAATTGAAATTGATTTTCACTCTCTTAACAAGACTGTCAGTCTGGGGACTTGTGTGACTCAGACTTAGTGTTTTGGTGTCCTCCTTTCATTACCTCTCCCTGTCCCTCTCCCTCTCTCCCTCTCCCTCTCTCCCTCTCCCTCTTCCTCTCTCCCTCTTCCTCTCTCCCTCTTCCTCTCTCCCTCTTCCTCTCTCCCTCTTCCTCTCTCCCTCTTCCTCTCTTCCTCTCTCCCTCTCCTTCTCTCCCTCTCCCTCTCTCTCTCTTCCTCTCTCCCTCTTCCTCTCTCCCTCTTTCTCTCTCCCTCTCTCCCTCTCCCTCTCTCTCTCTTCCTCTCTCCCTCTTCCTCTCTCCCTCTCTCCCTCTTCCTCTCTCCCTCTTCCTCTCTCCCTCTTCCTCTCTCCCTCTTCCTCTCTCCCTCTTCCTCTCTCCCTCTCCCTCTCTCCCTCTCCCTCTCTTCCTGTCCCTCTCCCTCTCTCCCTCTCCCTCTCTCCCTCTCCCTCTCCCTCTCTCCCTCTCCCTCTCTTCCTGTCCCTCTCCCTCTCTCCCTTTCCCTCTCTCCCTCTCTCCCTCTCCGTCTCTCCCTGTCCCCCTCTCCCTCTCTCTCTCTTCCAGTCCCTCTCCATCTCTCCCTCTCCCTCTCCCTCTTCCTCCTCCTCTCCCTCTCATTTTGGATCATGCTTTACCCAGTTTCAAGTGCCCAAGTCTACCCCATTTATGGTTTGGTATTCTTGCCCCTGCTTTGCCTGGGAATGTGATGTAAAACGTGCAGAGGCTTGGCTGCCTGGTGAAGGGTTGTGACTTCATCAGACAAGGGGCTGCAGCTCTGCCCTGTGGCCCTTGTTTTGCTGAGGTTTTCTGGCACATCTGATCCCTGCACCACCCTTTGCTCTGGAAAAACTGGCTTTGAAAACAAACTCTAGAAATGCACCTCATCATAAACTTCTTAGGTGACTCATGCTGACAGCTTAGCCTTCTTTTTTAGCAGAAACAGTCTCTGGAAAGACTTGTTCTGTGTGTTGCTTTAGAAGGGAGCAGTGGGGCAGGAGGCAGGAGCCCTGCCCATTCCTTCCTCCCCCACCATGGGTGAGGGGGCGACTGCAAAACAGGGCTGCATTCCCTGGGGAAGGATGCTGCAGAAGTTGTGCCAGAAAAATGAGCACCAGGCCAGGGTTTCCTTCCACTCTCCCACCCCCTAAAGGTGCTTTGGACCAAAATTCAGTATTATTTGTAAAATGACAAGGGGTCAGCAAATGCAAGTGCTTCGGAAGAGGTGGTTTGCTACTTCAGTGCTTCAGGCAGTCACTGATCACTATAGGTCTGATGCAATTTAAAAAACCTCGAACAAAACAAATGGTTTCACATGCACATTACTTCAGATTTTGTTGAGATAGCTGCATTCCTGTTACCAAAAATAGGTGTGCCTAAGCCTTCATCTCCCAGCAGGGGACTGTTATCACATGGTACCATTCTATTTTTCTGGCCTTATCTCTTAATTAACTAATCTCTAATAATGCTCTTTATTTTTTCTTTTTTCGTTTTTAATAAGCATTTGTGATCTGTCCCTATTTTACATTGGTTATTGTAAGAGCAGTGCTTGATTTCCTTAAAAACAAACAAGTTGGTTGAAAAGGAGTAATAATTTTTCCTTTTTTGCTTTGCACCAGCCTGGAAAATCTTCCCTGACCATTAGCTGGATGCCCAATATAGCATTCCCATGCTCTGTGCTAAGCTGCACACATGCATTTGGCTGGTATTATAAAATGTCCAAGCTCATGTAATGCATGGAGGCTAATCTTATCAATTGTATTAAGGCTACTTAAGAACTAATAGCTTTAAGGAAGCTGTTTATATTTCCTCCTTTAAAGCACTTTAGTGAATGTTCTGTGTCCTTAAAATAAATGTGACCAGTACAATAGTGCACTTCTTCTCATTTCTTATAAAATATAAATGATACTTCTTAAAAGTTGGCCTTGGGCTGTCTCTCAGATCTGGGTATTTGGATTTAAGCCGATAATCCGTACCGAGGTACCTAAAAAGAAGTGGCCTGGTTTTGTATGAATTAAGTTCACATCCTTCTAAAGTTTGTTAGTTTGAAAATCAGGACATGGCTCTGGAATTGGTTGGATTGCTGCAGGCAGATTTGGTGACATGAGCTTAAGCCTTGAATTTAAAATAACAACAATGCTTTCATGTCTGTTGCAAGTTAGATTTCAGTGGTGAAAAAAAGTTACACAGACAGTTCAGCTGATCATCAAAGATCCTGGGGACACTGGTGGTGTCACTTGTTGAGCACATCTAGAAGCTAAGGCCCATAAGGATGTTTTAATTCCCATGTTTTACAAATGGATACTGCTAAAAAGGTGCAGCAAATTCTGTTCCTAGTAATAGGCAAGTGATTTTTGAGTCTGTTGGTTTATCCTGAGCTTAGCTGTGTATGTGAGAAGAGGAAGGTTTGCTTTCTCTCAGAGTGTTATATAGAGGGGGGGGAAAGCTCCCCAGTGAAAGAAGCGCATAAAACGGGTCCAAAAGGTTCACTTGGAAGTGAAAAGGAAAAATGCAAATTAAATAAATCTGTATTAAATTGTATATATTTAAACATTTTCTTTAAAGAGGTCTTTACTTTCAATATAGTTTTTAATACCTACATTTACATTTGCAGGCAGCAGAGATATCTTTATCTAGAACAGCATTTGCGATGTCACAAGAAAGTTTGGACAAGTGATATATTACATGTAATATTTTACAAAGCAGTCATATAACAATCTTGTAGTAGTAGTCATAAGATGTTACATAGATCTTCATTAACCAGGAGCCTGTAATTTAGACAGAATTAGCATATACACTATTTGGTTTTATTTGTATGAAACCCTTCTTCCAGGACTATTCTTCATATATCTGTCTCACATGGTTTCTCTACCTGCCTAACACTATGAGACCCTTGCTCTGGGGACTGGCATCTCCAATGTGGCATTGTAAAAATAAGTTGACAGTTTGTTATGTCACTCTAGCAATGGACTGGAAAAAAAAAACAATCCCACAAATAATTGGAGAGTCCTGTCTAAAGCAACGGCCTAAGCCAGATTTCTAGGGCAGCAATAAATCACAATCTCTTTGAAAAATCAGATGTCTAGACAAGTGACCAGTACAGATCACAGCACACTTAAGCCTCACAAGGAAAAACTGTATTAATTAATCCCTGTAATGCAGCTCCTATCCATCTGTGACTCTTCTCTGATACAAGTGGCCACATCGTGGCCCACCTTGCAATCCTGTTCTTCTCTAACAGACCAGCTGAGAGGAGCAGCTGGTTGTAGTGGTCTTACCAAGGAGGAAGGAGTTGGTCTGCTTTGTACAGTTCTGCTGTGCAGAGTGTCCCTCAGCAAAGCAATAGATGATAGGCTGTGGTGAATAGCAAGTTGGCTTTTATGTTAGTGCCCTTGGTCTAGTCGGTCTTACACACAAAACAACAGAGTTGACTTTTTAATTCATTGTTGTAATTAAATTTGTTATTGTAACTGAAGTGAAAAGGTTTAACCAGCTTTGAGAAAGTGAAAGGATGCCACAAATACCTGTCAAAATCAAACCTGGGGTGCAGATGGCCTCAAGCAGCCTGGCCAGCGAGGCACAGACTACAGCTTGTTGTATGGGTTCATCCCTACGTGTCCCACTGTGAGCTGGTCTGTCAGTTCTAGAAGGAGCCTGAACAAAAGCCAGGGGAGCTGAGTGCTGCTGGGGCAAGTGCATGAATGGTTGAGAGTGAAAACATCCAGGCTGTGCAATTAGGCAGCTGCAGACATGGCTTTATCCAAAAGCTGGTCACCAGCCTAGTGGAAGGGACCTGCCGAGAAAACTCTCCCAGGTGCATCACAGAGAAGTAGAGGTTTTGCACAGCTGGGGGGAAAATAAGAGTGGTGCCTGGCTTGTATCTGGGGGGCTGAGATGTCTGCAATTCATTGGGTGTGGGTTTTCTCTCTTGGGTTCCTTCCCCTGTAGCTGCATTTATCTGGCAGCTGCAGGTAAGCTTGCCATGGATGCTCTGTACTCTTACTAGAGGACACACACATCAAACTCTTTCCAGCTTTTATTACAACCTTGTGTATAAGAACAGGGTCCTCTAGTACCACAGTATGTTTGGAGAGATGCAGAATATGCAAAATGTGCCATTCCATTGGCTTAAAAGATAAAATGAAGTAATGAAGGGTACCCTATCACTGATGTGGAAAAATAAAACTTACAAAATTTTGCACATCGGGGACTGATTGAAACTTCCTTTTCCCTGTCCTCACACTCTTGAGACTTGACGTACTTGCAGACAAATGGTGTCCATTTGCGAGGACACTGGAGAACATTTAAAGTGTTAGTTGTACCTGGCTTTTTTATTTTTCCTTGTTTTAAAAACAGGCTTGAATGTTCTGTGGCAAGCTATGGGATATACTTTTTAAATTGTCCAGAATTATTATAACTGGCACATGCTCACAGCATTGATTCCTGCCATTATGAGAGGAATCTTCTAAGCTTCTGCTTGTTTAAATACAGGGTGAAGCAGAAGTCTACAATACACCCTTTCAGCATATACTGGCTGGAAAAAAAATCCCTGAGAAACAGAAAACAAATCTTACCTTAGTGTTGCTTTCATGATACTCGTGCTGCTTTGTCAGTTACAATTTTTGCTTAGTATTTAAATTGACATTTAAATTGTCAGTGTAAGTTGTCATTTTGTTCTATGTACATCTTAAGAATACAACAGAAAACACCATTGCTTAGCACATAAACAAAAATCACAGTATATGAGAGGCTTGTCAAAATATCTGAATACTAAGTTATTTACAATTCTGGAAATCTTTCCTTTGACTTCTAGCATGTTACTCCCCAATAAACCAGTGTGTTGGTCTTTAAAAGTTGAAGTATGTGAAGCATGCTGATAAAACAAATTGAGCAAAAAAAAAAAAAAAAATTAACTTTTCAAAGTCCATTTTTAGTTTCAAAATAAGATGAAATAGATCACTGTGTGATGCCAGCAATTTTCTTTTTAACTTTTTTTTTTTTTTTTTTTTTTTCTTTTTGATAAACTAACTGGCCCTGATAAGGGAACACATGCATATTGCAAGTCCTAGTGGGGTCATTTTCTCCAGAAGTTACGAATACGTTGTACTCACTTTGTGGAAATATGTATTATCCCAAGGTGCACTATGTTGTATACTCTCACATACAAAAAAGCACGAGTAAAAACGTGTATTCTGATGGTTAATACAGAGCTTTTAAAACGTAGATATTCACAATTCTCAGGTTTTTTTATTCCTCTCTGATGAAAAGTCTGCATCAATCAGCAGCTCAACTGACTGTGGCGACGGTTTGTGTCTTCCCACCGTCTTCTCCTCCGCCCCCTTCGGCATCTGCTTCCACCTGATTGAACTTACCAATCTTTTTCAAATTCTCCAGGGCAGACCTGAAAGTGTCTTTCAGGCTGTTCTCCAGGACCCAACCTTCACTTTCGCATTCAGGGTCTTCAGGATTTGTGATGCTCTCCAGAGAGGTGTGCAGCAGACGCAAGCCGACAGTCACGGCCATCTGCAGCGTGTGATGGAGAAGACAGAGGGTGTCAGGCAAACCAAGACAGAGGGTGTCAGGCAAACCTTTGTACCCTTGGCCACGTCTTTGCACCCTCTGCTATCAGCAGTCTGGGCTGACAGCGTGAACAAAATGCCAAAGGCACGAAACAGGTACAGCTTAAGGGCTTTGGGAATCCTCTGCACGAGAGGACATCCTGAGCAGCTGCCCCTCCGGATGGCCGGGAGGGGTGAGGAGGAGCTGGCAGGAGGAAACTTCTCCTCAGAAGTGGGAACAGAGAGGGTGGAGGTCAGAAGTCAGTGAGTGCCTCGGGAAGTGTGACAGTTGTTAAGTAATGAGAGGATGCATCACCTTAGGAAGGGAGCAGCAACTTTGTGTGTCCATGTGCAGAAGGCCATGAACCCCCTCACAGGCTAGATGCCTGAGAGAGATTTTAATAAAATCCCCTCTCTCCTGTGTGCTAGATGTACATAAAGCTATATGTGCCACAACTTGCTCTCTATTTTAACTCTAAATATTTTTACTGCACATTGACCTTAAGGTGTTTAGCAAGTATATTATCCTGATCAAGGAGATATTAATGAATCAGTGTTTGTGTCGAACAGAGCAGCATTAGGATTTGAGCCATCAGCTTCACTACTTCAAATTCTGATTTTGTTTTTATATAGGCATGTGCAACCAAGGCAGGAGGTGGTCTATGTCTCTTGCTGGTTCCATCCAAACAAAATTTCTATTTCTGATGAAAAAACTTATCAGCCTCAATAAGCCCTGACTGACACTTCCTCTACTGTATTATGCTGCTGTAACACCCCTGCCACCAGCAACACCCCAAACCTGCCTCCAGATAGAATGTTTTTAGCCAGTCTCCTGCCTTCTGACACTGTTCAGAGCAATCTGACTTCCACCTTTGTAGTACTTATGAAGAAAAGGGATTGATCTGTGAAGTAGAGAAAGAAAAGGCAGCACCCAGAAGAACCAGTTTGATGAGGGGGAAGAGCAGGTGTTCAGGACAGGGGAGGAAAATACTGATTTAGTCTTGTGTGTGTGAGGCAGAGCTAACAAGACCACTTATTTCTGCTAATAACCTCATAGCATTTGTTCTGTAAGGGAAGTAGGATGCCTCTGTTACCCTACCCAAATTCTTAAGGAAGTTATTACCTCTGTCCTTCCTAAACCCTAACGATTCAAGAGGTCAGCACCCTTCTGTGTTGCTTACCTGGTGGCACAGGTGAGGCCCACGGAGAGCTGCCCCAGACCTGAGAGGTGCTGCTCTCTGTTGGGGCTTTTGAACCAGAGGTGGTGGAAGCTTGTGAACTGTCATGCAGGATTAGAGCATCGGGTAGCTGGGCAGATCTGAAGCAGAGATTCAGCCACATAGCATGGCCAATAGCCAAATTCACATTTGTTTTTAGACTTAACCATAGGTTACCCTCATAATTTTCAGATGTTGAAGCCTTCACTCAAGACCAGAAAGAAAACAACATTGTTAAAACAAACAAGCTTCCTCAAATACTTCCACATCCAACGGGAAGTTTTCATCCTCTTTGCCATAGGAACACGTGATATTGTTCCTCAAAGAAGGTTTTAATGGCCCTGAATCTGGAAATAGTCTCATTTTGTTGTGGATCTAACCAATAATGTGATGGCTTAAAACAGGTGAAACATTATTCTTTAAAGGTCACAAGAAGTGACAAATCACATCCCATTAATCTTGGGAATTAAACTCTTTGACACCTTCCTTTCAACCTGAGTCCCTGTTTTGCTGTTCTCAGTCATGGGACTGCTATCTTTTCTATTACTGGCTGTTGCAAGTAAAGATTAAGACTGGGTGAAAAGATGGACTCCAATTGCCCTATACTTGTGCTACCTCACTGTATGTCAGCAGCAGCCTTTTTTTGTGACTGACTTCCTAAATCCCACAGCAAATTGACAGCAAAATTAGCTGTACTTCCAGGCTTCCTGGGTGGCTCTAAGTCACTAGATTTGGTTGTGTGTTATGAAAGAAAGGTGCTTCTGCAGAAGGGAGCAGCTGATCTGCCCTCAGATGAGATACTGTGAAATTTTCTCTCAGTTGAGGGCTTTATGTTCTTAGATATCTTGCTCAGAAAGATTCTGGATCCCTGGGGCTGAGATCTGCTAAAAAGAGTACAAAATACTCTGACTTTCCTCACCTCCTCTGACCTGAGCCTGCCTTCTCTGCTGGATAACAGTCTGGAAAGTCAAAGACAACTATCTGGAAAATTACTCTGTTTCCTATATGATAGCATAGAGCCTCAGACTATCAGTTTTGCTCAAGTAATTTATGTTGTAAAATGCTTATCCAGCACCTTTAGTGGAGGTAGCTTTTCAATAGACCCATCTCTCCATTTGTGAGTCTTGGCCAGGACACTTAGAGCTCCATCCAGTGCACAGATCCTATTATCAGCAATTTTTTTTGGAAGGCAGCTGGATATGTCTACTGCCTAAAAAAATTCTATGTTAATGCCTCAGCACCCTTTAGCTTTGTAAAGATACTTTGAGGGACCTAGACAGGCTGGAGAAATGGATTGACAGGAGTCTCATGAAGCTGAACATGAAGAAGGACAAAGTCCTGCAGCAGGTAAGGAATAACCCCAAGCACCAGTACATGCTGGGGAGTGACCAGCTCAGCAGGAAAGGGCCTGGAGCTCTTGGTGGACACCTGAGCCAATAATGTTCCCTTGCAGTGAAGAAGGCTAATGGTACCCTGGGTTGAATTAAACAAAGTACTTCAGGTCAAAGGAGGTGATGCTCCCGCTCTACTCAGCACTGGTGAGGCTCCTGTTGGAATGCTGTGTCCAGATCTGAACTCCCCAGCACAAGAGAGGCATGGACATGCTGGAGAGAGTCCAATGGGATGATGATGAAGGCACTGGAGTACATCTCCTATGACAAAAGGCTGAGAGGGAGAAGATGAGGCCTAGCTTTTTTTCAGTGGTGCCCAGAGGCCACATGCACAAACATAGGAGCTTCTCTTTGAACATCAGGAAACAGTTTTTCAATGTGAGGGTGACTGAGCACTGCTACAGGTTGTCCAGAGATTGAGTATCTCCTTGAGATACTTGAGTATCTCCTTTGAGATACTCAAAAGCTGTCTAGATGTGCTCCTGTGCCACTGGTTCCACGTGACCCTGCTTGGGCAAGAAGGGTTGGAACAGATGACCTCCAGAGCTCCTTCCAATTGCAACCAGTCTGTGGCTCTGGGTTGTAGACTTGTGGTTTATCACAATCCAGCAGAGAAGGCCTGGGCATCAGGGTCCCAAAGCTGACCCTGCCTCACTGGGTGATGATTTCTCCTGCTCACTTGACAAACTGCCATGAGAACTCTTTTCCTGTTGGTTTCCTGAAATTGTGAAGTGGCAGGAAGAACAAAGCCATAGGGTATCTCCAAGGCTGGGTGGGTATGGCCATGCTGGGTGGTGCATCTCCCTGTGCCATGGCATGCCCAGCCCCTGGATCTGTGCCAGCAGAGCAACTGAGTTCTTTGGGAGGGTCCCTGCTCACCTACAGCCTGTGAGATGGTTTTGAAGGTTATTGGGAGTTCCCCCTTAGTGTTGAGTTTACTACCCATTGCATGGTGTGGAATGCACCTCCTCCTTGCATCTCATTGCTCTCCCGTGTTCCCATCTCCTGGAGCTCAGCACTGGGCTCTCATGTGGCACCAGGTGTGAGATGAATCTCAGGATCTCAGCTCTCACAGTAGCTGTGACCTATTGAGAGCCTCATATTTATACAGGTGAAAGACCTGGAGCATCTTAGGAACTGGCTACTGCCCTCCTTTGCTTTTGAAATGCCCTATTCAGGGCACCCTTGGACCTCCCATTTCCTCTTTGCTGGCTGGGGCAGGTCAAGAAGACATCCAGGCTTGCTCTGCTTGACCTTCTGCAGGGAAGCCCATCTGTTTGCTAGGGTTTAGCCTGAGGCGGCTTAGCTAGAGCATGGTGTGATCTTTTTTTGTCACCCTCATGACAGGTTGTCACTTCTGAGAAGCCTGCAGCTCTTGCTAGTAAAAGCAACATGTGCATAATGATGATGATGATGATAACAAGAACAGTAATAGTAACAACAACAACAATAAATTCCCAGCAAGTACAACACGCTGCATTGTTTTCAAATAGAAGTCTTAATACGTCTAAATAAGTTCATTCTTCTTGCACCTAATGCAGAAACATTAAAACTATTTGGTCTTCTTGGAGGTCCCTGTGCCCATTTGGCACATTATGTTTTTCTACAGCTGCAATGGGGGTTTCCCTCTGAGCTCTGCCCCACTTCCCACAGGTCAGTACCAGGAGTCGGGACCTCTGCCATGCTCCTACTCAGAATAAAATTGTTTTTTTTTTTTTAAATTTATTTTATTTGGTTTTTTTTTTTATTCTGTTTCCTACCTGGCTGCAATTTCAAGCAAGTTGTTCTATTTTGAGGGAGGCAAAATGAACATCTGCTTCCTGCTTTTTTTCCTCCCTTCAAAGTTTGCCTTAAAAGCAAAGGGAGTTTGAGAGTCAAATCTGGACTCTTTATGGTAGGATATCAGTCAAGTCATAAATATTCCAGAGGGCAAATTAATATAACCTGGGACTTTAGTATTTCTTTAAAGCTTTGCCCTAATAGTCCTCTGATTACCTTGGAAAAATTTCACCTCTTATTTTAAGAAAAATGAAGGGAAAAAAGAAAAGAGAAGATCCTATTTTTCATTACACCACAGAATGAGGGTACTTTGAAGAGTTAGAAATAAAATGCTGTATTTTTATCTCTGCCATTAATGTTAACGTATCACTGTCATTAATCTCCTACAAGCCAGCAGAGGCAAGTTATATGTTCCCAGTCATGATTTTTCACAGCTGGCATTCATATTTCTGTGTATTTTTCATGAGTTTTTTAATTTCCTTCTGATTTTCATGCGCAGCTGAAATTCCCCTCTCTTCAAGAACTCTTTGTTCAGATATGAGCTTTTCACATGAAGTAACTTTATGGTATTTTTTCGGTTCATAGGTAATTTGGATAGGTGTGTGTTTTCTAAAAACGATCTTCATTCCAGGAAGGGTGTTACCCAGTGCTTGTATCAAAATATAGTGCTTTTTTTTTTTTTTTTTTTTTGCTTTTTTTTTTTTTTTTTTCCAATTATGGTAATTTATCATTTTTTAAAAACCATCTGAAACATGTAAAATTTGCAGCAGCATTTCAGGTGATAGGAAAGGTCTGCCACACTTGGTGTCTCACAGTGAGCTGCACCCTCCCTGTTTGCCATCCTGCCCTGCATGTTCCTGCCCCTGTGCTGCTGCCTGCCCACGAACCCTGTGTATCAGTAGTGACTAAAAACCCCAACTAGAACACCAGCCAGCTCCCAGCAACAGAAGGACACATTTTCCTCACATCAAATTAACTGTATTTTAGCAGCAAAGCTGCACTTTGGGTTATAGTGCCCACAAACAATTGCACTTGGGCAGTATTGGTACCCATTGGCATCCACATGGTGTTTTTTTGGAAGAAAAATAAAGCCAAATTAATCCATCTGATTCACCTATACCACTTTTTGTGACTAAAACTATTGATGGAGCTGATGTAGGATCTTAAGCCAAATGCTGCTCTGTACCTGGACACTGTGCAAAGTTCTAGGTCTCATTTTCATCACCACCCCTTAATTACCCTTCCCATCCCACAAATTACTGCTGCCCCTCGATGCGCTGCTTTGTGTACTTTTCATTCCCT